>NC_141777.1:39155834-39510486 GCF_054643075.1 Acanthaster planci
TCTGCCAACGAACGTGACGCTATAGCCAGCGTATAAGTCCATGCTCCCAATGTGAACCCAATCAAACAAAATTTAAATGTCACAGAAAATAGTGTTGTATAGGGGAAGTATTGCTGGCCCGCCCTTTTAATCACGAAGTAAAAACAAGACCACAATACTGTCTGTGTACCATTTTGTGTTTTAAAATTCATCAGACTGACTTTACTTCCAATGCGACTCAATTAATAATGAAGTAATAAAGCAATACTAGTTCTGCAAGAGGATCCTACTACGTCACATAGCAACTCCTTAGCGAGTCGTCCTACGGACAAGCATTGTACAGGATCATTTAGGGCCTACGGGGACTTTATAGTTTTCATACAAATATTATTACAATAAACCTATTATCTTGGCTGTATTTATGAATGCTAAGCTTCTAATGAGCAGATTAAACCAACGGGCCCCCTCCACGTCTTTTTATTTTCGAAATAATGTCACACTCAGTTATTTTTTGACAAAATAACATAATCTCCGGTCTACAATACATAGTTACAATAATTATTAATGCGCATGACAACGGTATAGGCCAATGGGACTATTTCCTACAATGTGCATTGAAAAAGGTGTGTGTGAACCGGGGTCTTACGGTAGTACAAGCAAATTTTAACGGTCCACTCTGTCAACCATAATTCCTTGGATCGGTTTAATTCGAAACGTTTGTCTGAGCGACACGACAGCAGCTTGTAGACGACTTAATACGCGACGCTCAGTGCTCACAACTAGGCTGTGACAGATTGATGACAGAAGGGTAAAATCTTACCAATTGTCTTCGCTCGTTTGTTTGATTTTGGGTTTTGTTTGTATTCTTGGGTTTTTTTATTGTATGTTGTAACGAATACATTTTACATTTTGAGAACAGTTCTGTCTCTATTCTCCATTGAATTATTCTCAACCAGAAACACAGATTTTTGTAAACAAGCGGAAATGATGATGAAACATTATACATGGCATACATTGTTTACAATGGTATTTGGTGCACTTACTTTAGTTATTAACCATTATTCTCCCCATTTTTCACTTTTTGTCTCAGTGCGGGGGGCGGGGTTGGACCCCCCAACACCCCCAATCCGCGCCTGGACTTAATGACTTGCCGGTTGCTGCTGTAATTTTTACTCTGACGTGGTCAGGACGTAAAACGCCAATATGTATTTTTAGTTAAATTTGAATGATGTCCTGATATTGTAACTATGTGGGCTTATCCGTAATACTGCTTGCCGAATTGAAATCGCTTTAACTGGGAAAAGTTTTCCAAATAACTCTAGACAAAAAACACAAACTTACCTGTAAGTGGAAAAGCTGATTTGCTGCGCCAACGGAATGACTTGGAAGTCGACGGCGCCACGCAGTCTAGTCAAACGGCATTCCTGGGAAAGACGCACCTTACACTGACCAACCTGTCCTTACCTCAGCTAAACCAATCATATGGGTGAGTTCCGGGATGATGATAATTACTGGCTACCCTCGACGCATTGAATTATCCTGCGATGACCTGTGGTGTCAGCCAGAGTGTGGACAGGGTTCTCACTGCCCTAACTTCAACGGTCATTACTTACTTTGTCAGAGGTGAAAACTTACCGCAAGCGAGTTCAGCCATCTTGAATCCGTTGTAGTGAAAGAAAAACAGACATCAGGATAAGCTGAAAAGTCTAGAGGGCAAAGACAGCACGCGCGTGAACGCTGGCCCACGCAAAAAGTTATCGGACGTGTTGGAGTAAAGCACGAGATGCCCTAGGGGTACATCTTCCATGGACGACTCTGTAATGAACACGTCTTTTTGTTGTCCCTACAGCTGAGGTCCCACTCGAAGGCTATAGCTATATACGACCCCTACGAGCGCCCTCTACGTGCATTTACCGACTTAATCTTAATTGTTATGTAAACCAGTGACATTTCACAATCGATTCACCGAAAAGCTGTCTGCATGACATTTCGAGCCACAGCACCTTTTGAGGTCATCATTATGCTCAGAAAAACTGCATGCTTTGACAAAACGTTCGGTAGATCTTGAGGAGCCGGTATGCTGAGGCGAAATTGACACAACCTTCAGGAAAAACTGGAATCGTTGAATATCACTCAAATTTTCTGTTGCGTAGCCTATATCATGTATTTAAATTATTATTTCCTAGCTTTTACCAGCAGTCAGTGGAGTAAATCTGTGCGGGAAATTGGAGGGGGGTGACTTGCCCGGCCACTGAAATTCGAAAGGGAGGGTGCTGACACCATGGTGACACTAATGTGGGGGGCCATGTTCATGATATAGATGTACATTAGTAATAAAGTATTAACATTCCTGCAGAATCTTAAATCAGAACGGTATGTTTATGGTTTTGTTAATTATTCTCCGTCATAAATGCTGTCAAATACATTTTGGCTGTTGGGAAGTCTGATCAATTCTTCACCATTCGCCTTATGTTTTTTGTCTCACCACAAAAAAGTGAGTGGGGTGATTCAATAGCCCATCCCCCCGGGACTGATGCCCTTACTGGCCGTTCGTATATGAGATCTTGATTCAAGACTGGGTTTTCTCATTCAAGGAGAGTCTACTTTCGCTTGTTTCCATAAGTTGGAAATTTCACCCAAGAGGATGACCATCTTAGGATTTCGAGTCAGACAGTGACGTATGGCCCGCCTTTACCCACGCGTCCCTACAGCATCTTTTGTGCATACCAGTATCACAGAAACACCAATTTATGTGGTCGTTTTTAGATATGCATGGCTTTCGGAATGGACACTGCATCATTTAGTACAAGAGAACCATGGGACCGCTCGGGTGTTTTTGATGACCGTTGGCTAGGTATGCTCGATACCGTGATCACCTATCGATTTCACAGTGTGTTAGAAATACACCAATAACGGAAACAAAATGATGATAAATTTACGACGAAGACAGCATGAAAGCACATGGATTTGTGCCTTGCTTCTAAATAATTATTTCCGCGTCTATGATTCGACTACTTAATATCACATAGTCTCCGGGTTTTTTTTACTAGAGCTCTGGCCAAGCACATAAATTCAAACGAATCTAAAACACTCCATGGTAGATGTCATATTGTTTACTTCTAATGATCTGCTCTACAATTTCCTGCCGTAGTTCGTTTAAAAATGGTGTGGAGTGTTTAATATTTGGTCTGATTTTTAGAGAAAATGAAATTTCAGTGTGGTTTTTTTTTCGGTAGATGTATTTGAAAAGGAAGTGTCCACGAGGAGCGAAATGTCTTAGATGGTCTTGGGTAAACGCTGTAGATAGGATCAGTTGTCTTTTTTTTTTTTGCAAAATCACAACGATGAAGCTGGCAACAGCACTCGCTGGTCCCCGTTCGCTGCCGCAGGCGCCAGTCAAGACTGTAATTTACCAGGTGTGTTAAATGTATGCGCCTTGCCCCGAATAACTTCCTCAACGCGATGTGAGGTGCATACAAACGACTGGTAATTCTCTCTATCTATTCTCTCTAACATCATCGCTAAGTTATCAGGGACACTCGCTGGCCATTAATGGTGATGCTGTCCAAAAAAAGTTTCCAATCAGTGGGAGAATGTCGAAGCGTTGATTTCAATGGACTGAGAAGTTGTCTGCCTAATTTAACTCACAACATTCGTCATTGACTCTTGGAACTCTACAGGATCAGTATAGATAAAGAATTCATACTGAAGCATGCCTTGACAGAACCGAGGACACTGTGAAGTTAATTCAATTGTGTCGTCTTTCGGCCTGATGACGTCACAAGACAGCAGATTTAAAGCACCCTCCGACAAATATACAAGAAGGATTCTGAATGTGTGAAGACGAAAGCAAGGACATGGCATGAGCCTTTCCAAGGCCATTGTAAACCAAGTTAACTGCAAAAGTTGTTTTTATTTAACACTGTGTAATGTTTTGAGGTGTGTATAAAGATTCATGTTTCTATACAGCACATTGTTAAGCGATGACATCACAGTTTGCAAAACCTGATATCTTAAACCGATCATTATTATTTATCTTTTCTTTCATGTTAAATCCATCGTGTGCTCCCACTTTTTGTGCGGTCCGGCTTAGTTTTCGGCAAAATAAAACGGCCAATGGGATTTGCATTTTAAAAAAATTTTCACGTATGTATGTACTTTGTTTTGGTAACTTTTAAGATTCAAATTAAAACTAACGGAACCGTTGCATCACCCGCATGTTAACCCCAAATGATCCATTTTCTGAAAACCCACACGATGTTACTACGTGAGCGGACTGCAACTTCTCACGAAGTTGGCCCTACTGTGCAATCAGCCATTGGGATTAAAAAGCATAATATGACATTTTTCTGATATCCTTTAGCCTCGCTAAAAATTGTACTGAGATTTACAGCGGGAAATCAAACCTGGGATGGCCATCTACTTTTTCGCAAGCCAGTTAAAAATAGATATGCATTAGAGTTTGATGGACTGGGCCGCTCTCGGGTCAGCTAGCCCGCTGCAGGGTATATACAATACTTGACCCGTCAATTCTCGTGCGTACGAACGTGAGATTTCACAAGCTGTGGTCGGTTTTGAATGTAGAGGCCGGGCCGAGGGGAAGGGAGGAAGCTACGACCAAGGTGAGGAGACTGATAGCGAGGACAGAATCTAGCAGCTGACAAGGTGATGTTGACCAAACTTTAAAGAGATAAGCATCTTTGTTCTTGCTCGCCATCCACGTGTTTTTTCCCTTTCTCGTTCTTGATAACGATGGAGAATGGATTTTAACAGATTGAAGGCTATACCGAAAAGGGTTTTCCAGCAAAGGATGGCCATTAATTAAAGAGTCCAATTTTGGGGAAATAGTGTTGGGTGCAGAGATCGGTCTCCTCAATGGTCTGCTATGGGTTATGCGGTCCCCTACAGATCTGCTATTGGAGCAATGGGGCTTAGTTTTAGGGTCGGGATACGAAGGAGAGGTCAGGGCTAAAACTGAATAAAAAATCGTAGCTTTTAAAACGTTTCCTAGGAAACATGGGAGGACAACAGGGTAGAGTCTCGATCCCTTCCTCGGTGTTTTGAAACGTTTTCGAAGGGTTTATATGAATAATAGGGTTCCTGTCCTACTTGTGACTTTGAACGAAGTTGCTAAAAATGATGCAGAGTGCGTGCGTCAGTTACTTTATCGAAGTCGCAATCACCCAAGTTTTCACCATATTTTATAAATGTTCAGAAAAAATTTTTTCGTCGAAAGATAGTGACAAGCAAGGTTGGAAAGCATGGGCGTCACCATGATTGTTTTCCAGGGGAGCAAAACTCCTTGCTCCAGGGCGGAAATGGGGGCAAGGCACTCATCAGTTGAAAAAATGATAAAAAATGAACGGATGAAGAGAGCCAGTTTGAGTGTTTTTTCTTCTTAAGCCAATGTGAAATTTCCATCCTTATTCATTTCTTTTCCCTTTTTTTCTCGTTCTTTGGCTGTCCTCTTTGCCGTTTTCATATTTTTCAAAGTGCCTCTTCGCCCCTCGGCAGCGATGCCATACTGGAAAGGTCATATGGATTGATCTTGTTTGTGTCTCACCCGTCGATGTTTTCTCGGTTTAACAAGAGTCTCAGATTGAAATATAGGTTATCACATCGCTTATTTGGAGTATATGAATCTTTTCGGTCACTTCACGCATATCTGAATTCGTATTTTGAATGTTGGTCAAAGTAACGATTATATCGTTTTACTGCTCTTATTTAATAATATCATTATTTCTAAAAATCTATTACAGAAAAGGTTGTGTGCTACCACCAAGTATAGAGAACCTTGCAAAAGTTCGTCTTCCATCCCATCCATAAAAGGCAAACGCGTGACTTTTCTGGTACGTACTGGTATCATTGCCGAATTTAACAAGTCAAAACCAACCTGTAAATAGGCTTTTAATTCAGTGCTCTACATGGCACAAACAAATCGTGCATCGATCATGGCGACCAAAAAAAACTAACTGCCCCTTTAAGGCCGTTCGCTCGGACGTTTTACAACACGTTTCATTTTCAATTCAGCACGAGGAGCAAACACTTATTACAGATTGGTTTCTTAGAGTGGGTCACCTCGAGCTTCCGGTCACTCGGGGGCCCTGGCCAGGCACGGCGTGAGGTAGGTAAGGATGATCGCCGCGTATACGGGAGGTCAGCATCGGAGATGAAACAACATCTCTTCATGCGTTGCTGACGTACACACTTGTGTTTGTTGACTCAAGGTACAAGTTGAGGTGAAGTTCTCTTCATCAACCAGAAACTGCCGTCCACTGTGACCTTACAGCTTAAAAAATGGAAGGTCCCTGGTTTAGAGTACTCTTACGTTTAAAAAAAAAATCATTCTGGTATTTTTGTTTTCGATATTTAGACGCTGTAAATGCAATGTGGTGAAAGCCACCTGTAACGACAGCTTCAACAGGTTGAAAATAAAAATACCTTGTTTTGAAACTGGAGAAATTGCAAATCAGTGATGGGAGGTGCTAGTCTTTCCAAACTTGGTCCTGCATGCAGTAAAATAGGATAGCGTGACAATATTGGGTGAGGGCGCTTCACAAAGCGTCATTATCCAGTACAAAACAATTAATCGAGGCACTGAACGGTCGTATACACTTGTCACTTTAGTACAACTGTTTTAGTATTCTTCACAAGTTCAAGCAAACGCATAAACTAAATTACAAGGATGAAATTATAATCATTTATGATAACTGGTGCACTGACCTACATGAAAGCAAATATATGGGTCGACACTTTCTACGTCTTTTTTTTTCTCAAGTACACATCGATCCCCAATCGCTTTCTGAAACAACATGGCTCTTACACTGTTTTTCATAACAGCTCAAAGAAAATTTACACTTTGTTTTTGAGATCGTTTTAAGCGAAATGTCAAGACACCTGCCACTCATACGGACCTTGTATTATTTCTGAATGACACGAATGACAATTTAGCTTTCAACTGCAAAGTGATCTTTGTTTTTCAAACTAATGGCGCACTGCTGGTAACAAATCGATGGTTTCTTTACCGATGACCTCCCGGGTCGCTTGACGTTGTGATTTGGGGAGTGTTTAGATTTGATGAAAGTCACAAACCACAATCTGAATCTGGATATTTGGGTATGGTTGATTTATCTCCTCGTTGATTGGATAAGGATTAGGCTCTCTATTTTATGGGGGTTGGGGACAAGACTTTGTTCCTGTACGGCACATTTATGTGAAAAACCGTAAATCTGCATGGCCTCCGCTTATATACCAATGGGTTTTTCAGCAGGTTTACTGTACCAGTAAAATACAAGCGGGTCAGGGGGACGCATCTGGGCATGCCCTGGAAACGCCAGGAAAGAAAACTTTACAAATTCGGTTCTGGATCGCCCTCGGTAAGATATCATCATTGTATACCCCTGAAGAACACGCCATACAGCTGACATCAACAGAACATCCAGTGCAGGAACCAAGATGAAAGAGATTGTGACAGACATATCGCCCTGATACGGTAAACGCATGGTCAACATCACAAAAGTGATCGTGGCATGGTAACAAATGTACCTGTCATATTGTGAATCTTGAGCGATAAACAAGAAACGTGAAAAGACTATAGGAAAAAGAAAACAGCATCTAACATGACTTTCTCAACCGTGAATTGCATATCTTTATACGAATCACCCTGTGTGGAAATAATCCTCACTGCCAATGGAGGCTACAAGAACGATCTGTCCCGTTAATTCAGTGGATTTGCAGACTGCCCGTGGCAAGTTATCGCCCTTTTCCACTCATCAACGACTCAAGATGTACATGGTGCATGCACTTCACAGATACACTATCACTCACATTTCCGGATATACATCCTGAGACTTGTCAACAATCTAAGATTCGACTGACAATTTCATTCAGTCGCATCCTAGACTCTTTTTCCCATTAAAATGGAGATAAACAACTGAAAACTCGACCAAAGGAACGGACGTCCTAGCTAGAAGGGATTTGCTTTATCTATTACATAAAAGTCGACTATCGTTGAAAACTAGGCGTGCCCTTCCACATTTAAAACTTTAACGATTCGAGATTCGACAACAGATTCATTGAGAAATAAATCTAAATCATTCATAAAAAAGGTTATGCCTTGGTTTGCGGGGCCAAATTAGAAAAAAAATGAGAGTACGAAAGCAAGACAAATCTTCCAGTAATCATAATGTAGTTAGACACTCCCATGCATCTAAGAATGCATATTTCACGGAATGGTTTTGGGAGCACAGTTTCAATTAATCTTTCTGCTCATCAAGTCACAAATAGATGCATTAGTAAGAATATTTCGTGAAACAGTTCCAAAAAATTCAAGCCTATAAAATGATTGTTTTAAGATATCCTTTTTACAAGAGTACAAGCTACCACGGCGAAAGAAATGAATATGACCGGTTAATACGGGATCTAAGACTGAAATCCTGATTTTGATACAGTTCACTGACAGTCATAGTTCCACGTACGTAGAAGGGATTTCAAACCTTTTTGATAAGCTTCTAAATTTAATTATTTTAAATGTATTTAAAATGTTCAGTGCAACATCAAAAAGATGACTTGATTTGGAAGATTTAATAAAGTGGGAACTGATCAGTATCCTACTGGTACTTCATCCATAGTGCATGGGGTGAGTGCAGAAGACACATTGCTAGTTTTGTTATTCAGTCCCATGATGCAGTGCGAACGACGACAAGGTCTATCGCGTGAATAAGAAGACATTGCTTTGTCATTATGTGCGGGCATTTGTCAGTATGCAGAGAAGGCTGGTTTTGACGTCTAATTTGAACCCCAGAGTTACAACTGATTGAGAATCGTTATTTCACTCTTAGATGCAGAAAATAGCATTTAATTAAACCTCCGGAATATCTTTGTAGTTCCCGCACGAAATGAGGATGTAACCAGAGAATCATTAATCAGCTCTATATCGACCAACTGCATTCCACGGAGAACTTTGCCCGCAAAAGAGAGAGAGAAGAAAAAGAAAGTCAAAGATGAGGTCACTTTGGTCTGTTTGATTTCTGCAATCGTATTGACCAGGAGATTGAAGGAAGGAAGTAACGGGCTTGGACAGACCGACATTTGCATTTTGTGTCGTGTCTTTTCGGGCGTCCGAGTCCTTTGATCGTTGGAAAAGTGAACCATGAATATCTCGCCAGGTAATTTTAGACTGGCCATAAAATCAGGCCCGTGGATGATATCAAAAGCTCATTTAGCGTAATCTTTTCCATGTTTCTTCCATCATCATGACCGCTGTGCTTTGTCGCAATGTCAACATTTTCCATTTATTTAAATTTACTCATATGGCGTATGTTAACATTATCAGTATATCAAACTAGAAAGTACACTTCCCCGGTATGTTTGAAGGAAAATCCCCAGTGAAATCATCGCAATGTTATGGGATTCAGAACTCAGTAATGAGATGAAGGAGAATGATCATGATGATGTCATCTGGTTTTCCAAAACCACAGCAGCAGAAAAATGTCGAAAAAGCACAGAAGGGGTGGACTGGGTTTGCCCTGTTTGTCATATTTGCGTTTTAGTTAATCATCCTAATTACTATTTGCATAATTGAACACATTGTTACAATGTATCTGTTTACAGTTCCCAGTGTCATTAATTTACAAGGAATTTTACTGGGATTCACATTTAGAGGGGTACCTGCAATGCAAGTTTTAAAAAACAGAAACCCTCAAAATGAACTTTTGTGTCTCACTCGTCCTTATTTTTCAATTTTTGTTTCACTCTTTTAAAGAGTATTTAATGCCTTCTTGGTTTCATGCTAGGGAGAATATCCATATTCATGAGCAAGGACTGTGATGTCAATCCCGGGAAGAGAATCTCAGTGTCGCTCTAATTTGTGCCCATCAATACTGCTGATTTTTTAAAGATTTTGCTAGCTTCAATTTTCTTTTCTTCGGTGATTCATTGTTGTATTAGTCTATAGCAATAAGCAAGCATGCAACCCTTTTTCAAAATTATTTCTGTCAGTGATTTAATTTGGAGTTCACAATTTTAACAGAAAAATCTTCTCTGGATGACTTCACAGCAACAGCGCCCTTAGTTGTTTAGGAAAGCGAGGACAATGCATTTAATCGAAAAGGGATGTTAAATAATTATCATACATAGACGGTACAGAAAAATTGGGTCCAAGAAAAATTCATTTCTGATACACTTTACGAATTGTCTGTCCCTCGATCCCCAGTGTACTCTTGTAGATATTTTCTCGGTTTGCCAAAAGGGTGGTGGTGATGGGGGTGGGGTAATCCGGTGGCACATGGCCACCTTCCAATGATGAACAATGAGTGGGGGGAGACATGCATACACCCTCGGGATCTACGCCCTCGCTTGGGAAGCTCCAGGAGAACCCCTCATAAAACGGTTTTTATGATTGCCTAAAGAAATAGCTTGAATTGGAATTGCTTAGTTTTATCCATTTGCTCTTCTGACACATGTTCTCAAACCAGGAAATATTGATCTGCTGTATAGTCCAGTATAGTACATCTGCTGGATGGAAGGTGCATGACTTTATCTTTTGTTTAGAGCTCTTTATTTATGGTTTACTCAAAGAGCTTACCTATATATTGCTCATCACATCAACTGTCATATTATTTTTTTCCTCTCTTTTCATTTAGAACACTCCACTGGATGACATTTCTCGCATTCTTGCTAGCGCACAACTTCACGGGTAACGCAGCTCCTCGCCGCATTAATTGTGGGACGCCCTCAGAGGCTCGAACGAAGGTGGAATAATTATTACATTAATCGTCCGCGGCGCTGGATCCGAATTTCGTTACTGCACAAGTTGCCGTGCACGATATAGGGCCGATGGGTACCCCCCCCCCACACACACACACACGTACACACACTTTTGCAGGGCCTATAATCCGCCTCGAGCAGAAGCACCCCCTCATCTCTTGAATAGAGCTTTATTGGTCGGGATTGTTCATTTTGTTGGTAGCGTTGCGACCAGAAAGTGTGCGTGTCATAGTTGTTCGTGAACTAGCGAAGTTCAGTTCTGACAAAAAAAAGACTCAGTTGCAAAGAAATTTGCGCCCTCTCTTGGTCCAGCTCGAGGTTCATAGGGTGGCTTAATGGATCAACCTGTTAGGCCGAGTTCGGGCGGCCTGTTCTTGACACGGGTTTCGCGTTCTCACGCTCAAACGGCGGGAACATGACCCAAGAACACTGTTCTCGGAACAGGTTCACACACCACCTCCTCGTCAGGGTTTTACACGAACACACAGGAAAAATCGTGAGATTTGATTTTTGAAAAGCTGCAAAATTATCGAGATGGCTTACAAAACTGGGGACAATGGAAAGTTTTGAACAATTAACATTAATAATTTTCCATGACAGATATGGTTTTTTTAATGGAAAAGAAGTTAGCTCAAACATTAACGCTCTAAGAATGTACAAGGACGCCGCCATGTTGCATGTTGCTTGCATGCTACAAGTAAATAGTAGCGATAACCGGTTGTATGTTCCTAGCGTTCGAGCAGCCAACCCACAAACAACAATTCAAGCTGTTCCTGAACATACGAGAACAAGCCGCCCGAACTCAGCATAAATGTTTGATGCCTAATGGTCTCACAACTGCTGCCCTTCCCCCTTTGACAAACATTCCACTGACGTTGGCCAAAACGACAGAGGTTTGCCAATAGAAGAGCAGTAATGAATTTGCTGCTTTGCTGAACGAATGCAGAAATGACATTTGACCCTGAGCGTCAAGGATTGGGCGAAGTCATTGGAAATAACGGGAAGTGCGTGAGAAGAACTCCCACGTGTGAAACCATGTTACTAATCACCGAGACTTGAACACTTATTTTAAAAAAATTAATAAATAGCAGGTAATATTGATATGCTCGATGAGTGGCTTGCAGATACTGCTTTTAAGAGAGGCAGGACGATAGCTTGACGAAAATGATCTATATCACTGCCCTTTTTGAATACTGGAAAAATATTTGTGTTAATTGCGCCTGTCACGTGGTAAGACTGCAGTGGAAGAAGACTTCTGAAAGATCTTCCGGATCTCTTTCAAAATTCTAGCAGGCAATACTGTCGAAAATTGTCCTTGCCAAAATTTGCCCGTGTGGACCGAATGACGATTTACATTCTGCCATATTCTCTGTTTAAAGAGCATCTCGAAGAACACAGACTGGTTAGTTTACAAAAGGAATGATGCAAGCTACCAGCAGGACTGCTGCATTGCATGTCTGATTGTATCGGACAAAACAAGGTTTTCCACATTGCTCTACTTTTCAGAGGAAGACAGCATAAATGTTCAAAACAGTGATGGGCTTCAGGATTGTTTTCAGGGGATAATTATCCATCTCTGGAGAGAAACATCTTCAAAGTCATTGGTTATGCCACTAAAACTACAAGGAAAATGAAAGATCAGGAAATGAGCTTTTAACTGATTTGTCTTTGAATTCCTGAGATACCTTAAGTATTACGCATTTTTTATTTTTATGAAGTGGTGTATTTACCACTGTTATTTAGGGCAACAAAAGATGTTGCAGTTTTGTAGAAAAATTCTGCAACAGCTATACAAAACGTTTGTTTAGTGAAGTGTTCATTTTTTATGAGTGACCCTCGTCCAACGCCGACAGACAGTAATTCTCAATTTCATTCCACAAGAGGGCGCTATGTTTCTCTTGTAAACGTTGCATGCTTAGTAACAGACTCAGCGGACGAGTACGGTTCGGCAGTGGTACGGCAGGTGTATTCTCAGCCAAGACTGGAGGTCAGTGATCTTCTAGTTGTTCAGTAATATAAAATACGTGTAAGTAAGCGTTAAGCACCATTTCAAAGGAAATGTAGAATTAAAACATTTTCGTGGTAGGCTTACCTGGCTTGTTGGTTTGTGCATTTGATACCTCCATGGCCATGGTACTGGTATTTTGGTAGGCCTAGAACTATGCCAACTCGGATCGAACTCAATGAAGCGTAATGCACTGCATCTGCTTACGTTGCCTGTCGTGGAAGTACGTTGTTTTAACGTGAGTCGTTGATGTAAATGGCCTAAGGATAAGGAGGCCGGCACTTCATTTTTTTTTTTTTTTGACCTCCACTTGGAAAGAGAATCTCGAAAGAAATTGAAAGAAGTTTAAGTCATCTGAGGTCAAATTCAAAACAACCTCCTTTAAAAAACAAACAAACGAGGGGGCACTTTTCATGTCTGAACTTAACTGGGTAGACATCTGATCACTTGAAGTAGTACTGCTCCCCTACTTGAAGGCTGTATCATGTATGGTGATGGGAGTCTGTTATTGATAGGCCTCCTGATTTTTGTCTTCAACTTGTAATGTACCTGCAGAAGAAGATTTTTTAATCAGCACAGAGAGGGGACTAATTACTAAGGACTTCATGAGCTTCATACCAGGAAATAAGTTAACGTGAATTTCCTAGAGCTGTTTGTTAGTTCTCCCAGGTAATTAAGTCATTAGTATTGCATGGGCATTGTCAGACCATTTCAAATTGGGTAGGGGAGGGCCAGGGGTATGTCCTCACTAGCAGCGGAAGCATGGAAGGGCAGGGGCTAGTGTTCCCCACTTTTTCGAGGGGGGGGGGAGGACTTGGCCTCCCCAGTTTTAGCAGGACCTATAATGAATGGGGCTCAGTGGATCATCTGTTAATGGCAGACACCAGATGGCCATACAACTGCCCCCCCCACTGTGAAATTTGTTTCCAGTGTGGTTGTTACTGACGACAAGACATCTGTCTTTTCAGTGTGAGTATATTGTGACAGTTTAATTGCTGCCCTCATCTTTTACTGTGTAATGTCCCTCCAGAATCCAAGGCAGTGGAAATTTGACCAGGAATTGGTCTTTGGTTATTTTTCCATATGCGCAGTTAATGTTTTTTGTGGGACTGAGACATTCTGAGACAGAAAAATCCATCATACATGTTAGATTGCATCATGTCCATGCTTACTCTGCCATTGAGAAATGGTATTCACAAGATGAAATTTAGATATTTGTCAGACCTACGAGAAATGCAGTCTGGAGACCTTTATTATCCCTAAAAATTCTCCAAAGCCACAATCTGGGCTCTTTTTTACAAGGGTTGCAGGGCCTGGCTGAAATACTCAGGCGTCAATAGATTTTATGTGTCAGGGCTAGAGTGGACACCAGACCATTTGAAGCAAGATCCAGGACTTGGACAACCTCCCCCGTTGTGTTGGTCATTGTTTTGATCGGGAATCTCAGGAATTCTTTACAGACTTCTTGGGGGATGTGTTAGGTAACAATAGTGTAGAGTGTGTATAGGGATTGGACATATCTTGCCTGGTATACACCAGACAGTCCTTCATGTGTTTGTAAGTGTCCCAGTACATGTAATTGAAGATATGAATTTGTAAAGAATTTTGAACACATCAACATTGATAACTGCCCCGGCAGGAAGTGGTTAAAACTTACCTGTTCCATTAATTGGTTTTAATTGTTGTTTATTGTGAAGCGCATCGAGACTTTGGTGTGATGTGCTATACATACCTATAAAAGGGTTCTCTTCAAGCTTAACTTTCCTGATCTTGTTGGATTCATGTCTCCATAAAGTGAGCTTCCTTTCCTAAAAGCACTCAATGTTTCAAGGCTTCTTGGTACTTAAAAAGATGAAAATTTTCCCTTTTTGGGTCATCCATGCTTGGGTTTTTTTCTTCAAGGGAAGTAAAGTCTGAGAATCAATTCCCAAAGGCTTAAAGGCACACCATTGAAAACTTTCAAAACGGGGACTGTCAAATTACAGTATCTTAAATATTTTATTGAATTGAATATTTGAATTCAGTGTCATACAATCTGTGAAATCTTCCCACCCGGAATGATGGTCATTTTTGAGCAAAGAGAAAATTTACACTTTTTCCAACAATCATCCGGATAGACGACTGCGGGGAAATGCAACTGTGTTTAAATACCGCCAACCTTTGACAGGTGCAACAATTGATGTGTGTGATGCGTTTAGATGTTGGGAGGAGTCTACACAGTATATTACAGGAGTATATTAACAGATAAAAATAGAAGCGACCTCGGTTCTAATGTTCCTTCTGTACATCTAAACACATTATCAAGTGATAAAATAGAAAGCATAAAAAGGGAAGCATCACAGAGGATCCCGACTTGAGTCAAGTCTACTATATGTGCTCCTTTCCGGGCTCCATGACAACAGCCTGTTTTGTAAAAACCAAATCTGCAATTTTAGGACATTTAAGCTCCCATTTTCTAATCTCAATAACTTTCTTGCCTAAAATGCAAGTGTATAGGAAGTTACCCTCTTCATGTTTATGATGTGCATTAGTGTTTGGAAGGGGTTTTAACCGATGTACAGGTGATGAACCCTGGACTGAGCACTTGATCATGATGGGTATCTCTGGTCGCGCTGTTAATGTGATGACTGCAATTACTTGACTGCGTGATCGATGAAGTGTTGTTAATTTGACAAATTCTCAGTGTTGCATTAAAATTGTTGAAGGAAGAGACAAAAACTTGAATGTAAATTTGCTGAAGCTGTGGGAATTAAAGCACTTTTGGAGGGCCATAATGATCTATACTGCAGATAGCAATCTCTCCCGTGCAATATCCAGGCACCCCAATAGGGAATACCCTGTACCCTTGGACTTTTGCAACATTTAAGTCACATGAGCTGCACTTGGAGTGTTAAAAATAAATAGCGCTTTTCTTGCTTTTTCTCAAGGCAATGAACTCAAAAATGAAATTAGTCCATGGAATATGATACACAAAGTAACAACTCCTCATCAGCCAATTTTGAGAAAAATTGCAGTACATGCAAATCTTGTACGCTACCTTTAAATGTATAAATTGTTGTTACTACTAGTGGTTCATTTATCATTGACTATTTCATGTTTGTGCTGCTTGCACACAGTGTTTGGAAGCTACATGTATCAGGTTTTATTACCCACGTCCACAGAGAACTTGTCTCCTGCCCCCATGTTAGTTTTCTATTGATCTTTGCCCAAGATGTCCTCATCAATCGTAATTGCTCTTGGCCTACATCCATGTGGGACTGTCACACAATGCTTTTGTGTTAGCACTTGTTTGGAGCATGTTTGGAAATGATGTGACAAAGGGTGCTGGGCACCTCACATGAAAGACAACTTCCTGTCTTGGCAGTTAGAACTCCATTAATAATGGTGTGTATTTATTTTTTGGCTGATGGCAATTCCAACTTGTGTCTTTTATTTTCATTGCCAGGCGAGATGATTGAGGCGGCACTGCAGAAAATTTACTTGAGTGCCTCATCAATCAGATGAATTAGACACTCATCTAATTCAGGGCAAATTGCAAAGTTTGAAAGATAACGATAACCATTGTTCATTTTCCTCTCTTTTTTTCATTGAAATTAATATTTGGACTTGGTTTGGTTTTCTGTGTTAATGGATGTGGGTTGTTTACCCCAAGAATTGCCTTGCTGGTCGACAGGATTTGAATCATTAACAGAGACTTCTGATGGATCAATTTTGCTTTCAACTGTCCAGGAACCAAAAATGTAGGTTACAATTTTTATTGAGTTGTTCATAAACTAAATTACAACCCTCATGTTGCATTTGTATAAAGTCTGCCCTGTTAAACATGAGAGATTCTTTTTTCCAGTTTTTGGAGGGGTAGGGTCAGAATAAGAGTTTCATGTACATTGTGTCAGCATCATACACGTAATGTCTGTAAATGTTATGTTTCAAGAACAGGACTTGTTTCCAGGAGAAACGTGCCTCTGAAATACATCTAATAATCTAATAATAAAGTTATGTTATGATATTGACTACAGATAATACTTTGCCTATTTTTAATTATCCAGTTGGTTTTAATGTGTTTTTATTTGTGTTTAATGACGGTGTTTTTTTTGTGAAGCTCTTTGACCAATCTGCAATTAAGTTTGCACTGCATACATGTACATGTAAATGTGGTAATATTATTTGTTGTTCTCCAAGTTCTAAATTTCAAACCTGTTGGGGATCCTTCCTAATACAAACAATGCGCTGTCATCCTGCCATGCTAAACTAACAATGTCCGCTATCCAACCAGTACCACAGAGTTCATCATTCCCAGAGAGAGAAATTGTGATAGGACCATGGCCATTTTCTTCAGGAAGAACAAGACAGATGGCATGCTACCTATGACAGCCTCTAACCTTGACAAACAGCAAATTGAGTTTGCTGTGAGTTTGCATGGTTTCCATAGTTTCACCCATGACACATCCCAATGGTCTGGTCAAAGATAATGCACATGTGAGCCTGAGATCTGGTACATGTACATGTACCTTGCTCCAGCGTCACGTCCATCAGATGCTGAAGCTAAGGACATGAGTTTAGTTCTACTTCATTAGGCCAGTTGGTTGTACATGTACCCGGTATTATTCTCATGGGTCATTATGGTGTAAAGCCAAACCTGTGTGTACACATAACTGCCATTTGTCAATCCCCTGCTTCTGTCTGGATTCATTCATGCGGAACTGTAGAGTATATGCTTTGTGCACTCATTTGGAACTGTTCAAGATGTTTTGTCAGCCAGGAGGCCTTACTGTTTGTATTTGCAGTGAAACCGAAAACAATTTCCTGAAGATGATCATTCTATGTATACATTTATTATGGGCAGAAATGCTTTTTAGTCAATTCCAAAAATCCCAGACTCAAGATTGTTCAAGTAGATGTACATGTATGGACATAATGATTTTGAAAGTGCACGCATTTACGTTATAAAGTTCATATTTTTCTTCATCCAAATACATTTATTAGATGGTCATAAGATGAAAGGTCTGTGGTTTTTCCAGTCGACAGATTCAAATCTCAGTAGTGCTGTGAGAATGTGAAGATTTAACTATCTCACTGGTCAGTTAATATCCAACCACAGAACTGGATGAAACCAAATTAGACCCCCTCCCCCAAAACAAACATTGGCCAAACATTTCTTTCTGAATGAAACATCCCCACAGTCTTTACCCAAAACCAATTGGGGATACTAAAGTACTTGTCCCTGTTGCTGTAACATTTTCCTTTGTCATTATACAGGGGAGGAGAAATCTGGAGTAGTGAGTTAGTCAATTACAATGTATTTTCGGTACATGTAGTTGAAACTTGCATTGAAAACAAAAGAAGAAAAACCTCTGAAATATTGTTGGGAAGTGACATCTGTGATTATCTGTGTTTCCTGTAGATCCACCGACAGGAAGCTATTGAGACTGAGTCAGTTTTCAACAAGCAAACAAGTGCTGCCTGAAGTCAATTACACATACATACATGTACATGTAGCGGTACACACTCACTCGTGTACATGTACACAATGAGTGTGTAGCGGTACTGTAGTTGTGAGTGTTCTTGACCCTTGTAAGGTTTTCTGTACAAGTTTACTTCTTAACGAGCAATCTTCTGCCTTGGTCCTGTGCATTTTAAAGTACACGTTATCATCAGTGTTATAGTGGAGAATATGATGGTGAGGGTTGACGAGACTCAACGGAGTCATTATCTTACCAGGAGAAACATCATTTCATCATTAACCTAATAATTGTATTTGAAGACTGCCAGTTATTCAAGACTGACAGTAGATCAATAACAGTAAAGATGCTGGTAGCACAGCCATTAAATTTCTTTGGAGTGACCCTGTCATTAGAGTGTCTTTTCTTGATGGGTTCTGCATGTGGTACCAAGTTTTCATTATCTTGTACATACACACTGTGGTACATGTACATGTACTGACGAGCAATTTCTAGTAAGAAGTTTCCAATTTCATATGATTTCCCAAGTGTCAGTTTTGATTACTTGCTGTCAAGATACCGTACGTTGTACTACGTCCCAAACTTGTGAGAGTTGAATGAAATAGGGGTAAATTAATTTGGGAAAGGCTTTTGGTATACATGTAAAATGTGAAAGAAATCCTTGCAATCAGTGGCACAAGCACTGTTCTCCTACTCTGTCGATTCTCACTTGTTTTTGACATCACAATATAACTGAAATGTTCCTGTACATGTCAATCTGTACTATTACTGTGTGTAGATGTAAGGATGAATACCTGGAGGCATTTGATGTACTGCACTCCCCTCCCCCCCCCCCCCCCGACAGCAGATGTCCACTTTATTATCCATTCATCTACATGTACATGTAGGTGACTAAGAAATGTCATATCTAACGAGGCTTTTGTTACAGAAAGGATTGTGGGCACAGCTGCAGGCAGCGACAAATTGGTTAAAACGGAGCAAGAGAAAAAAGGATTTCTAACTGAAAACACGTGACTGTTTTTTCTAGTCACACTTACGGGAGTTCTGAGCATGCCTCAAAACAGCAGTGTCAAAGACACAGAGAGACAGGAGGGGTATTTTGCATTGAACTGTCCAGTCACTGCTCTGTCAACACAGTAATTCCATCCACTTAGCAGTGAGTGAACCTGCCAAGGGCTGACACTAGTTACATGTATCAGGAACAGATCGTTGGCACAGGCGACCACATGTGTGTCTGTATACATGCAGCTCACAGTTTCCTGAGCAGGACTACACAGGCTGTACATTCTCCAGTGACCTTTTGCTGCGTACTCAACTGAGTTAAGATGTGCAAGTTGTCAAAGTTTGTGATTTTGTCTGGAATACCGTCGGTATGTTGTGCTGTATCAACTTCAGAGTGGATTAATTCAGCAACTGTATCCATGCATAGCAAACAAATCCGTTTATGGGTGCCACTTTGTAGAACCATTTCCTTCTTCCTTGGTTAAACCTGTACTATGCAGGAGTGCTGTTGACTCTGTGTTCCAAACCAGATTACAATAACTTATGGCGAAGAACTTTGGATCTATGAATGAAAGATTAGCGGTGCATTAGTATGTGTACATTGTATTAATTAGATTTGATCTCTTTAAGAAAAACTTGAAATATTGATTCAACCCACTCTTATCTCCTAACCCAGGTTGAAGAGAAGAGAAGGCTAGCTACAGTCAGTATGCATGACATCAGTGAGAGCTTGTGAATACACCCACCAGGTGACCAGACTGTTCCTGATGTTATCTGATGCTAAAAGTATGAACACTGGGTGCAGGTTTTAAGCCTTCATTTACCTACTTAAGGATTGGCCAGATTTGCACAGCCATAATACTTGTTCATGTAAGGGGTTCCATATAAACGATACACAGGGTACATGCATGCAAGCTATTGCTGGTTTGAGTTGTGAATGACAAAGCACACTGACTAATTTTCAGAGAGTATTTTTGAATACTCAGTGACTTTGATAAAAGACACTCGTGTCATTCCCAAGATGAACTGGAAAAGTCTTTTCATCCTGGTCGCTGCCTTCATCTTGTACCTGGTGATTGGAGCGTTAGTCTTCTCAGCCTTAGAATCTACTCAAGAGGAGGAGACGAAGATTGACCTGAGGGCCTACAAGGAGGCCATCCTGTCTAATTTCTCGTGCATTTCAGAGGAAAGCTTAGAGCAATTGGTGGAACGGATCATGAATGCCGTGGAGAGTGGCGTCAATCCACTCTCGAATGTGTCCAGTAAGTCCAACTGGGACTTTAGTAGCTCCTTCTTCTTCTCTGGCACCGTGGTCACCACCATAGGTGAGTCTTCACAAAATTCTTTTTGTTTGACAAGTGTCATTGTAAAGTTCTAGGTTGTCAAATAAATTCACTGTTTGATGTGTGTCTTGTTTTGTGATCTTTCTAAGTTGTTTCTGTGTGCTCTAAATCAGGACTGTAGGTAAATTTCATTTTGTTTCATTGGATTTTTTATTTGTCTCAAATTGTGGCCCATAGCCCCATGGGCCAAATTTCGAAACTGATACCGTTAAAACAGTGGATGGGAGTATCAAAACACATTTACATCAACTAAAAATACTATGAAGTACTTTTAGACAGTAGTGATTCAAAAAATTTTCTTTTACAAAAGCCTATACATGTATAACTAAGGAAAAGGTAGCACAACAAGTGGAAAAAATGTGGATGGACAGAATACAAGATTAGAAACAGCAATATCTTGCATTAAATGAGGGATAAAACTTTGAAGAATAACTTGAAATGTTCATTTTACATGTATACATGTAAGTCTATCTACATGTTTACAGATGTTCATCAGATGGAGTGGGCATTGATTGACATCTACTGGTATACCAAATGATCAATATATGAAAAAAGGGTGAGGTCTCATTTCATGGTATCGGCAGTTTTTAAAAATATGCATTAAGTGTGCCTTGATTACAGGTACCGACACGTGTGTGTGGTACCGACACATGTGCGTAGATGTCCGTATTCTGTGGATTGTACTGTAAGCCCTATTGGTTGTGATGTTGTCATGTAAACCTTTTAAGTCAAAATACGCACGCCGATGCATGTTGCTGCTTAGCGTACACAGATCATACAAGTGTACCGGTAAGTTCGCGCAGTTTTATACAATTTACACACATGTAATGACATACTGCATGCTCACAGTTGTATTGCTGTTCTCCGGCAGGATCAATCTATGGTTAGCAAAGAAATCCAAGTGTAGTACCAGTACATGTTTAATATTGTATTGTTTATTTAAAAAATTCAAACTTCGCCTCTCAGAGTCCGAATTACATTTGAATTTACAAAATAAAAATTAAATAAAAACATACATCAATGTAATTTTATAATCACAACATTACTATAATTACCTCAAATATTTCATTACATTAATTACAATATTGTTTCATTTAATTGTACAATTACAAAAGAAAACATTTAAAAATGGGTAAAAATACATTTATTTATTTATTGGTGGACTCTGCATGATGTTTACAATGAACACAAAAAATACAAAGATATTCAAGGACAAATCACAAAGAATGATGTACCAGCCACACTGTGATTTGAAAAGGTCAATATTAGTAAGGGATTGGGCTGTTTTTGAACCGGTCTGTTGTAGTCCTAATGGTAGTGATATTTTTACTGTTTCCAAATCCCTACCATCGCTTTCAAGCCTAGAAGGGAGAAACAATGCCTTAGTTCGGGGATTGGACTGGATCTTTTTTGCAAAACTATGGCAATGGTTGTACATCTCCAATGGCCTGCACATCATCCAGATGACATTAAAAGGAAATGTGTTGTAAGGTAGAAACCACTGTAACTTGTATGGCGGACATGTACCTGTACCTACAGTATGTACATGTAGTACACATACATACCGGGTACACATACATGTACATGTATACAATGTACTCTAGTATCCCAAGGCAGATTTCTGTACAATTTCAACTTCAGAAAAACGCAGTGTACGCTTGTCAAAGTCTCCTTTAGGAATCTCAATTTACTCCTTTACATGACAGCTATCATCAGTGTTGTACATGTACATTTATGCCTCTGTAAATTGTTCCATGGTTGTACAATGTACTCGTACATGTAACATAGTCAGTGTACACATCAGTAAAATACATAATCACTTTGAAGACAAAAGTTTCCAATAGTTTCAATTTTCAGACTGAGTGCAGTCAACCAACATGCATTAGACTAATGAAGTCATTGGCTCTGTGTAAATTTGAAATGTATTAATTAACTTGAGTGGCGTACATGTACATGTGCCGGTACTGTGTGTATGCAAATCATTTGTCAAGTGTAGAAGTATAAAATTTGTGTGGAAGCGATACACATGAATACCTCTGAAGATGAATAATTACATTGACCTCCAGATACAGGTGGGTATCTGTATTGCATGCAGAAAAGTGATGTCATGGCCCAGTGAACGTACAGGGTGACTACTAATAACAGCTGCATGCAGATCAATTCATAACAAGGTGCTGATTTTACAGTGGTTCTGTATGACATACCGGTATATTTTGTGGGTTTTTCTGTTTTCCAAGTTGTTCCTTTTTCAAAGTGTGCATTATTCTCTGTTGCCAAGGTTGAGACCAAAGAAAGTGTTATGGGATATGGTGCATACATGTACCAGGCTGTGTGTGCGTACCTGGTAGGGGCCGCGTTTGTATAGGGGCCGCGTCTGTATGGGTAATTTGCTCCTTGTGCACTCAGTGCCAGCCAAGCCCAAGAGCTGCACTGCATTTGTGCTGTCCCACTGTGCGCTTGTACATAGTGCCTTGTGGGGTACCGGAACAATGGAAAGTACCCCACAAGGCCAGTTTTGATCCTTGTGGGCTACTAAAGTGGTACTCCACAAGAATTTCACGAAATAGATATTTCAAATTTACTCAAAAAGGAGGAATTTTCAAGTGTCATTCATTGTCGCAAATTGAAGTGTTTTATATAAGGGACATACGGTTGAAATTTCAACCCAGGAAACTGAATTTGGTTGAAATGGCAATGATTTGAAATTTTGTCTGTGTTGTGTGGGAGTTTTGTACACAAGAACAAAGGAAATACCCTTCCTTCACAGCATGCAGGGGACAGTTGGCTCACAAAGTCAGGATCAAGTTGTAGAGACTATGAAAGAATGTTTGGGTCCTACAGCTCATGCATGTACATACCAGTACATGCCATGGATCATTTACACATGTGCTGTCCATCAATTATTTGTGGGTAGGCCTTCATCAGGTTCAGGGAACCGTTACAGTTTCTTTTGTTAGGCCAGTTAGAACCGAGTTGTGGGGAATTTTCTCTGTTCCCATAACATTTTCAGTCCCCCAAAATACCGGTAGGTGAAATATTGTATGTTTGTCCCACAAGTACAGAACAAGTACAACATACATGTACGGGTACATGGATGTGTGCCCATCTGTGTGTCTGTAAACAGTTTTCACACTGTAACTTGAGAAATACTGCTGGTATTTAACATATCAACTTTGTATGGGTCTGTTGGTTGGTCTTCCCATACAGTACATGTATATGTCAAAGGTCAAAGTCATTTTGGTTATTTAGCAATTTGAACTGGTTTTCTTGAGAAAGACTTGGCGTATGAACTTCCAAGTTGGTACAAGTACATTGGTCTTGATGTTGTCTGGAAGCTTTTAAGTTTTGACTTTATCCACCCTGAGTTGAAGTGCACCCTTGCCGGCAAAAGAAAGAAGGATTGCACAAAGTTTTCCAACCAGGTTGTTGCAGGTGCATTCCAGAATAGATTCGTTGCCCATACTTGCCTCAAACGCGCATAAACTTGCACGCTGATGTAGTGAGTTCGTACCAAAGAATTGTCACATTTAAAAACACTTGGAGCAGATGTATTGTAGGTCATAGTAGTAATGGTTCTTGTCGGAAGACCGGAAATAGAGACTGTTTATGTGATCAATTTATTGGTGCCCACTCCCCCAGAATGTATTGAAACCGACATCTTATATGCTTGTTGAGGCAATGCAGATTTGTATATTTTGAACTAGCAAAAATGTGCCTGTCCAAAACTGATTTTGCCTGTCATCGGGACAGGTGGATAGGTGACTTCATGTACATGTACCAATAGATGAGACACTGCTTGGAAGCATGATTGTTTGGACAACTGCAACGATTTCTTTTTACTATTGTTGAATATCAGAAAAAGTGGGCTATGACCTTGAAGCTAAGGCTTTCTACATGTATAATGTATGGCAATCAATTAACCTGTCAACCCCTAAGTGGTCTCCTTAGTGCATAATGGGTTACTGGGGGGATTCCCTTTATGGCAAGGCCTTTCATCCTCTTCCTGCCTTCGGATCTGCAGCTGCTAAAGAGCTTAATAGCTAAATAGCTTGGATGCAATTGATCCTGTGAGTTAGTGTCATGCATGTGCATTCCCAGAGTTCGGAGCTCCTTTTGTAAATAAAAAGTACTCTCTTACTGTTCACCATAGAGGCTTGGGTGATGTGCGGTGATGTCAGTGTGAAGTGTCTGAAGGCCTGATGGGTACAGGCACATGTACCTTGCCTTCTGTGGATATAGGCATGCATGCAAACAAGAGTGTGTATCTTTGTAGGCCCAGTGGGATATATTATCACCTTTACAGTAGTTAACAAATGGCCCTCTACATTCATGCAAAGAATCCAACAGGGATCTGCATCTTGATTCTGCTGCTAACAGAATGTCTCCAGATATCAGGCAATGGTTATTCGGAGACTGAGAATGCTAACTGATAAATCCATCTGGTTTCAGACGTGTTTCTTTATGTTGAATGTTAATGTGTGTACTTTGATCTGCATGCTGTACTGTACCTACGATGTACGTTGCACATCCTTCTTACTGACATGTTGTTTTCTGTCTTTCCCTTTTCTCTTGTCCTTTGATCAAATCAATCGCTCCTCATCAGGCTACGGTCGACGTGCACCCACTACCCAAGGCGGGAGGGACTTCTGTATCCTCTATGCCATCTTTGGCATACCGTTTACAGGATGGTTGCTGTCTATCGTGGGCCAATTCTATCGGGAGTCATTTTGGGGCCTGACAGAGCGCCTAGATTGCATGCTCTGTGATTACTGCTCTGTGACCAAACGGAAACTGCGTCGTTTCATTGTGTGGTTGGTGGTGGCGTCTTTCACTTACGGCCTTCTAGTGCTTGCCCCTGCCGGAATCTTCACCATATTGGAAAATTGGAGTTACAGGATTGCCCATTATTACTGCTTTATCACCCTGACAACCATTGGATTTGGGGATTTTGTTGCCACGGTAGACCCCAAACAACAAGCTCCTGAAGTGCTGGAGATTGTCTATGACCTTGCTGTTGTCGTCTGGTACATTTTCGGTCTGTCTTTCATTGCGATAGTGATCAGCGCCATTGGGACAAGGGAGCGCAAAACTGCCAAGAAACTTGTGTCAACTCTCAAGAATCAACAGAATAGTTCACCAGGGGAGACATCTCCCAATAAGCGTGCTTCCTATTCCTTGCAAAATGCAATTCGGTTAACCCTACAAGATGGGATTGTCGGGCCAGTGTCTTACCATAAGGGACAATCTTCCAATGACCCACAAACTGAAGTACATGTACCTTCAGAGGCTGCATCAAATAAACAAAATAACATGCTGCCATCAACATCACAGGAAACTCAGTCAGGCGTGAATCCACATTATTCAGCCAATAACAACAACGGCAATGCATTTAATAGCCAATCAGGGCTAGAGGCTGGTTATGAGATTCAGGAATGTGACAGCGTGAACATAAAGCTAAATGTACTCAACACTGCTCTACCTCAGAATGACAACATGCAAAAAAAGAAAAAACCCCTGGGAAAGAAAGTCTCCTTTGACAGCAGTTGCAATCCCAACGATGGAACCAGTAAAATTCGACGTAAGGCTACAGGCAAACGAAAGGGCTCTACGAGGAAATCCAAATTGGAAGTAGCTGGGGAGGAAGATGAAAGTGGCGAGAATATACAAGTAGTATCATCAAGCACCATTTCCATGGCAACTGGAAATCCTTGTTGCCAATGTAATTGCCACACCAATTACAGCGATGCAAGTCAGCATGTCTTACCTTGAGTTCAGTCCATTTGATTCAAAGAAGACTCAAAGCTTTGCATGAATTATGCTGAATGTACATGTAACTTTAAAGTTGTCAGATTCTCATTTCTGACGGACGGAGAGTGCGCAATTGTTACAAACTACCAGTGGATAAAAGTTAATTGCTTGATGCCGCACCTTGTTCAAGGGACTACCATATAGGCATGTTGGGAGTTCCTTCTACATGTACGTGTATGTACATGTGTAGATGAACCCAGAGTGTATACCTGTACCAAAGCATTTACTCAGAACATTGGACACGTACATACATTTAACCCAGACCACTGAACTGAAAACACTGTAATACACTATGACTCAAAGATACCGAACATGTACGCATACATGTACATTGAAGCCCAAACTAAACTGAGTGTCCATGATGCACACATACATGTACACTGTATTTACCAACGTACCTTGGACATGTTTGTGCAGCATGCATTTTCACTGTAAATACTTGCATCGTGATACCCAACCACTGTAAAATGTCTACATATTGAAAATTTAATGACATTTGTTATGAAATTGAGATTGAGAGGTCGTTGACTTACAATAAAAACACACTGCATGAATTGATAGAGCTGTAAAGTGAGGCTAATTCCCTGTGCACTTTGGACTTGTCAAAATGGTGCAGACATTATCACCATGCAGCTTGTTGTTGTACCGGTAGATTAACCACTTGCTGCCGGGTGTAATTTAACGTTGCATGATGTAAAACTGGGGAATTTCAAGATTTTCTGTTTTCAAAATTCTTCAAAAATCATATTTGCTGGACGCTTTTGTCGTAATCCGCTTGCATTGAATGTCACAAACAGTGGTATAATCTTTCCAAACAATGACAGATCTCCTCTGCTATTGACAACTGAAAAAATGTTGGCAATTCCCAACAGCTCGGTCTTTTGTTCCAAGTATGGTCTTTTGTTATAAGGCCCACATTTCAAAGGGGTTTACATTAAAATATGACATACATGTTGCAGGCTTCAAAGTTTCTAAAATGGGGAGAACAAAATGATTATCCTTGCTCACTATAAAGCATTGCCCTCAACTGGTTGGTGCAAAAAGATTTTTTCCTCGATTTACACACATGTACACCAAAGATTACAATCACACTCAGCATTGCACAGTCTCCCAAATACACACAGTAAATTTGTATTCAACTTGCATTGTGGCTTGGAATGCTACAATGTATCTCTTCGCATGTAGAAATTTGTCCATGGTACAAAGGTATTTGCTTTTAATACTGCAGTGATATTCTGTGAGATTTAAGTATTACCTTTAAGCATTGGCAGTTTATTGTTAATTTTTACACTAAAGCCAACACTGACATTTATGAATTAAGTTCCTCTTTTTGTTTGAGGTTCTCATCGCCAACTGAGTACCTTAAATTTGGCCCTTGACTCAAAAATCCTGTTTTTATTCCACCCACACTGTCCAGAACATCTGACCAAATTAAGAATCAAAGAAATGAAAGAAGACGATACCCTCATTTTGTGGGAACAAAGCAGGTAAAATACATTTTCATGTCCCGTATTGCCAGCAGATTACTACTTGTGCATTTGCAACTTTATCTGCAAAACTTATACAAAAGTTCAATAAGAGTGATTTACTTTAAAACTCATGTAAATAAATTAATTCAAAACAAGACAATCACATATTGAACTCTTTGCATCATTTTATATAGCCTTTTTTTTTCAATTTTTTTCTTCTGAGAATTTGAATTTTTTACCAATCAACCCTCTGAGGCCAAAGAAGAAAGAGATAACCATAGAGCTTAAAAGGGACACCTTGATATAAAACAATACACTACTGTTACATGTATACATGTGACATGTTTGTAAATTTGTTTGTCCTTGTATCATTTGCCAATTGATACATAATACAAATGTGGACATTTCAGTATTTGGTTTTTTTTGTTGTGTTTTTATGCAAATTGAAGGTACAATATAAATTTTTTGTTTTCAATTTGTACATCACAGTGTGCCCTCTCAGAAAATGAGGGCCCCTGAGCGCCCTAATCAAAATGTACCCAAATGCCATTAGTGGCTCAGGATTTTAATGCATAGCTCATCATACATGCATGATGTGATTAAGAATGTAATGTGGACAGTTATTAAGAAAAAAATCGCTTTGCAAATAATGTGAAAAACATTCATTTAATTGGAATGCATGATATATGCATGCATACATACATGCACTTAAGTATTCTTGATGTGAAATAATTACACAGCATACATGTACATGTATAATTGAATTGACAGTACATGTCGGATAGTGCAATATCCTTATATTAAAAAAATAAAGTGCTGTGAATATTTGAAAAAACTTGCCTTACACAAAATAGACTTTTGTAAAGCTTGCCTTAGATTTGAAAAGCATACATGTGTACATGTGCCTATATCACAATGCCATTATATAGTGATAAAGTACACGTATGACTGTGTATGCACATATTATAGTACATGTTCAATATAAGCATGAGTAAGTCCCTTACATGTATTTCGACTGTGTTAAGAGTTTATGGATCCTACAATAGATCTAATCTAGATTTTATATACATGTAATTATAAAAAAATATTCTATATTTGTTCCCAAAAAAATCAGGTTTTACCAATCAGTGTATTTACAGTATAATGGGTTTAGAGTTGCCCAGTCAACAGAAAGCTTAAATTCCACTATGATGGAAGTTAGAACACAGAGTGTGTACCAGTAGGTTCAAATCACAAAGTGTATTTTTCTCACAAGCTCTCAGAAATCCAAAACATTTAAATTTCCATTTCCCTAAGTGTGCAGTGGTTGAAGCATTCATTATTGAGGAGCCATAAGCTACTGATTGAAATTACTCTCTGTGGGTTCATTTTGGATTGATTCTCCTAAGGGTATACTCAGCCAGCATGTACCGGTACATGTACATGTATGCTATGATGTGTATGTGATGTGCACGGACAAGCATTGGCGTACTGTGCACAGGAAGCAGGGCCATTTCTTCTAATACCGGTACATGTGTAGTTTCTATCAGCTCATCTTTTCTGCCGGGCAGTATTGACGACCACTCTCTTTCGTGTAGAAATGGCTTGTCATACAAATTGATTCTGTCAAGTGCAGTTTACATGTACTGGTACCTCTGAACGTTTGTCAAGTTGGTGTTCAGGGACAAGGAGAAGCAAATATGGTATTTCAGTGATCAAATGGTGTACTGTAACATTAGATTGAACAGAGCTCAGGTCAGGGTAAGACCAACAGGTATGTTTTCATCAATAACAAATGTAAGTGGATTGTCTTTTAGTTTGAATGGTAACTCAGTTAAGCTTTTCAGTCTGGAAAACTGGCTTCTTTAATTGTGCAATAGGGAACTGCATGTAATCTGTTGTTCACTGTCAAAAACTCAGGGTGTTTATAAAAGTGGAATGCACAAGTCTTGCCATATCTGTGACATAATCAAGCTTGAAAGAGGTCTGCTTTGGTCATTTGCTAGTAATTACCAGCATTTTGTACATGTACGGGGTAACATGTACATGTATGTGCTCAAACGAGCAGCCTGTATTCCTCAATTATACAATATGAAGATGATCTGCCTAACAAAATGTTGCAACTAGAACTACTTGTCCTCAGTTGTATAGCTGTTTTTATGTCAATTCTTTTTCACTCGCTTGTAATTAAGGTTAATCGTAATCTTGACATTTTGCCATCTTGTTGAGATGTTTATATTTTATGTGCTGGTACCAGATTTGTATACTGATGGATGACAGAGAATTTCAAATGTCACTTTTTTAATAACTGGGTGCAATTAAACAATTCAACAATGTAGATTCCAAATTTATTCTCAGCCCATAATACTGTCGTTGCATCATCGGCACTCAAAACTTTAGTCACAAAATGGCAAAAGTATGATAAAGTTGCTCTCCAACAACAAAGGGTTGGGGTGTGGATATTATGCACACAGCAATGGCATCATACGTGTGTGCTTTCTGAAACTTGAAGTACATGTACATAGTAGGCCTACTGGTACATACTTGTATGTATCCATTGACAATGTGTGCATTTTGGCAAGTCACCACACCCTATTGAGCTAAGAGGTTCAGGACAGATACATGTAATGTACATATGTACCCAGTGTTCTCCAACTTTGAAAAGTAAAGGTTGGTGCTGGGTTTGTGACCAATGCGAGCTCATTTTCCCTAGGCTTTTTTGAGCTAAAGATTTTAAGAAGACTTCAATTTATTTAGCACAGAATTACTAAAAAGAAATTCAGTTAAAAGATCAGTACCAGTGAGTACATGTATCCGCATTCCACAGTTTCATGTATTTTCAATTATTGATTTAGAAAGACATGTTCCAAGGGATCTGGGTTGTAAAAGTATTAAAATCGACTTTATCCCTCACTTGTTTGAAAAAGAAAGTGTTTCTTTTTTTGTTCATCCATTCAGACATCCATTCCTCAATTTTCTTCAATTCCAAATATTGTTGAAGACAGAACCTATTGTAAAAAGGATCCGGGTGGCTGAAATGTGTCAAAAGCAAGATGTTTCTCATGTTAGTTATTGTAAACCGACAAGTATTTAACAACTAATCCAAGTCCTAAATCAGTGAGGAGACGTGGAACGCAAACCGACGGCCCAGCCTTGCGCCACTGCTGTCCGGTGGGGGTAATTTAGAACATGAAATTACAGTAGGCCTGTATGATGAACCCTTACCTTTGTTAGATCGATGCTCTAACCACGAGTACTTTTGGCTCTATCACAAAATGAATCTCTGTGTTTGCGTCTTGTTTGGTCATCTCCTTGCTCTTTTGGCTCAGGAGGCACTGTTGGTCGTTGGGGGGTCCAGGGGGAACAAATCCAAAGGCAATTAGAGTATTTTGTTTTGCCATGATGCGTACAACATGCACACCGAAAACAGACCACGAACATGTACAGTGTATGTACTCAACAAGTCTGCAAGCACGAGCTCTGAACACTGAGAAGCAGGCGTATTAAATTTGCAAGTGTTTCTTTTTGTTTCAAGTAAGCCTGGTTATTCTGGGATATTGAATCATCAGTAATCAGGCCACCCAGACAGACACCGTTGTGGCCAGCAAAGGAAAGTTCACTAGTGTGCTGCTTACCGACGTATTTTAAAAATAACGTTTTTCATTTCAGTGGAAAACATACCATGAGCAAGTCTTGTCCAGGGTAGAAGAATGCTAAATAATGTCATCAGCAAAAATAACTTGAACAAAAGCTCTTATTAGTAAGCCTTGAGACTGGATGTTGAGGGTTTTATCAAAGGTTTAATCATACATAATGAAAAGAACCTGACTGTGAAACACAATGAAACACAATCTTCATCTTCATCTCTATCATGACTAGTATTAGTGTGACTTGGCTTTGTGGTGAACAAAGATCAGGAAGGATGACCCTGTGGACTGTAGGCCTGCTCATGCGTAGCTGACGCTCACTACTATATCATGATTCTGCCACAGCACATCAAACATAATACACACATACACATATGTACACACGTAGCCTACACACGCCAACATTGCACGGATCAAGTGTACATCTGGTTACCAGGCAATCACACTAATACAACTATATAATCAAATTACCAGGCCAGACTAAATTTGTTGCCATGTGGGGTGATGTACATGTACATGTGTGGCGATTTAAGCATGGGGTTGCCTTGTGTTGCAAACTTGAGGACAGGTAGGCCAAAAATTATTGGGGAGTCTTGAGGTTAGAATCGCAAGAAAAGTGGTCATTATTAATCATATTGTATACGTACATGTATACTGTAGAGTCAAAAAGTGTATTCTAAGCATGGCGCACACCGCAGCAAGCATAGAGGGGTGCCAAGTCTTTCTTACATGTATGTGTTGGAGAACGCTACCATTCTTTCAAAAGAGATATATTTCTCAAAGTTGTTTGCTTTTTTTAAAAAATGTATGTATAGACCACACCTGTTCTTGTCCTGTACATGTACGTGTATGCCAATAAGTACCTGTACATTTAATGTACAATTAGTTTGCAGAGCAGCATTTAAAGTGTCTCAGAAACACAAGAATTTTTGAATGAATGGTACTGTGTATGTTGAAACCAGCAATTGTCCTGAGTATATGTAGGCCTTATGTAGGCAATCTTTTTTGAAAGGCATAATTTATATTAATGAAAGTGACAAACATTTAACCTACCTAATCACACATCGGTACCTGCTTGTGCAATATGATGAAGTGGATGAACAATGAACAAGTGTCATGTAAGCCAGAATGCTCAACGGTTCTGGGAAGTCAGAAATCTAAGTAAGTATCACTGTAACATATGAAATCAGTAATGGAGTAGGAGATATTGTAATGTATTTGAAAAGAGGGTGGTAGGACATTTGACTCTTTTGATGGAAATGGCATATTTTGGGGCTCAAATTTGCTTTCTCTTTATTTTGATTTATGTGTAGATGGGGGAGATGAACCCTTCCCCCAGGAAAGGTTAATATACATGTACTCTTGACTATTTAGCATTCATGAGAGACTAAAGTACACACAGCTTCCAAACAAAATAAATGTGGACGCTAGACTGTACTAGGAGAATGAGCCTACAGAAACTCATAAAATCTTTTATTTTATGGTGGTTTGCATGTATTTGACTGGTCCTGATACATCAAAATGTCATTGAACCAAGAATATTTCATTGTACATGTATGTTTGCAATATGTTGCACTTTTTTACTCCAAATTACCAGTCTTGGCATTACTCACTGCTTGTCCAATCTGTTGGCAGGTTGTTCATATGCATATATGTAAGTGGCTGTGTTGTAGCCATTGATTGCACTGGAATTGAATAGATTGATGCTTGTCTTCACTGTGGCCTAAACAATAAAACATCCAGGAAAATAAACCAGACAAAATTATTCCAATTCTGAGTCTGAATTGCCGTTGTTGTCTGTCAATTTGTCTGTGCACATTGCTTAGCTTGGCATTGATTTGTATTCTGTTATGGATGCCTAGGGCTAACGGTAGTCGTTGAAGGCTGTCAGACATGTTACATGTATTTGGGGACATTAGACATGTACATATCGTTCTAAGAGCAAAAAAACAATAACATAGATCTACATGGTCTGACCTAAATGGTTGTGTGTGAAAGATTTTTATTTATCTATTTATTTTAGCTAAAGTAAATAAAACAACAATATTAACAAAGATTGTTCCTGCGGCAGTTCTTAAACAATGTAATTGCATTGATATGCTCTGTCTTTTGTCTGCATTGATATCTTTTGATGTTGAAACCCTCAACTCTTGTGACCCTGATTTTCAGAGCCTTGAGATAAACAATTTTCTTTTGGTAATATTAAAAACACTCCTACTTCAGTCCTAAAAATTGCCTATTTAAGGCCTCCTACGAGTACATGTATTTGCTCTGGTCAGTTGTATTTTATCATTGTACCGAATATTGTTTCAAACGGAGAGGACCTGCTCTGTTATTGGTGGCCAAACACAGTTTCCCCTCGATTGCTGCGCATATAACATTGCTCTTTTTCTTAAACATGATGGAAATTGCTTTAGAAACATGTATGCAAGAGCATGGTTGTAAATGAAGCTCAACAACACTGTCATTTAGTGTCACTCATTCAACTAACACAACCCAAAAATGTAGACCATTTGCCTTGTGTGTGCCAATCACTTTGTTGTTGTGGGAGAGCTACTAGTACCTCTGAGCACTTGAGTTGCTCTCTCTCAACTCTCAACACTCAGGGGAGTAGCTGATAATGTATTGATTAAATATAGTGACAATATAGCACCACTTTCATTCTCTTGTCTATACATGTACATGTACATGTATATTACATGTACGAGTACATGTATATATGTGTCACTGAATCACCAAGTGATGTATTGCATCTGAGGAAAATAATGTGATGGGTTTCATCAGGAATGTGTAGCATCAATCAAAATAGTGATCAAAACCATTTTAGAAGTCTGTTTTAAAAGAAAATCTCATTTATTTCCATTTTTAATGACTGTACCAAGTGAGCACTTTTTAGCTATGGCAAATGCGAAGTTTTGTTCGTCATTTTTAACCTTAATCCTTCTAGATTATTAAGTTCACCAGTTAAGCTTTGGAAGGATTCGCAGCAGATTTGCACGGTTCATGCAGTCACTCTTACAGGCAATGTGATGATGTCCCTTGAAAGTATAAGTAGAGACTAGAGAGAATATAGTGTATGTGCCATTTTGAGCATTGCTGGGGCATACGAGCAAGACCATTAACTGGTTTGGGTTACTTGGGTTACCACTGCACAATCCATCTAATCCTAGTCTACTGTCCTTATAAAGTGAGAGAGTATGCAGAGAAGATCCAACTGATAATCCTGGTCGTGTCATGTTTTCAAGTGCCTCAGGGAATGCCTTTGAGAACGCTTGATGAGCACCACCTTGGACGTACTCACTGAATACTGTGGACAACTTAGAGCAAGTGTCATTAGCTGAGGTGATTTCAGTTTACTTTGGCTTTTGTGAAAGCATGCTCATCCCCACAAAGATAGTCAAAGAGTTCACCATCAAGAAGCCATGGATCTTTTCAGAATTCAACTTTACATGAGACCAAAAGACTATTTCCAACATAAACATGCAAGAAATGTAAAGAAGCTCAGAAAAACCTGAAACATAAAATAAAGGGAAAAAAATGATATGAAAATAAAATTGACAGCCTTTTTTTGATTGAATAATTGTAGAAGCGCTTAGCAAGGTACCTCTTGGTACATGCAGACCATTACAGGTATAAACCCAAGAAAAATTTTGTTCTGGCAGATGAAATAAGTAATGTACTGTTATGTAAACTCATTTATAACAAGTTTAATAAATTTGATTTCCATGCACAGCTGAAAATAATGTGTGAGTTTCATGTACTGGTATGTAACGTCCAAGAGGTCACAACACTACTGTTAATTCATGTGCGGCAATGGGACAAGATTTAATTGCCTCTGAGGCCCTCATAGCTGACCAATTAATGGTTCCCTTTAAACACTGTTCTAAGCATCCACTGATAGCAAGTCAGTGCCGGAATTGCGGAAAATAGTTGATAGCAGGTGCACTTCCAAAAGGAACATTTGAGGAAATGAGTGATTTATGCATAGTGGCCCATACTTCTGCCCCGCCCGACATGATTTCCGATATCGCTATCACCGCAATGCATTTTTTTTCAGGTGCTGAGCCTTTAGGATTTTTTAGAGTAACTCCTGCTGCCATTTTGACGCCAGTTTTGTGAAAGTCTTACATACTGTTCTCGTGCAGCGTGCATTTTTCCAAGACAGGTCAGCCAAAAATGTATTCTTTTTCCACTGTGATTCTCAATACATGAGCTGGCATGCAAGTAGCCTTGAATTTCAAATGAATGTAACTACAAAACTATATGTCTCATTGAGTTCAATTTCACATTTATAATGACAAGGAGTGTTGTTACATGCATGCCAAGTTTCAACAAAATTGAGTGTGGCACCACCAAGTTTGGGGCAGGGTGGATTCCACCCCCTTCTGGTGGTGACATAGACCAAAATAACCTGTCTCTTTGAGGGTTAACTCATCCAACTGCACATTCTGGTTTGAAAACTAAATAACTGGAATGTAAATCCGAAACTTGTTTCATGGGTTTGACTTATCAATTTTATAATCAACAGAAGGCAGCATGTTAGAGTGAACTCTGTCGTTTCTTCTGTAAAACACACTCATGCAGGTGCCCCCAGGGATGCTTTTCGTCACCTGTCTTTTGTAAACACTTTGTACACAAAACTATCCTCTGAAGCATCATACAGAAAAATTAACTATGTATGCCAATTACTCTGCACAGTAATCTGCAATCTATAGATTGTTTTAATGAGGACAATTTTAGAAAAAAAGAAGAATTTTCATCATATTTTTCATCTGTCAAAATTTTGTAGTGTTTGAGAAAAATTGCTAGTTTTCTCCTGAAGTAGTACTTTTAGTGAGCTAATTAAGAAGTGCATCTGGAACTATTTCTAGGTGTTTTACTTATATTTTTTAAGGTATTTTACACCTACTTTGCCCACTGTAAAAACAATTTCCAACCCTAGCCTAAGAAACCACTGCCATCCCTGGTAATTTTAGGACATAAATTTTTTACTCTGAAAATGATTTGAAAGACCATTGTTGAAGACTGTTTTACATGTATTATTTTCTGTTGATATAGATATTTAGTGTTTCATGCAGTTATCTTGTAAAAAACCTGCTACACAAAATTAGGCAATTGCTATACAAACAATGCTATACAAACAAATTATTTTATAGCAGTTTTTGTAATGCAGATATTTTAAGGAAATCGAACACTGAATGTGCCCCAATGTATGTGTATCAAATCGTTGTTGCAATTAAAAACCCTGTGCATTTTGCATCGCAGAAAGAGTGATTTATTTTCGAAAGTGCATAGCATTTAGTCAATATTGGGTTGCAAAATGCACTGTAATACAGGAGAAATCAAACACTGATTCTGCATGTACATGTACGTACATAGTTGCGACCCGATATGCATGCAGTGTGTAGTGTATAATGCAATTCACTGTGGTAACGCCCTTTTTGAGGTACTTGTACTGGTATACCAGCCGCTTCCTGTGATACAGATTTGTCTGGTGATGATTTGTATCGCAAAATTAGTCATGACACCAAGACTACATGTAGTTAGCCATCTGAAGAAGCACTGAGAAGAAGCCCTCCCCTGGTTTAAAATTTTGAACCTACATGTATGTACAAACCAGAGTTCATTTCTTGTCAATGTCGCCTCAAAAAAATGCACACTCCCCTGGATTCCTCCTCATAAATTTCACCCAATATGCCATGGTGGAGAAGCTTACCCTGACATCAAAATATACATGGTCCATATATGTATTTGTCACAATTTCTCAAGCTGTTAATAACGTAGCACAGTAAGAGATGAAGGATCGTCCATTACTGCCTGCCCTACTTTTGCCTGTCTAGGGATATTCAGATGCATGATTTCTAATAGGATTTCTCTGCAGTAATCTGTAAAGCTGGGGAAGACCATGGTTTAGAATGGTACATGTATCTACAGCTGCAAGACACTTCCTCTGCACAGACTGATGGATGACTGATAGACTAGTTACATCCCTGCTAAGGGCAGATCCTGAACCAAATTTTGGGGGCTTGTGGGGTTTATGGCGGTGGGGGATTTCTTTACGTAACCCTTTCATTGCCTCTCTGAGGGTGAGGCGGGGGGGGGATTTTACACAACTTTGGAAGGTAGGGAAATAACATACATGTAGTGGACAAAAATCACCTTTTCATTATTTTTCAAAACAAAAATTGGAACCTTATTGTCCCTTGACCCCCCATCTGCAACTGGTCAAGGTCCACTTGAATAGAGTTCAAAGGAATGTGTGGGTGCATATGTGTATGTACTCGTATCTTCTTGGATGCATCTATAGAATGGATGACATTGGGGATGTCATTAACACTGAAACTTCATGTGGTGGATGGATTTTCCCCAGGTTTGTAAAATTGATGTCAGATGAGATTGGTGTTCATCAGTTTTTTAATCTGAACTTTTCACTTTAAGACAGCCAGTATTGAAAGGTTGTGTTGCCATCAAAAGTATCCCTGAAAGTTGAAGAAAAATTGCACCTTGAGATCTCAAACTTTAAATGTACATGTATGATGCCCAAGGCCTGGGGATAGGGGCACATTGTACATGCCCTGTGTGGATGTACATGCACAGTTTTGGTAGTGTGGCAAATTTTCTGCTAGTAAACACTTGACATGGATGATTTCTCATTCAGACAGATTTCCATGACAACATAGTGCCTCCAAGGATAGCTTCGATTGTCGTGGTTTCAACCACTGTGTGTTGATCCTGATTTGATTTGATGTGACTATGGGGACTTTGGTCAAGTCTTCATGGAACATACAAGCAATGTGCATGTTAAGGAGGGCGGTTAAGTGTTGTCATGCCCCTGTGCTCGGGAATGTTTCTCATTCATGAAGTTACTACATCGCATAAATACTTTGCTCTTCTACCTGGCGAGAGAAGCATCCACTACCAGTTCCTGCTCTCAGCTCATGCCATTTGCTGTTCTTTTGAGTTTGTTTAATTGTTGCCATTTGTCCTTTTCCTTTTTAAAAGCTCCTTGCTATTTGTTCCGGTGTGTTTCAGTTTTACCTCTAATTCCATGTTTACATTACTTTGTGTGCTTTGACTTTATTCTGAATGTGTGTTTGTTGTCAATTAGTTCCTCAGTTCATATATGAATCTTGTTCATTCTTCTATCATGGTTGGTGTCCTTGTGTGCATTGTGCATTCTGTTTTTTAGTCGTTCCCTTATTACATATATATTGTGTACCAGTACGACAGTCGACTCTCATCATAACAAAGTTGCAGGGATCAGACAAATTACTTTGTAATAACCAGGACGTTGTTATAAAAGGAGTGTAAAAACAAAGAAACACGTAACAATTCAAGAAATTGGGGTGCCTGAAATCTGTTCTTTATAACAGTATTTTGTTATAACAGTGTTCTTTATAACGAGAGTCGACTGTACATGTGATTTGTGTCTACATTCTGTTTGGTGTCGTATGAATTTTTCTTGTTTTAGTTCCTCCAGTGTAATTTGTACATCTAGTGCCTGCAATCAATGCAAATTACCAATACGTATGCATTATTTCCAAGTCCATTACTCTATTCGCTAAATTCTTGATCACCCAGCAGTGTCCCCTCACTTGCTCGACTCCTGCAGAAGCGGCCTCCATGATCTTCAACTTTTTCTTGGCGCCATTACTCACAGATGGGGTTTTGTCCAGTTCTGATATTTTCAAGAGTTTTTCCTTTGCTATAAGCTTTATTTTGGTGTCATTTCTTGATCATCCCTTTATTCTTTCTACCATTAATTATTTTCGTGCTTCTCAACGGTAAGACTATTCCTTTATTGCTTTTGAAGCACGTTTTTCTTTCGTTTCAGTCTTGCGCAGGTTGGTAGACTACCCTTTGACCTTGCCTAGACCCAGTCGGGTCTTCCCTATCAGTAGGTTTCCTTCCACCTGTTGGCATTGTATATGATGTCTATATTCCATTTTCAGAATAAATTTGAAGAACATCGTCTTGTTATTCTATTATTTATTTTGGTTCCTTTTGTATATATATTCTGATTACCTTAATAATTCGCTGAACTCGCAGTAGTTTGAGCGTGCCAGTGGGGGGCTCAAGGATATACCATGCCCCTCCACTGCATGCCCATGGTTGGCCGGTCTGTGCCAACATTACCATTACCATTCGGTCTTGTAGCCCCACCTTTGCAGAAATATTCGAGCAGTTAGAGCGTGCCGGTCCTCTGTGGGGTTTAGAGATATACCGTACCACTCCACTGCTCACACATGGGTGAGCCTGCAGGCCTTGATACAGCTCACACAATTCACTGTTTGAGTATTGCCGCTGTTGTTGAGTATGCACCTCGCTACTGTCACAGTATGTGCTGGGAGATCTACCCCGCCCCCTCCGTGCAGTTTGTCACGAAGCCCTGTGTTGCTGCCAGTTTTCCACCGCTACAGTGACCGTATATAATAGGCAGGCCTCGATCCGAACTGACCAGATCTTACCTGCCTGGTACCAAGGGATGTTTCGGTGCTTTCTTGGCCGGCGTGAGGTTATGACTTCTCGCCCGGGCTCAGTGACCAGAAAATCAGCGGCCCTTGCCCACTCTCGTGCTGCTCGTGACACGATTCCAATCACGGCAGCCAGATCCCAGCATGGCCTCACCTGCCACCCCCATGTGCTCTGCCGGTGATTGGCGCTGGTGACTACTCTGCGTCTCCCTCGGCTGCCAATTATGAACCCATTGGCCTTCTAAATTTCACAGGGTTCTGGTGGAAATTACTTCGGACAGATGGGTTCTCACTTCTCTTTCTAAAGGTTACCGTCTAGAATTCAAGAGCCTCCTCTATCCATCTGGAATGATGTTCCGACCGACTCTGGTTCCACATGATCTTTCCAAACAATAGGCCCTGGAGTCGGAATTTTCAGATCTTCTTCAAAAGCAGGCCATCCTCCCGGTCCCACCACATCTCACCCATTTAGGCTTCATGTCCACTTTCTTTCTCACACCGAAGAAGGAATCCAGAAAGTGGAGACCAATCCTCAATATAAAACCGCCCAAAGAAATTCTGAATGGAGACCCTAAGCACTGTTCTACGGTCGACTTTCACTCCGGCTTGGGCATCTTCGATTGAAAGGATGCATAGCTCCACATTCCTATCCACCCCGATGATTGTCAGTTTTTACGCTTTTCATACTGGGGTCGAGTTTCGGACTCTCCCCTTCAGTCTTTCCACCACTCCCAGAATGGTTACCAGGGTGGTTGAAGCAGTGGAAGCCTATCTCCATCGGTCCGACATCCTCATCTTTCAATACCTCGATGTCTGGCTGATCACTGGCTGTACCAGAGTCGAGACTGTTGGCAACTGTGGCTGCGTACGCTCTCACAACTAGCCTCAGTTTCTTAGTAATCACAACAAATCCAGGCCAACCCCATTGCAAACACCTACTTTCCTTGGGGCTGTCCTCAATCTTCCATGTGGCATAGTTAGTCAGTCTAATCTAATACAGTGTGTTGCCCTGTTTCGGGGCTACCAAGGGTTGAGTGCTCGGGTGTGGCTACACCTCCCTGAACTGATGGCCAGCCTCATCAACCTCGTTCCTTGGTGCTGACTCCACATGTGGCCCATTCAGCTTCACCTCCTATTCCACTTCAGAGAGAGCATGGACTGCCTTGATCTCCAAGTTCTGATGTTGGCTTTCATGTGCGATCATCTGGTCTGGTGGTCTTTCGAAGCCAATCTCAATGAGGGCCTTCCCTGCATTCCTCCTCGTTACGACATAGTTGTCATGATGGATGCTTCAAACTTCAGCAGGGGAGCCAGCCGTACTCCATATCAGTGTGAACTTTCCCTCTGGGATTCTCACATCAATGTTCTTGAACTCCAAGCATCTTCGAATCTCTCGTTCATTTTCAGGTGATGTTAGTGTGCAAGATGGTTCTGGTCTGGTCGAACAACGCAACGGAGGTCGCTTACATCAACCTCCAAGGGGGCACGAGTGGATATTGGTAAAGCTGCATGTTGCAGATCCCCCTCAACATTCACCTCTGTTATCTCAGTGATATTTTGCAGAAGGACCGCTCTAAGGCATCACAGTATTCCACTGCTGGCAGTCCTCTACCCCTGTGGATAGATACACCCAATCAAGCAATGTGGTGAGTCTGGGTTACACCCATCCTCTTTTCTATTGTTGTTATGTTTCTGTTTTATTACAACACCCTGAGTGTGTCTTATTTGTGTCCCACTCACTTTGATTCCTTCCTTCCTTATCTTGCATCTGGTTGGGGCTAGGATGTTGACAGTATGTCCTCGCCTGCCCACCATCCTTTGGTGCGGTGCTACTCTGCATATGTATTGGTAATCTACGTAGGTTGCAGGCAGTAGACTCTCACCCACCTAGAGTGGGTTGAATCTTCTACTGCATTCCTACCAGATTACCAATCTCCCTCTCTCCTCGCCCACACGGCCTTGTACAACATGCATGTGCACAGCCCAGAGATACATAAACAAACAGGGTGTAAACGGTAACCACTGAAGATATGACACCATCAGATGATGGAGATTCAATTTAGGTGTTATGTATTAACTTGATTATAAAGTTGACAATTTAAAAACATGGAGAGCTATTATCTTTCTGTTATTTGTACTTTCGTTAAAAATGCCTTCATAAATGCTCTGGTTACAAGAACATGCATGTACATGTATGTATGTATTTTTCTTGACTGCTTGTATCATATTGAAAAATGTTTCTGATTGTGTACAGAGTCAGCAACCACAGTGCATCAATAGACTGTCTAGATAAGCACTTGACCGTCTTGCAAATAGAAACCCGTGTATTTTGCACTGATAAAAAACATGCATTAATCTTCAAAAGCACCAAAAGAAATTGGCCTGGCTGAAACATTGGTAAAGTCTATGTACCCTTGATGAATGAGTGATGGGTCATAATGAAGATACGTGTACATTGGCAGAGGCAATTCTGCCAAGTTTTTTTTACTTTTCCGTTGTTTACAGACCCTGTTTTTTTGGGGGGGGTAGTTGTTTAAGATAAATGGATAGATGCAGTGGTGGCAGAAGAATTTTGAAAGTAGGTAAGTTGTGAGGCAGTATCCCAGAGAAGATGTTTATTTTCTTGAATTTGATACACTGTATGGGGCTTAGAGCACACTTCATGTATTTGGGACTTGCCAAGGGGTGGCATTAGATCCGCCCAGCTTGAAGGGAGAGACAGACTTCACCATCCTTCGCCCTCACTAGTTTCACCACCAGTTGCTCATGTGCATAATGATTGAGAGAACACCACCTTCAAGCTCTAACTGTCTTGTAAGGTTTGTCCTGAGGACCATTTCAGATCACTGAGGTGTCACTTTGGTTGACTTTCCCTTCTGACACACAGTTGGTTACTAACTTTGTCTTTCCTCTTCATGGCCAGCGTGTGTATGTGTACCAGATCGAGACAAATTTGTCAGTTTTTATTCCCTATTTAATTTTTTGGGTTCCACAAAATATTCATGGGTTCTCTCTTTGGAATTTTGGAAAAGGGGACCTGATATATTGAAATGTGACAGTGTTTAAAATTCTTGAAATCTTACTTTTTGGGGATATCATATGGCAAACATCATATCAATTCTTAGTGATGTTTAAAATTAATTAAATAGTACAGGATTCTCTTTCCTGTCCTGCTTTCTTTTTATTGATTTGTTCCTTTTTTTCTGTTTGCTATGTATTCATTGTGTGTTTACATGTCAGTGCATTTGTTCAGATGTCATTTTGTTCTCTCATTTTTTATTTTGTCTTTTAATATGCAGGTTATGGCCACATATCTCCATCCACTAATGGTGGGCGTGGGTTTTGCGTTATCTATGCCTTGATTGGTATCCCTCTCTTTGGTATTCTCATGGCTGCAATCTCCGAGATATTGAAGCAGCGAGCCAGTATTCTAGAGAAGAGATTTGATGACCGCTGCTTGAGACACCCAAAGGTGAGCAGTCAAGGAGGAGAATAGTAAACAGATGAAAATTAGAAATAGATTTGTTGGAATGTAGAACTCTTACTGAGGACTTTTTCAGGGTTGTAGTTGATTGAGTCTATGTGTCCAGTCGGTCCTTTCATAAGTCCAGTCACAGATGACAGAATGCATGAACAGTGACAAAGGCTCACAGTTCATATGAATGACTTGTGACTGAATGTAGCTAGCGACGGGATATGCTTGCCAGGAATTATGATAGATTGGACTGTTGCCATGTTAATTGTACATTAATGAAAAGAGGCACTCCTACAAAACAGCAGTCCATCACCGTTAAGGTTTTTCTTGTTTTGAAAGTATGTGACCACAGTACATGGGATTCAGTGAGAGGATTTTAAGGGGTCTTCCCTTCAGTGCTTCTGTCCCTGGGGAGAAATATTGTAAGTCCTTTTTGAAAATATTTTTCTTGATTGTGAAATGCCAAACAAGTAAGATGGCTCTGATAGGACATAAAAGTAATAGATATTACAGTTGACGTTTAGTTCAGTGTCTATTGCTATGCTAACTCAAATGAACAAAAAGGTGAATTCATCCCTCGTAAACAACAGAATGCTTAAAGAAATGTTTTAAAGGGGGACAGAACTTATAATGGCCTTATACATCGACAGTAGTAGTGTATCCTCCCTGCAGATGAAGAAATAGCCTTTAAAAAGGTTTGAGGAACCCTCCGTATGTATGCCTGGTGTTATAATGTCAATACATGTAATTGTAAGTCCATTGTGACCATTTATGAGGCAGGCTGGCTAGAATTGCTTGGGTAGATCAGCTGTCCAGCTGCACAAAGATTTGGAACGTTATTGGGGGCTGTTGCATCATGTCTGTATGTCTACTGTGCCACAGGCAAATTTTAATCAGAAAAAGCTGAAAGAGCCTTACCTAAGTGCTCTGGATAATGCAATGATGGGGAGCTGCAATGCTCAGGTAGAGATGTGCATATGGTCTGCTATATTACAGACAGTGTGACACAGCAGTGTGTCCGTCCCTCAAGTTGGACAGAAATACGTGTAGTTACTAACTGCTTTCGTTCCCTGTTGATAAATCAATTGAAATTAACCAAACGTACATGTGTACATGTATATCAGTATTTTGGCAGTGTGGTTGTTTGCCGGGGCCTAACCTAAGTTTGAGGATCAAGTCTGAAACCGGTTGGGGTCTCAACTCCAGCCTAAACTCGGGTTCCTCCTGGGTCTAGAGATCACTCAAAGCAACCTAGAGGCTAAGGGAGGAGATCCGTTTTGGTGGAAATACATGTATACTGCCGATTATAATGACTGTGATGCTCTCTGCCAATTAGACAATACACAACAACAAGGACTCCTGACAATTAGATTGCCACTAACCTCAACAACAATGTGATTTATTCAGACATTCAACAAATAATTAATTGATTTAGTGATTAGGGCTAATTCGTATTGGGTAAGCTTTAATACAACCTCTATTGCTTTGTGTGGTCTTGAGGAGAGGCTATAAACAATACAGCTAATATCGTAAAACAGAACACTTTTAAATGAAATGAAGGGCTATTGGGTGATTTGTATTCTTTATGATAAAGTCATCCTAAGTTATATAGCTGGTAGTTTATTCCGAGCTATCCATTTGCTTTTCTTCATTATCACAAACAATAACATACAAACCATATACAGTTTTTGGGAGGCAGAGGCAATGTGTGCTTTTCAAATAATTACAAATCCTAGCTAGCTTCCCGCATTAGAGAGTTTGTACTTAAAAGAGACAAAGGGGTCAAAAGAGTCCTCAAATACGCTTGTGAAAATAATGAAAAATATTGATGGCATAGTACATAGGAACATCTTTGCACTTCAGGGTTTTCAGTGGTTCCTTGCCATGTTAAAGAAACCATTGCTGAGTACCAGCTGCAAGGGGTCTGTTAGTGAGTCAGTGATGGTATTAAGTAGTAGGTGTTTCAAGTGTGTATACAAATCTTTCCTCGCATACAAAATACAGGGAGATCCTTTAAATGGAGATAATGTGTGCATGTATGCCAATACCAATTCGTAAAATGAAAGTCGAAGGCTCTATCTTGTATGTACATGTACAATGTATAGCTGCTATCTGTCAACCCAACTAATTGGATGAGGAGTGCTGCAGGGCTTCAGCATTTGCCAAGACACTTGTCCATAAAAATTCAAATTAAGGTTTTTTTAAGAGAGAACACAGAAGAATGAGGGATGCATTTCTCCATAAAAATGCTGTTTTGGGAAGAGTTTATTGTCCTGGAAAACACTGTGCTGTCGGGTTTGATCCAAAGAATACCTTCAGGCTTTTACAAGAATTGAAAGTAAAACTATGTTCTGTGTAAGAGGTGGAAATTGCACATTCTCTGTCAAACATCGGATAAGGATTTTGTCAAAACATGAGGGTTTTGTCAAAACATGAGGGTTTTGTCAAAACATAAGGATTTTGTCAAAACATGAGGGTTTTGTCAAAACATGAGGATTTTGTCAAAACACGGCTGGGCCTAAAATCTCTTGCAGACCAGAAATCATGTATTTACAACAAACTAAATGGAGCAATAACTACAGCTAGTGCCTGTTTTTGTAATGTATTTTTAATTTCCCTAAATGCAAATTCTATAAATGCCTAAATTCTTGATCTAATTTGGTTGTATTTTGTCCAGATCAAGTCAGTCATCTATGCCGTTACCGTCCTGGCTTTGTCTTTGATATTCTTCATGATTATTCCAGCTGCTGTTTTTTCATCCATTGAGAAGTGGACTTTCTCGGAATCCTTCTACTATGCATTTGTCACCTTATCAACTATTGGCTTTGGTGACTTTGTTATAGGTAAATGCAAATTGCTGTTTTTTCTTGTCCCAAATTTGCCATTTATGAACTCCAGAAACCAAACAAACAGGGATCATATTCTATTTGTATTTTTGTTTTAAGTTGTGATTAAAATTCATTAAAATTATACAGCAAGTTGATAGTTGCTCTGTGTGCCAACACAGATCGTTTTATAGGCAGCCTTGCAGATTAATTAAAAAATGGTGCTGCAGTCTGGGTGGTCATTTTTTTTCCCAAGTTGACCTGACAGTTCTATCAAAGACAATTATTCATTAATTTTTTTAAATTAAATTTAATGAGGGTTAGGTATTTCAATGTATGAGGTGTCCTCTAGAAACTGCAACTCAAAGTCAGTTTGAATACTGTACTTAATGTGAATGAAAAGACAACCGAGTGCATTTCAAATTTCATCTTTTCCAAAGTATGTTGCTTGGTTTATGAAAATGTCTACAGAAAATTTGAACAATTCATGCCCAGCTGATATCACAATATGCATATGGAAGACCACAAGTATATGACACATTGCTGTGCTGTGTATGATGTACTGTCATGCGAGCAATTGTGTTTTCAACTAGTCTGTCTTCTTGCCCATTAATCAATAGAGTCTGGCTGTTTCTCCTCCCTTATTTGTTTTCACCTCATTTTTCTCTTTTTTCCCCTGAGTTTTGTCTCCCATTGAAGGTCAAATCGACATGGCTTTCCAGTTCAATTAACACCGTCTCTTGTCCTTTTTCCTTCAGGAACCAACCCAGATATTGATTATCACATTCTGTACAAGTGGTGTACCTACTGCTGGATCATCATTGGACTGGCTTTCCTCGCGTTGGTCATCGGTTTCATCTCGGATGCTTTCACCAGCACAGCCGACAAAATCCAACATAAACAAGAGGAGATGATGAAGAAAAGAGGGAAAGGGGCGTCATCCAAGGATGAAGAGGATGGGAAGGATGAAGGAAATAGGAAGCAGGAAGAAGATGGTAACAGTGACGAAGTAAGGGAGTTAAAAGATATGAGTGCAGCTGAAGTGTAAAATGACAACTTCCTCAGTTCAACTGAGCCCTTAGAATGTGCCTAGAGTAAAAAGAAAACAGGATTTGAGTTTCCACGCATGACATCAATACTTTGAAAGAACAAACACGTCAAATCATTTATCCTGCACAAATATGTGCTCATAACACCTTATCTACAAATTCTGTATCTTGATGGGCCCCGAGCTTGTCAAATGGTATCGGATCATTTTGCTATCTTGCTCTGCACAGCCAAAAGTACTATACCCATAGCAACCAAAGTAATATGTACATGACAATGGACACTGTGTGCAAATGCATACAGGTGTGCATTCCTAAGCCTTAGTGCAATGGGACTGTTTGTGAAGAGGCACAGGGGGTTCAGAAAAGAGCTGGCGAATTGTCATCAAATTTGTATTTAAATAGAAGTACATCTTAATTGGATTCAGATCAGTTATTGCCTGAATTAAGCATAATCTGTGGGACAGGTTTATCCCACGGTGTAGAAAAACTAGCCTGCCTTGGTGAACCACGGAGCATTCTCTGTTCCCTCCGTGTAACCATGGGAAAAGAAAAATGCTTCATGAATCCCCTCAGGAGGCCACGGAAGTTCTGGTACACCACTCAAAGCAGTCGTTATTGTATAATCTTCACTTAGCATGTGAAGAACGTCAAGATAATATGCCATTTGGTATGCTGGATTCCTCTTGGTGTTACCAAAGGAATTAACTGAATGCACATGATGTCATGTCTTATAAATTCTTTCACACAACTGATGAGGCTCAGAACATACAAGCCATTATGTGATCAATATATCTTCTCAAATGTGATTTTGTCATTTTTCAAAAGGACTTGATTTGATGATGGATGACTCAAATAATTGTGCACCATCTTCATGAATTCACCATACATTTTGTAGCTCACAAGTACTGTGAATTTAACTTTGTAAACTTTTATATCAACTGTGAAAAATTACAGTTGTCTTGAGGGTCAGTATACAGGGTCAAACCGTCCAGAGATCACAGGGTTCAGCTGTTTTATTTTCACAAGTTTTTAAAATTAAATACCCCCAAAACACCAATAAATTTTTCTGCTTATATTTTTCCAAGGATTTTTCTACTCCATAAATAAAGTACTATTTTTGAAAAGCAAAGTTTCATAACAGCTATTTTTTACTGCAATTCTGTAAAGTTTTTAAGCAATCTGAGGCATAGTTTTTATTCTTGGGTAACAATATGGGTTCTCCCCTGACCACTACCGACAAGGCAAATCAAGAACCAATGTTATAATTATTTTTTCCATGGTGGGGGAAAATTCACATTTTTAGCAGCCTCCAAATGGGAGTTTTTATGTGACCTTTTATGGCCTTTCTAAGGGATGAGTGCATATAAAATAGTCCAATTTGTGAACAAAATGTCCAAAACAAAATAATTTTTTCGGGGGGGGGATGACCCCAATCCTCCACCCAATTTATCAGTGGCCACCAGTCCTTACCAGAGCAAAATAGGAGATCAGTAAAGAAGCTGTCAAACAGCTGTCATCGATATTGATCCTTCTGATTAAATATACTTGAATATTCCTAAAACACGTTTCACATGTCATCTGTGGCCATAATTGCTCAGAGCTCATAGATTTTGTTTCTGCATGTTTAGTCTGGGGTCTTTCATGACCGTCTTGTTATGTCCACTCCACCTAAGTACTGCATACCCTCCATTTTTACATGTGATCAGAATTCAGTGCCTCTGCACTGAAATGATGCCTGTAGGGTTTAGGACAAATTTCTCAATGCTGCAGCCTTCAACAAGTTGTGTAGTACAACCTTGCAGCTGTGGAACAGCTCCATGGGCAGCTGAATTTATGAGATATATTCAGTCACAGAATGTCCGGATTCTGAATTCCTGTTTGCTTAAATTGAAGCCAAGCTTTTTCCACATTCAATTCATCATAATCATCTAGGTGTTCTAGTTATAACAGAATTAGGGTAAAGTTTCATGGGTATAGAAATGGCAGGCTTTCTTGAGTCAAGCACCAGGGCTCACTAGACAACCTGGAGCAGTTGTGTTCTGAAGTCAAACCAGCCTAATAGTTTTATCGCTAAGCACAGTTTTAAAAAACGGAAATTTTTCTATTACATTAGAAAATTCATCAAAGTACAAGTAATTATAACACTTTAAAAAAATTTAAATAATACAAAGAATCAATGTGATATATACTTCTCTTTTTTTTTTTAATTGTACTGTTAAATTGTGTGGAGGAAGGTAGGTAAAAGGTTTAAAAGTATAGAGCATTAGAGAAAGAGCCTAGGGACTATGTATTGCAACATAATTTATACGAATGATTTGGCATGTATCATTTAAATAATTAAATGTTTGATGATTTTTAGAAGACTCTTCTCAGAAGTTGGATAAATGATTGGAGTTTCTGTTAATACTGAGATCCTATTTGGTAGGTTTGGGTTATGATGATTTACATTCTTGTTCATTCTTCGCCGGTTGTTGAAGCATGACCAGTTTGCAATTAAAGTGTAACTGCAGCGAATTTTCTTAGACACAATTTTTCTGCAACTTTGTACTCTTCTTCAATGCATAGAAACTATTTGTTAACTACATGGTGAATGCTTAAAAAATCATTTGAATTATTCACAATTTCTTGGACAACTGAGGGCGCTGTTGCTGTGATGTCATCTAGGGAAGACAGGATTAGTGCATAGGTGTTTCTGTTCAAATTGTGAACCAAGAATATACTCATCGAAAATATTTCTAAGATACTTTAACTTGGTTGTTTTATTGATTTATGTTTACACAACAAATGAATTACCAAAGCAGAAAAATTCCAGCAGAATCTATTAAAAAGTGTATGAGATTTTATGCACAAACCAAAGGAACAATAGGGGGTTCATCCTGGATATCACTGTTTTGCTCATGAATATTATTATTATATATGAATATGGAAACACTTATTAACATAATGAATAGTGAAGCAGATATTGAAATGAGGTTTACTGAGGCACAGAGGAGCAGTTTGGAGGCTTGAATTTTAAAGAATACATTGCAGCCACCCTTTTCAATAATTGGACACTGAGTTCCCTGAATAAGTGGAGAATGGAAGTAGGCCTATCAGGAAACATTACACGTGAATAGATGGATGTTGATCTTTAGAAAGCAATGAAGATGACTTTTCCTTTTCCAGTACTAACCATTTACTGCCATGACTGGAAATCAGTTGTGTTAGTGTACATGTTGGTTTCTTGTCAGGTATGCCCGCAAATGAACGAGATTAAAAGTCAAAACGAAATATTTACATATGGGCCACATAGTCTGTTGCTTTCACTCCTGCTATTATCTCCTGTTGGAAGTCATCAAGGTAATTTATAGTGTCGTTATTAATGAGCTTATCACAGTTTATCATCTTCTCATCATCTTACAGTAATGTATATTGATAGGAATTGAGTATTCTATGGTGACTAAGAAATGACATCACAGTCTTGAATTGCTTTCATAAAAATTAAAACTTCACAAATATGTTTACAGTGTTGTAAAAATAACCTTGTTGAGAAAAACATTATTAGTGTAAAATTTATTTTGATATCTTTGAGCATTTGTTATGCCACCAAGAAATTTGAATATGTAGAAGAATTGTGTCAAGTATTGAAAGAGAAGCTTTTTAAGAATTCATTTTTTACGCTTAAATGTAAATATAGAATGTACCTTAATTACTTGTATTATTTACATGGTTCTATTAACATGTAAAGGTAGAATATATTTCATCATCAGAGAACTGGATGAATTTTAACCAACGAGAAATTGTTTGAACAGACAGATTTTCTAGTGACACTTTCGCAATTTCATTGAATGCATGTAAAACAGTATCATCCATAAAGATTTAGAGGGGGACAGACCTATCCCACACACACCTTCGCATACACAAACACCCCATGAAAAAAAAATACCTCAGTGGGTAATCTTAGGCTTTTCTTTTCTGCTTAAGTAGGAAGTGATGTCAACTTGATGGAATATTTTAATTAAAGAGAACAAAAATAGATAATATGTTTGCAGTTTTATTTTTTACATTTGAACTGGCTATCCGCTGGCATAGCCGGATTGTGAAGATAACTGCACTAGTAAACCAGAGGTTATGGGTTCACGTCCCACCGGAGCAAATTTGGTTCGTCAGTCGTCACAAGCTCTCGAAAACATAAAATGCTTCTCAGATGATATTGGATGGGCCAAGTCAAAACATTAAATCAAATACTTGTGCTAGTAGAAAATTGCTGTCAATGTGATCCACTGTGATTTTAAGGAAAACAGTTTGTGATAGAATTTCAGTTGCTCCTATTTGTTTTGACATTTTCACAAGTTTGGCATTTTTAGCATTTTTCTTGTCTGGAATTGTGTGTGATATAATGTTTAGTGAAGTAGTTACGGTCTAATAGTGATCAGTTGTTATTCATATCTAAAAATGTATTACCCTCCATTTGCTTTTAATTGAAATGTGTTATTAACCACTAAATCTGGTAAGAATACAGCAGCTGTTTTTGTTTCTAGGGATTGACTTTTATGGCATATACACTTAAACGAGGTTTGATATTCCAATTTGGGATGAAGAAATGATCCTGAAAAAAAGTATATCTGCTGGAAAAATCTCAAAGTTGAGAAAATTGAAGGATGAATATACTGTCGATCTGTTGACGGTTTATACGGCGGACTGTATAAATGCATTTGTTAATTGGTTTCCGTTGCGCGGTTAATTAAGCTCTTCATATTGTCAGAAAGCCCATTCATCTTAGTAATCAGTACGTCACTGTCACGTGCAGTCACGAAGGACGGGTGATCGGTATGTTGTCACAAAGACGCCTCGCTTATCTTGATTGGAAAGATTGATTGCAATAAAAGTCACGAATTAATGTGTGTGAATGGTGTACATGTATCTGCTTATGTGTCCAATCCACAGAAACCTGATCTTCATGTATAATGGACATTTTCAAATGACTCCTGTCTCCTTTGAAACAGGGGTAAACAGTGTGAATAATATATCACATGAAAGTTGTATGATTGAAGACATTTAATAAACCAGGAAAGTCAATTGACTTTTTCTCATTAGTTTGTGTAGGGAAAAAGCGCTTTATTAGCGCTGAAATAATGCTGTTATCAGTTGGTCTGATTGCAGGAGTTAAAAATGCGTTAAAGTGAAATGAAAGTTCAAATTTTATCATTTGATACAACCCTCATTTTAAGACCCCTTCATAATTTTTCAAATTTGAATCATCTTTTAGAAACCTGTGACAGTCATTTTTTGTCGTCACCAGTTTATTCTGTTTAGTGCGGTCTTTGATGTAATATTGTACTTCTTATTTGTTTTCTTAACATTCCTTTCCAGAAATGTTACAGGAGTGCACTTTGTTTAGTTTGTCATGTTTGTTCAAAAGGAAAAGAGGTTATAATTAAAGTTTAAAATGACACCAAATCGACCGTCACATGCTCTTATTGTGTGTACCTTGGATGTGGAAGGACAGTCGCGCAATCAACTTTGAAAAGGAAACATCAGCGGAGAGCAAATCAGGTGAATATCCAAGAAAATGACTCGAACATGATAACCTGTAAAGAAGAAAGGGTAACAACCATAAGGACCAATTAAATCAAGAACAAAATCTCAAGACAAAACAAAAAATATCGTCATCCATGATTATCAACCGACTATTGTACAAAATGATCAGGCTGATGTTTCCTGTCCGGAAAAACAACACAAAATCAACACAAATATCCACGGAATAATACATCTTCAGAACTGAAAAGACTTTAATAAAATCCCTTAATCTTTGGTCCGATTTTGGGGGATGCTTGGTTACTGGAAAGAGCAGCAACTACCAATACAAACCAAGAAAACCGGGCCAAGTCAGATTTCAAAAATTAGTAAAATGGGTATTAACCATCTGTTTTAAAAACAGTAAGCTGCAAATAATTAAGAATATTACATATCTTATTTAACGTTCACATCAGACATCTTATTAGTTCCATGTGAGTAGCAAAACTGCGATAAAGGACGTTTTTTTTTTGCATTTTGGCGGAGCGTTATCAGGAGAAATTCTTGTTATCAACACAGCGCAAAATACTAACTTGTAAAGGTTAACTGATGGAAAACGCAGGTGCAGAAACGCGCTAAGTGAATTTAATAGAATTTTATCATGTCCGGTCAAACAAATCGAGGTGAGTTACGCAAAGCTTCTTTCAGGTTGCATTATGACATTCGATTTATCGAGGTATGATATTTTCATCGTTCGGTAAGCTGACGGGCGTGGCTGTTCAACACCAAGGATCATCCAGTGAAATGTAATTATTTTCATTTTTCACAACCTCGACATTCGACGACTAGACTCACAATGCGAGGAGAGAAATGTTAGTGCAGACTGCTCACTTATCTAAGAGCCTTGCATTTAGATAAACAGTCACGATAACCGTAACCCCACAGGTAATATGGCCCTCATCATGTGTGTTAAGATATAAACTCTCCGCGGGCTCTATACACGATAGCATTACGAATTTAGTCCACACAACCGCCTGACTTACTCGTAGCATGTTCATTTTGATGGGGAAAAAAGAATGAAGATGGATAATAGCACTCATCATCCTTGCTGGAAGGTAGAAGGAGACTTTTTGTTTCATATGAAAAAGCAGAATGGCAACGGAAAAAAAAGAATTATAAAATGAAAACGAAAGCAAAACAGGACGTTTAAAATAGACGATGAAACAACACGGGAATGATGGTTGGTATGGAATGGTTTTGTTGTTACGATCAGTTCTAGTTCCAGACTACATGGTGGCCGTTTTCCAATATTCGACTGCGGCTCTGCGCAGGCGTCAACTGTTCTTTTACTACCCGACTTCGAAGTTGTAAGCGCAATAGAAAGTAGATAGTGATACAAAACATCAAGTAAAATGCAAAAGGGTAAAAAATTACAGTACTTCAATTTGATTTAAACGCCTCAGGCCCACAATCGGAGATTGGTTTCGTAGACAAAGCCTGAGACGGAAACGAAGTTGAGTATTGGAAAACGGCCCTCGCTGCTGGCCAGCCCACGCGCACTGACCACCGCAGTGGAAAAAGTGTACATTTTTGGGTGACCTGTCTCGGAAAAATACGCGCTGTGCAAGAACAATATCTTCGATTTTCACAAAATTGGTGTCAAAATGACCGCAAAGAGTTACCCCAAAACTCCTAAAGGCTTAACCCCTGAAAAAAATGCACTGCGGCTATATCGAAAGAAATGTCGAGGGGGCGGATTCCATCCTTCGGCTCCGGCTCTTTTATATGGTAAATGGATCGATGGCTGTTGGCCTGATAGACTCACAACCCCCCCCCCTTCAAAATCGTTTCGCCCCCGTTGCAAGCTACACATGCTTGGCTATCCCCATCCAAAGATCATTTTATCATATCTTTTGTTATTGCTGGTCAAAGACATCCAATGTGTTTTATTTATAGTGTATTTTGCCGGCCCGATTTTCCTTTCAAAATTCCACCTGTTGTAACATTCTTGCTCCCCTTGGCAATACCTCTCGCCAAGGAAATGGGTCTTTGATGTATACTAATCAATCATGCACGATGCGTGATACTTCATTTCACTGAAGCGAGAAGATCGATTTATAGCAAGGACTAAAATTAGACCAGATGCCAGCCAGGAAATCCTTACGGGCCGTTTCGGCGCCTTTTACAACGGAATCCTTTGCAAAGCGTGGCATTGGTTCTCATTCCTACCCAACAATTTTCAATATTTGCTTTCTTGCTGCGTAGCGGCTCCGACCAATATTCACCAGCGTGGAATCCCTGATACAAGTTCGGAGTGCCAGGGAGACGCAGATTACTTTCTCATTTTCAAATTGTCACTTCCAATTGATTTTCTTAAAAGACTGAACTCACAAACAGTGCATTCTGAATCTGGAACAAGATACGTTAACAGCTTACTTCTCATGGAGGACGAAAATACATTTCCCTTCAACGTTTTTAATGCATGGAATAATGCATTTTACCCCCCACTCATCCCCATGCGAAGAAAGATTCTCAAGAATCAAGTATGTATGCCTCCTAGGATCGACTGAAATGTCGGGCTCTAAAGCATTTTCGATTTGAATAATTTAGTTCAATGAAGCCAGGAAACATTTTCCAACAGTGTTTGTATTTTGTATTTCTTGAGTTATATTTACAATTATAAAGATTAAAAGAGTCCACATGAAAAATTAGACATACCTTTTATCTAACTTTACACTCTTTTTTTTCGGTGCAGAAACTATCTATTTGATATTTCTTTGGTATTAAGTACATTGAAAAGTGCGGGAAGATTCCGCTAATTCATGTTTTTCTGTTCCAACTGTGAACACAAAATGTTCTTAGGGGCCTATTGGACATATTTCTGAGACGAAGTTTACTCGTTGGCTTACTGCTGTGAACATATATTCCGTCAAGAAACGAACATTTATGACAGATCAAATCAATCCGATTCGTAAGTATGACATCACGTCAGTTTAAACCACGCCCACTGCACACGTGCACTGCACTGCACATAGTTACATGCATCGATTGCCGTTTACGTGGAACCATGGAACCGGAAGTTAACGCACAACTTCAGTGATCGTCCAATGGGAGCCTGCAAATCGTGGCATGCCTATCTTTGTGACAAAGTCACTTATTTATAGGGTTAATTTTGAATACACAGCCCTTTAAGACAAAATCTGTTCGAACTAAAGTTGAATTAAGAAAGTCAGTCCGGGGGTAAACAATCTCAATGTTGGCATTTTTATGATTCATTGCGTCCCATTCCACTCTAAAAATAGAACACAAAACGAGAAACAAGCACTCCGCCGGTGCACAAATTGCTCAGTGCGTAACTGCCTACACAGGCATTTCCGGTCAAAGTCTTGCTCAAACAATCCTGTAGGAGCCAGGCAATGATGGAATTTCATGCATCATTTAGCTCTCTACAACTTCCTGATAAAACATCTGACCTAACGGTCAGCCAGACGCCTTCGGCTTGTGTGGTATAGGTAGGCCCCGGGGCAGGAACGGCCACTTTATTAGCTAATTATAAGTTAGCCGCTCTACTTTCGTCTGTGCTTGGACTCACCAATTTAAAGTGACGTTTTGCCAATTTTGTTGTAATGCATGCAGTCGAAACAAACTTTGGCAATGTGTTGACCATGACTTTATTCGACAATGATTGAGAAGGATGCGACAGGACTGCAAAGTGAACCGGAGTAGGCCTATGTGATAAGTACCGTTATTACGTCTCTGAAGACGGAAAAATAACTTGATCTAACCCATAGGCGTCGCTAGGAGGGATGTCGGGGTGTCGACAAAATCGAGGTCTGTCGACAACAAAACACGAAGGAAAAAAATCGAAGAACAGAGGGTTGGGCTACGGAATCAGACTAGGGCCTACAGTACACTCGTTTTGCGTGACAGTCCGTCGGCAAATTTCATGTGGCACCCCCATTCTAAAAAAACACACCTTTCTCCATGATCTACAATCCTGGCCGAATCTCGTTGGGCCCAAACCCCGCGGGACCCCTTTCACTTTCAGTGTTGGGTCTCAGAGCGCCGCCTGCAGTCCAGCTCGAGATGTCAACATTAACCGAGAGATGGGGGACCTGGGGACCGGGAGGGTAATGTCTATTGATGCGTGTACCAACAATTTTGACCAGGATTGTAGAAAATATGGACTGCTGATCACTTCTCTGAGTACACTGCGCTCGGAAACTCATGCTGTGCTAATTGGAATTACCTAACTCTCCATGCAGTGATCTTCTCTTATACGTATTTCAAGCAGTGATTTTATATCGCTAGAACGAATAGGCTGGCACTGAGAATAGCTGCCTACTGTAGAGTTATGATCACTCTGTCTTTACAAATCAACATTCTGTGCAGTATAGGTTAAAGGTTTTGTTATTTGAACGGCAAAAAGCAGCATCTTCGAGATGGCCGACTGGGTGAACTCGCGGTTACTAGATCTTTAGGCGATGGGTTCGAACCCCAGCGGTGGTTTTTAATTTCCCAACGCTTGCTGTCAGTCAGTAGCTATAAGAAACTCTAATTCACCCCGTCAAGTACCAACAGTACCTTAGCCGACCGGGTACGCTCTTCTGCTGGGATGAAGTCCAGGTGAGCGCCGTAGTACTACAGGTTCGAGACATGTGGCGGACTCGGCGGCCAGGGTTTAGGGGGCGCATGGTCGCTCGGAACCCTTTTTGAGGGGTTAAGTAATGGGTAGGGTGAGGAAGTGCGGTGGGCTGAGACCCCAGAAGAGTCCTATATGGCAGCCGTTAACTGCGATTCCTTGCACCTGAATGCTTGGTCAACATCACATAACTTTTGGATATTTCCCTCACTATATATATTTTTTAATTTCCTGGGCACAGAACTCAGAAGGCAATTTTCTTGATTGAATAGTCCTACATGGAGCTAAAGGATTGATGCTGACTTTTTTTTTTCATTTATAGTCTTAATTTCTTAAATGTTCGACGATAACATCGATCCCAAGCCTGTTCGGGTCCATTTCTTCCCAGTGATCTTAATATAAAAGCAATGGCGTATTTAGTAAATGTTTATTATTGATGGTTTAATAGTAGAAATCCATGGGTGGCACAGTCTGGCAGCACTCGCCTCATTTTATTGATGGAAAATCATTTTCATTTGTCATATTAACAAATTTTCTGCAGAATTTTGATATTTTCAAAAAGTAATTCTCCAAAAAGATATGTCCCACTTGTATGTTGAATCAATCTTCTTGCATCACCCCCACTGGCTAGACAGGTCTGCCCCCAAAAAGACAAGCACAAAAAATTATGAAACAACTCAAAACAAACGAACAAACAATCCAATACACAAACACAAAAACAAACAAACCATCCTTAGTTGTTAGAATTTCAACAACAGAAAACGAGAATCCAATGGAAGTCAAATTAGTAAAGCTTTTGTTACCCCAATCTCGCAGCAAAAGCTGTATACCACCTGTTTTTTTTATCGCGGCGCACAGTCCATTCAGTCCCCCTCTTCCACGGGCTTATACATGCACAGTGGATCAAGTTGAAATAAGAAGACATTGGCAAATAAAATCTTGTCACTGAATGTTGGTTAGATTTTCAAAATATCGATGTTGATTGAGTTATATAACGCTTACAACAGAGATCTTTTTAATTTCTACTTTCATTCCCAAATGATGGCACGACCTACTACGCATGTGTGCTTTGCAAAGTCACACGCCTAGTAGGCAGAAACAATACACATTGAAGAAAGTGTTTACAAGAAATTTAGAATGAGTAATTCATTAAGAACTACCAATCAGGGTTAGTACCAGGAATAAAAAGTTATTTAAGATAGATTTATTATTCTGGAATGGTAATTAACTACACGTATAACTAAAAATTAATATACAAGTATAAATGAATAGGTAAACTGGTCGGCTACAAAACGCTACACAGCTTTTATAAAAAGCAAATTTAAAAAGTGTGTTCCTGGCAGAGATCAGCCACCGTAGTTTTGCCCGTCCAACAATAAAATAGATATTCTTATTGTTTCGTTGAAAATAAAATCGAATTGAGGCATACGCATTTTTTCTGCAGCAAGGTCATAAAAACTGCATGACAAGCAGTTTGAGACAAATGGCTGGCTTTTAGAGCTCTTGGCCTTCTGCCAACAGGACATATGACCAATCGATGACGCAGGTTGAATTGTCGGGGTTTTTTGGCCAAGTGTAGTGATATATGTTAATTCCTGCAATAAAATCAACGGAGTACACGTGGTACAAGGCTAAGCGTCAGACCATTTCGTAAGAGGAAGACCATGCAGGGTAATGAAAACTAAAGTAACTTCTTAAGTGCAGAAACGTCCGCTTAAAAGATTTCGTTGATCATCATTCAGACACTATACACATTCATTTTTGTCGCCGTCATAGATGAATATTACAGAAATTGTCCATTTTTATTTGTATTTCTATTTTTCTTGCTCACGATCAGAAGAAACAGGAACGACTTTTCCACTGAGAGCCCTTTCAACCCCCCCATTAAGGGTCTTTCGACTGTACTGCCTTTAACTCCAAATTTTCTTCTCGCCCCTACTTTTTGAGACGACATCATCAAAACTAGCAGTCACTACTGAGACATAAATACCCCATTCTCTGGACCCACGGGTTCCCCACATCACATGTTCACCGCAAGCTTGTTTGCCCGTCCCGGGCCTCATGATGATGAAACCTCGTGGCATCGTTCTTCATTTACAGTCACGTCAGATTTTACCACACTTCCTTAATTTGATTTTTCTGTTTTATTCAATTTTCTAGAAATACTTAGCTAGCTGGCTCTCGGCTTCAAGTCTTTCGCTCCCCAAGACTTGCCTCCTCCTCATAACCAGTCTCATATCACAACGTCCACACACTCTCCTTAATTGCACCCTAATAACTTGATTCCTGCTCATCCAACGTGTACCCCCTTGACCTCGGAGCGTGCTCACTCTAGTTTAAGACTAGTTACTGCTGCAGGTGGAGCAGCGAGAATAGGTCAACTTATGCGATATGAAATTAATAATAGCCTGTGGAGCATCTATCTGTTTCTGTTCCTGTTGCAAGTACCGACATTTCACCGCTGGTGTTGTATGGAATTTGGACTAGTACCTAAACATAGATCCATTGTTACAATGCGTGACTTGGTGTACAGATCAACGCCAACCATGAACAGGTTCGGGGGCTGAGAGTCTATGCGGAAAACAGTGATCAGACGTCCATGTGTCGAAATTTCATGTGACACCGGTTGAATAACTCCACCCCGGATTTCGCAGGACAAATATTTGCAAGCTTTATTGTGCCCGGATGAAATCCCATATTTTCAACCCTGACCCGAAATCTGGACATGCAACTAGAGTACAGTTTTCCATTAAGGGGAGGAAGTGGTGTTTTTTGAGACTGAAAATTGTTAAAGGATGACGAATTGATTTTGACTCTTTCGCTAATATTTTTCTACATAGGATAAGTTGTTTCAATATGCATGGTTAGTTATCCTGGCATTTTCTTACATTAGGTTTCTGATAAGAACTAAAAAGGTGACTAAACAGATGGTACCTGTAATTTATCTTGCATTATATACTTCGGTATAGCCCAATTTTTCCCTCATCTCATATCTAACCCAAACGATTCCTATCTTTTCCAACTACTTTTTCTCCGGAATGGCATCCTTTCTTTGAAGGCACTGAGTCTTGTCACAGAGTTATAAATCGTTTGCCAATACTGCATCCTGCCTCTCCAATTCAAATACCCCGATTACGAGAAATGCGGCAGACGCTTTGATTTGGATCTTCTCTTTCCATCGGGGTTGTCTCCGGATTGAACAAATTTGAGTTCTATGAATTTAAACCTCTCCAAGGAACGCAAAGCACTTACGTGTTGAAGAGGTCTGATGTTTGTTTAGAACTGACAACAGGAGAAGTATGACCTTAATGGTTAAGTCATGATAACAAGTATCTAAGAATGCACAGCCACGGGTGTCAAGAGATACTTGGGCTGCTGCTTGGCAACAGGGCAGTTTCAATTGCTGGTTCGACATTTATCTATGCAAGATTTTTGAAATCATTTGACACCATCAAAGATTGAAGAGAACTCGCATTTTGACGACATTAAGCTGGGAAGGCCTTTATTTTCTTGCAACAAACTTGGCATTGTAACACTAAATTTCAAGAGTCAACCGACGGTTGTAAGTTGCATTTATGATGGCGCAGTAGTCTCTCTACAGACAATCAATCAGCATAACCACATTAAACACTTGAGACCACGTCTCAAAATAAAAACTGTCAATGAAAACTTCAGTGACAACTGAAGTATCAAATCTTGAAATATTGATTGTAGCAGCTTGTTTTATGCACGGCTCAGTCAATTGACACCTTCTGGACGCTGCATGGAAAAAAAACTAACGTGATTGGCTCTAAAAACCTTCAGTGAATCTGGCCTTAACACCCCCGTTTTTTACTTTTCTGCAATGTTTAAGTGATCTAAAACTCAACGTGAGCAAGTCCCTTTAGACATTTAAACAGTAATTAAAAAGTTAACACCACTTGTCTTCGCAAGGGCACGGGATTTGCCAAATTAGAAGTGACTTAATTTTGTCCAATTTACTGTAGTTTTTATTCCAAGGATTAGGTAGAGTAGATGTGCATCTCTATAGTTACCAGCAAGAAATGAGACAAAGGGGTACCCCCCATCACTAATGTCCAATCACTATACACTCTCTGGACTATTGTTACCTAACACATCGCCCCTAGATGTCTGAAAAGAATTCTCTCCGTCTCATATCTTGCACCATGTGCTCTATAGAGTTGCACCTTGCAGGATGTTGTGACAAATACAAACTTCTGTACCCTGTTACCAATCATAAATCACATGTACAATGCGTATCAAAAGCACCATGTCATTCAGTCATGAATATTCACAATGGTTTCTACAGTAAACCACATGATCAATAACATTATTGCACTAATATGGGCCCTGTTCCAAAGTGCTACTTAACAAAATGCTATTTGCCATATGAGGAGAATATTTGCCTGACATATGCATGCTTAAGGGTTGTCCTTTGAATCATTTATACGTGTATAAAAGCCCACTAGTCTTTTTATTCTCCGCTATCATTCGTCAGTATCTTCATTGCATTGGTACGGATTACACAACACCTTTACTTGATTATCAGAGTGCAGATAATGAATGCATTGTTTCTACCATCTCAAAAAGTGACATGCATGAATGCACAGCATTAGTGCATGTATAATCAATGCACATGTTAACAGTATGTGCATCGGAGCAATGGTGTTGAGCTTACCCTCAATATCAGTACTCTTGGATACTTTCACAGATGAGTGATACTAGTGAACAGGTCAATATAAGTCATGTCATACATACATCCCTGATTCAACTTCTAATCATTAACTCCGCCCTAATAGGCATCCATAACATTCCAGGCAGGAGGAAGCAGCTATGGTTGTGCCTTGCCTCGGGATACATGATCCCTGGAAGAGATTCAAATCATGGTCTTAACGATTATGTAAATGAAGACAGCCTCCTGACTCTTAGAGCAAGTTTCTCTAACCAAGATGGCTTTATCCAAACAGCATTCTGTGAAAAGATGTAGCAGCAGAAAGAAACAGGGCTCCTAAAAATCTGATCAGACTCAGAGGACAATTGTTCAAAGGTAACTATGGATTTGGAAGTACATCTTACTTTAAAAATTATCAGTTTTGATACAAGGTTCCATATTCAATGCCTGCACCAAATCAAAATTACGAGGGTTACAAAAGGAACAAATTCATATCCACATTTATTCAAGAAGTCTCTTGATGTGGAATACATAATCTAGCTGATAGAGTAAACTTTTAAATCTTTTTCTATTTCAGGGTTCAAGGCTGACAAGCAGGATAACTAAAAGGAAATTCAAAGTCCTATTGGTTTACTTAAATCTTATTTTTTAATTAACTTATTTTAGAAATAAAATGTTTAACATTAATTTAAACTGAATTACTTCATTAAGAAATGGAATAAAATTGTAAGACGCTTTGATTGGGAAGCTTTGAAAAGGGTAGGTATCACACTGTAATGACATAAATTGACATCTTTAAGTAGCAACAAATAAGTTTTTGGTTCATAAAAACACATACACCTTTACCAACTGATAAGACGAGTATGTTCTATCTCTAAGAATTTCAAGTAAAAGTTTGGAGAGATTTGGTAAAAGTGGTGGTTTTAAGGTCCTTGAATTGGTCTGGAGCTGGGTCTGGTCTGGGGTGTGACTGGTGTCCCCTGTGAACCACAATAAAATTAACAGTCATTTCAATGGCTTACTTGCTGCGAGAAAACTGGTCACAAACACATCCCGATTAAAAAGTTAACAATGCAAGTAACACATAATATTCACATCAGTGTTGTAATCAAGCTCAGCACAAGTCCCCGTTAGTCCATCACAAGTCATTTGTCGATTCAAAAGCCTGTGGATGACTGGTCTAGTGAAGGGACTTGTGACTGGTCTTGAGAAGGGAATTGTAACTGGTCTTGCGAAAGGAGTTGTGACTGGTCTAGTGAAAGGAATTGTGACTTGTCTAGTGAAGGGAATCGTGACTGGTCATGAGAAGGGACGTGTTACCGGTCTAGTGCAGGGACTTGTGACTGGTCTAGTGAAGGGACTTGTGACTGGTCTAGTGAAGGGACTTGTGACTGGTCTAGTGAAGGGACTTGTGACTGGTCTAGTGAAGGGACTTGTGACTGGTCTAGTGAAGGGACTTGTGACTGGTCTAGTGAAGGGACTTGTGACTGGACTATAGAGTTGTGAAAGCACATGTGATGGACTCGACTACAGCACTGAATAACATGCTAATCTCCAGTTTGTATTCACAGTAGTCATATGAAAATCACCTGGCAATCACATGATGTTGAACGAATGAAGGCATGTTTCTGCATGGCATGTCTTTTATAATTTCTACAACATGCCATTATGAAGTGCAGATTCATGCATGTATGGTCCAGCCAACATTGCTAATTTTATTTTTAGCATATTGTCTTTACATTTGCTAATAAGAGCATATTTGACCATGTACTGACTGAAACTCTGGCCTGTTAACTATATTTTGCCTTTAGAGGAACTGTGAACAAGTTACTAAAAAAAGTCATCTTTGCAGTGACACAACCCACAAAAGGAAGGGTTCGATGTTCAACTCCAAAATAAAACAGATTACTTTGCTAATGAAAAGGATCAGGTTTACTCACATCTAATGGGGTTGATGTTCTTTGCGATCCTGTTGGAGTGCCAAATGAAGAACCACTCAGGGGAAAAGCCCCTGGAGGTGGGGCTCCGGCAGGGGGTGGGTAAGGACCACGACTGCCTGGTCTCATGCCTGAACAAGAACAGAATCCGATTGGGTGATGTGAAAGTGGTTAACATTGCAAACCGTTAGATGGAACAAAGACAATCGGTATTACATCAAAATAAACAGCCCATCTGGTCGTATTAAGGCAACCTCCCAAATACTGACAATTATTATTTAACTAATCACGTTGTGACTGCCATACATGTGCATACACCATTATAATACCTCTGTCTTGGATACTTTCTGTTCATTGGCCCAAAATGATCACGACAGGGCGATAAACATGTACCTGCATATCACACTCACCATGAGACATCTCTTTTTTTCAAGAAGCACTTTGTGTTGGGGAGAAGTTAATTTTTATTACGAGGTTTGCCCGTACCCAACATACATATGGTATTTAGAAACACTGTATGCAGCAAACACTTTGTACTAATTCCGGTGAAGTGAACTTACCTGGATTCCTAGGGCCCATAGGTGGTGGAGGTTCTCCTCTATCCATGGGAGGTGGCCCCATGTCATTTGGATAGGGCCCTGGACCATGCATCGGTCCAGGTGGTGGAGGGCCACGAGGGCCAAAGTCCATATCAGGCGGTGGAGGTCCGTATCCACCAAGGGGACCAAAGTCACGGTCATCCATGGGTGGAGGCCCAAAATCACGATCGTCTAATGGGGGTCCTCGGCGGTCAAAATCATCAGGATGAGGTGGGAAATCTCTGGGAGGGAAGGGGTGACGAAGAGGGGGTGGAGGTCCACTGAAAGGGGGAGGACCGAAATCCATGTCTGGAGGAGGTGGACCATGAGGGCCATATCCAAAGTCCGGAGGGGGGCTCAGGTCTCTCATATCACGAGGGTCATAGTCCATCTCTGACAAGGGAGGGCCTCGGGAGTGACGTCCATGTGGGGGCGCTCTACCCATTGATGGGTGGGGAGGGGGCGGACCATCATCCGGGAATAGTGGGGGTGGACCAGAGTCCCTGCCTGATCTAGATGAGCGTCGGTAGGGGCCCACATCACCATCCAATGGAGGCGACGGGGGAAGGTCACCTTGGTAGTTGGGTCTACGTGGTGACAAGGGTCTACCAGGATCTAGGTGAGGTGGTGATGGAGTGTCAGCTAGGAGACTGTTCCTACTGGGCACACCTGGAAAGAAATAAACATAGAAATGTGCAATCATGTCATTAAACCGCATACATATAATGGTTAAGGCAGTAAATAAGTCAATTACAAGCCATTACATGTCATCTGGTCTTAAGTCAGTCACAAGCCATTCAAATGATCTGTGACAGAAGTAATCCTCTGTCACTATGCATCAACAGTTAAAAGCAGCCAACTTTTTTTTATAATTATGTTCTTACTCACAGGCCAAATACTTTTTGTACGAAAATACGTATCCAAGAATTACAGAAAAAGACTAATGGTAATAGGAAATCAGATGGACAGATATAAGTAACAATATTCAGTACTAATCTGGGAGAAATATTGTTAGAAATATTTGATTAGTTTGAAGATCAAATGTTAAGCAGCATACCTTGCTTCACAGGCTGCGGACTCCCTTCACCTGTCATACCGAGAAAATTAGTGACAAATAAAGCACTCTCAGATAAAAGAACTCAAGCAGTAACAGTAAAAACAAAACAATTCTGATTTGATTTCTGCAAACTAAAATAGGATCAGATAGAGTGAAAATGTTGACAGGCATGATGACATGTTAGCATTCCAAATACTCAGAGGGGTACTTGTTTGGAGGTAGATTTCACCAAAAAACGAAGCAACGAAGCCAAGTTTTTGCAACATAAATGAAAAGGAAGACATTCTTCAACTTATTAACTCTAATCCACCTCATGTTTCATTCAGAGTTCGTCTAGAAGTATTGGGGGATTTTGCAGGATTGCAGAAAGTACAGGCAAGCACATGTTACTTTCCATGGAATTTCATTTCCCTTGACAGTTTTAGAAATATACTATTTTGCTCTCGCACAATTAAAAATTTGGAGGATTCAAGAAGATTCAGGAAAAAATGTTGATGAGTTAGGATTAATAGCCAATACTGAAACCAGCTTGATTGAACTGAAAACGTTAGCAAGAAGCAAGTGTCTGTTGGCCAGAAAGAGAGTTGCTATGTAGACACAAGCATTTCTTTCTAGGGAGAGAGCAAAAAGCTAGACTTACGTCCAGATGGAGATGGTTTATACAAGGGAGCTGTGTCAGTCTTAGCTCGTCGACCTTCCAGCTCCGTCAATCTATACCCCAGGGAAATCAAGAGCAAGATGATGTTGAAACTAACACAAGATTAAAGCTACGTTCACTTAACATAACAAAACAAGATGGTTGATTCAATACCTTCCAATATCACTTTTTTCTGTAGAGTCACCATCAAAAACCTAAAACCCTCTCTATGTCTTGTTCAAGTCACTCAGAGAAAATGTCACATTTTAACATGCAAATTTTAAGTACATGTATGTACTAGATGTTACTGCAAAAAGTTAGTTACTGAAGACTGCAGTGAACGAGTATCAATTTATGTCTTAGTTTACACTATCTGAACATTTTGGGATTACCACTGCATAACTTAGTGCTAAATACCGAATGATAAAACTGTTGAGTCAAGAGAACAAGAAACATCAAGAGACAAACCTGTGTCTCAGACTTGCGGCTTCTCTCTTAGCTTCCTGGAGTTCCCTCTCAGCTGCGCGAGCAGAGATCTGTCAACAGAAAGAATAAATAAAGATATCACTTCATTCAGCAGTTATTTGGTAGTGTTTCCTAAGCCACAAGGAAGCTCAAGAAACTAGAAACGATATGGTTTGGTTCTGTGTGGCAAACACCTCCTCACTGGTAACCAAGAAAGAGGCTGGGACAATACTGGACCACTGGTACCTTGCACCTAGCATCCTACATATTAGCAACATACATGAACGGGCACAAACAAACGTTGCCACCCAAGGGACATTGCTGCTTGATAAAAAAAGAATCCATGTAAAGGAAAAAAGAAACGCTCAATCAGAAATTCAAACTCGGGGATGTGTTTAGAGGAAATGAAATATTCTCAGTACAATCACCCAAGGTTTTAAGAACCCCCAAGGCAGTGAAAGATCTATGGTATACATTTGTGTTTGGTAGGCTCCCTTACACTGCCCACTTCTTGTGTTCTATGTCAACTTTTAGAAATAAAAACACCTTAATGGTAAACTTGGGTTTTAAAACAGATTTTTAAAAAATCCTATGATCAGGAAAATCCTGTTGAAAAAATTCGTAAAAATAGGAAGAAACCTGTCAGATCTGACCCTGCAATCTAGGTTTATAATTGGCAAGAGTTTATTTTTCAGTCTTACCCAGCTGTCATGTGCTTTCTTTTCATGAGCTGCAACCTAATAGGAAAAACAAATACACAATAAAATGTGTCCAGGTGAAACCAGATAAAGTCTCTAAAACATAAAAATAAGGGCTTTGAATGTTCAACTGTTTCAGTGGCAACAATTACATGTTAATGATAAGATTTAAATGTGACCTTCCTCACAGGCATGGTCCCTGCCTTTTCAATTTCGATGCATGTATGCATTTCATTGACAGAGAAAATAAACAACAATTACGACATTACAAAGGATCTTATATCACCTGAGATCTCTTCTCTTACTTGATTTCTGAAATTTCTTTCAGCTTTTTCCAACTCCTCTTTGAGATCTTTGATCTGAGTCCTGCATGTGAAAACAGAAAAACGAATAAAAGCTTAAACCTGAGGGCAAAATAAGTCAAAAGTGCAACTGATTTATGAACATTCTTTGAATTGAAACTTCCAAACATCATGATAGCCCATGAAGTTGAATACAGGAGTGTTTTATTCTCACAAAGTCCAGAATACAACATTCACTGGTACCCACCGGTAGTTGGTGATCTCAACTTCAGCTGATGCTGCTTTGCCATCAGCATTCTCTAGCTTAGAGTCACTCTGAAGTCTCAGAGCCTCTTCACGACCAAGTTTCCTGACCATACATAAGTAGAAGTAATCAGTCAAACTCTAACATTTGAATGAGTAAATACACACCTTCGTAAAACACAACACAGGTCTTTCACATTCGACCTTTGTCTAGCAGTGACATGCCAAGGGTACTCATCTAGACAGACATCTGGACAAACAGACGGACTCACCTCTGTAACTCCACCTCTTTGTTCTTGAAGTATTCTGTCATGACCTCCAGTTTGGTCTGTGCTTCAGCCAGGCTGTTCTTGGCCTGCTTGTAGTTGGATTGTGCCAGGTCAACCTCTTGTTGAAGGGACCCAATCTTGGCTGGAAATACAAGACCAAATTCCACATGTATTCAAGATATCGTAAGCTAGAAAACCTGTACAAGTGCTCCTAATGAAGAATCTGTAATCCACATGATGGTTTGTAAGACTTCACATCTAGTAGCCCTGATGTGCATCCCTTAGTCATTTTGCCTTGAACAGTGAGACTTCAGTCAATTTTTTAGATTCACAGCATCCAGGTATGCATCTCCATAACCGAGATCCATGGATTTCATTCAAGAAAATCTGGACTCTTAATCCCATAATCAGCACAGCGGCCATCTTACTGTGCCAAATACAAAGGTAATATAAAGGCTTGCTCACCATTGCTAACCAAATTCGTTTATGGCATCATTAGTTACAATGACAATTGAACTGACCATCGCCTTTGTACTTGGCACAGTAAAATGTCTGCCCGGTGGCTTCAGTCAGTGTGAAGGCATTGTGAGTCCAGATTTCTTTATAGACATCCGTGCCTCCATCCTCACAAGCTCCCCGTCCTCTCACTCACCTTCAAGTTCTCGTCTTCCTTTGACTTCTGTTTCATATTTGGCATCCAGTTCATTCTTTTCTCCTTCCACAAGAGACAACTTGGCACTCACCTAAAAGGAAAAACCCAAACTTTGTCGTAAATGAGAAAGTAGCAAAACTTTGAAAAGAATATTAAACATCCTTAGCATGTCACATGTGAAATTTAGAAATACACCAATAATTCTGATAAAAGACGGTTTAATTCTTGAACTTGTCCTGCAAATCAACCCAATTGATTGAATCCTGACCATGAAGTCATTTGATGTTGGTGTAGATTTCTTTTCTTCTGTTTACATCACTCCAATATGGAAGACTTCAAGGACTACTACTTACTCTTGTCACATCCATAAGCTGCTGGACTCGGGCTTCATTATCAACTTCTGTTGACAAAATGAAAATTGTTATGGACCATAAGGGATCCTAAGAGCTATACCCTATTCCTTGGAACATTTTCATTTTGATTTGAGACAGTCAGTTGTATCATTACAGCCAGACGTTCATTGACCTTTAACCTTTGTCCCCTCACCTGTGTCATCCTCCTCAGTGCTCTGTAGTCCTTTGAGCTGCACTAAACAGTCTTTTAATACCTAAAAACAATATCAAACGTGAGGATCACTTTAAACCAAATTCTTGACGATCATTTAAAAACAGTCTGCATCATTCACCAATCAACCAACAAGCTTTATAAGTTTTCATGTCCAAGAAATATACAATTTCTTCTTTATGAAAGTTTGTTTGTGAAGAGTTTAAAATCCACTGACTTGCCTCGAGAAAGGTAATTTAAGTCAAACTTATTCCTTCATCAAATGGGTGCAAATACTTTGTAATAATTCATTATGACAAAGTTTCAATGCAGTAGAGGGATATGAATATTCTAGATTGATTTACGCCATTCCATCTCCAGAGGGTGGTGATAAACACTGTTTTGGTTAGCCATACCAGCTGGGGATTCGTACTTCAATCTCATTGTCTTTGAAGGTCACTGATTCTTCTAGGTCTTTCTGGGAATTCGTACCTCAATCTCATTGTCTTTGAAGGTCACTGATTCTTCTAGGTCTTTCTGGGAATTCGTACCTCAATCTCATTGTCTTTGAAGGTCACTGATTCTTCTAGGTCTTTCTGGGGATTCATACCTCAATCTCATTGTCTTTGAAGGTCACTGATTCTTCTAGGTCTTTCTGGGGATTTGTACCTCAATCTCATTGTCTTTGAAGGTCACTGATTCTTCTAGGTCTTTCTGGGGATTCATACCTCAATCTCATTGTCTTTGAAGGTCACTGATTCTTCTAGGTCTTTCTGGGAATTCGTACCTCAATCTCATTGTCTTTGAAGGTCACTGATTCTTCTAGGTCTTTCTTCTCATTGTGAAGTAATTCCACTTGCTCGTTCATCTCAGAAACTCTGGGAAAGCCAAACAACAGACATAGTAAATATCATCGGAAGTTACATTCAAACTTTGCAGCTGCCCTATTTCTGCAGATGAGATAGCTGTATGGGTCTTCAAATTTTAGAAGCCTGGTTCCATTTCATTTGCAATGCTACTAATTTTTCTGAATCTTGGTCCCTCCTTGATTACTAATTACCCAGGTAAAGAAAGTGCCAGTCCTTGAAATGTCTGAAATTGCTTTGAGCAGAATTAAATCTTGGTGATTCTACCTTCCCTGTAATCTTGCTAAGTAAGTTCTCACGTGAGTGTGGGGACTACATGCAGGGTCAATTTGGGCATTTTAATGATATAAACCCTTTGTCAAAGGTCATGAGGTCAGTTGCATTCTGAATCAGTCTCTTACACTGCATATGAGTGAGGTAATTAGTAACAAGTGTTTGGACAAGTACTATTTTCCTGTATGTTGTACACACACTTAAAGGTAAGTTCCACACTGCGCAAAGTTGTCGCTTCAACACTAGAGATAGCAGCATGGAGGATATGGGTTAAATAAACGCTTGATGCTAGAAACATGAAAAAGCAACTTCACAAAATAAAATCACAGTTTGTAACAGTTGATAAGTAATGACAAAGTACCTCTCATTCCAGCCGGCAATTTCTTCAGTCAGCTGTTCCTTGGTAGATGTCAATAGGTGGTTCCGTTCAGTCAGTGACTGGACCTCATGTTGTAAGGCAGATACATTATTGTTGCTGAGCTGTAAGTTATTCTCAAGCTGCGGGAATGAATACAATTTTTGGTTCTATCAGAAGAACATATGAGTTGGGTTTTCAGTCCCTACCTGAGTATATGAGTTGGGTTTTCATTCCCTACCCGAGTATATGAGTTTTCAGTCCCTACCTGAGTGTATGAGTTTTCAGTCCCTACCTGAGTGTATGAGTTTTCAGTCCCTACCTGAGTGTGAGCTTTCAGTCCCTACCTGAGTAAATGAGTTTTCAAGAAATCTTATCAGGAATGTTTTCCCTCCTCTAACAAAACATTCCTTCATTGTCTTCTCTTTATGAGGTTTCTTAAGGCTTGCAAATTTAAAGAAGTAAATTTGGTTTCATTGCCAGAAATAAATACAAACCAAAAGCTACTACTTACATCTTTCACCTGTTGCTGTAAAGCAGCTATCGTCTGATTGGCTGTGCTTACTTGCTCTTCATAAAGATCAACCTGTCAGAAATAAAGCCATTTATTAAAGGGTGAGTTGAATAACAGTTTAATACAGAATGTGGTCAGAATTTTTCAAAAAATCTTGGTGATGTATAAATCCAATGCACCATTCTATCTTTTTAAAGATGCAAACAAATGTCTTCCATTTTGAAAAAAACAGACAGACGCACCTGAACAATAAACCTCCTACAAAAAAATAGAAAACAAAAAAGACATGGCCATCGCAGGATCCAAATGTACTCATTGGTAAAGTCTCAGGCCAGAACAGAATCCCAACTTTTGCAAGATTTCAGAAGATAAAGTCTGGCCTGGATTCCATTACATCAGGTTTGATGCCCCATGAAACTGGAAGTACAATGTGCCATTGGCTTCCTCCAAAGGAGGAAGATATTGGAGGAGTCACAAATGTTTCTGTCAAGAACGTCTAAGGAGTCAGAGTAAGGAGAAGTATACAGACCTGTTCTTGAGTGGATTTCAGCTGTGATTCTTGCTGTGCTAACAGTGACTTTGCTGTGCTCAATTCTTGTTGGACTGTATTCATGTTTGCTTTCAGGTCATCACAGGATTGCTGAAATTCAACAAGAGTCCTAAATGACTAAAGATGTCTCCTGACACTGACAAGAAATTTGAAAAGGAGAAATTTTGCAAACGACTCTACCTGGCCACTGTACATTTTCTTGTTGACACCTTATTACTTGTACAAATATCAGGACACACAAAGACCTTATGAATGGCATATTACATGGAAAGAAAGTAGAACTCACGATGCAAAATACAGAACTATTTCCTCCTCTATCTACTTTGAATAAATTTGAAACAAATGAGACCACCTTTGAATGGCACATTCCTACAACTGACTTACACTAGTGTGCTTTTGACCTTCATGTAGTACATGTCCCATGCTTTCATTCCTTGGTAAGCCTGTGGCCAAATTTCTTGGCTACAGCTTGAAATAATAGAAGATTCTATGGAAACTGGCTATGGCTACTATCATAGACTCATACAGAACTTGAAGCCACATCCAAGTCAGTTGGACATGGCCTACTGTAAGAACATGTATTTGACTCCAGCAACAAATCCCTCAATGAAACTAGACTTCCACCAGTCCAATGAAATGACTTAAAACATTGTATTTTACTGTGGTTGTCTGGTTTTACATTCAAAACTGAACTTCATTTACTCTGTCAAACTGTTAGATTTTAAAATTCAATTTAAAATGTTTCCAAATGAACCAATGCACCAATCATGTTACAAAACTAAGCATCACGTTGTACCAAGGTCATCTGTGCTGTAATATGAAAACAATACACAAACAAATCCCATCCATTCATCAATTGCATGGACAGGTCCCTTTGATGTTAGCACACAGATACAATAGCAATGAATGAATCAATAATCAGTAACAGGTGTAGCGACTGCTATAAACTCCAATGTCCATTCCACTTGTGGGATTCCAATTCCACACTTACCGACAAGTTGTCCCTTTCCTGCAGGGTCTTGTCAACATTCTGCTTCAGCTCATAGAACTGTTGATTTTGAGACTTAAACTACACAAAAAGTATATAGAACAAATCAATTCAAAATTTGACAATAATTAGTTGGTTGAAAAATAAACCTGATAATAAATGGACAGGGATGTTGAACTCTGACCTCTAGTACATGAGAGAGGTGACTGTAACGACTGAACCAAGAGGAATACCTGTAATTCACAACTGATTTCCCCACAAGGGGGTTGCCATGGTTACTGTAACGACTGAACCAAGAGGAATACCTGTAATTCACAACTGATTTCCCCACAAGGGGGTTGCCATGGTTACTGTAACGACCGAACCAAGAGGAATACCTGTAATTCACAACTGATTTCCCCACAAGGGGGTTGCCATGGTGAGGCCAATTTTGCAGTGCATTATATGAAAATGGTCAATAAACAGCATGCATTTGTAGGAGTTGGACTGCTCATTCATTTTTTTTTAAATCTGTGATTTACTGGTAGGTTGAAATTTTTGTGTGTGAATTATGACCAGAACAGTGACGAGGCTCCAACTTTATAAATTTGTGTGATATGACACACCAAAAATGAAGAGGAGATAAGTAACTGCAGGGTGATTTCGGAAGACTGCCAACCCGGACATTAACAAGAGGCCTTTGGGACTAACGTTTTGTGGCTCAGCATGCTACCAATTGCTCATTGTTTTCAACTTCCTAATGAACATGTTGGCAAAGACAATAAATAACTAAGATACGGCCAACACAGGACTCCATAGTTTACTTGACAAAGCACCAATGCTTCTAGACCACACTGTAAGACTTGACAAAGCACCAATGCTTCTAGACCACACTGTAAGACTTGACAAAGCACCAATGCTTCTAGACCACACTGTAAGACTTGACAAAGCACCAATGCTTCTAGACCACACTGTAAGCAATTGCTGCTCCCATGCTATTCTTACCACAAAATGATTTCTTTCTATCACACATGCATTTCATTTTAATTAGCTACATCGTATCTGGAGGACCATTTGTGATTCAATACATGGCAGACAAGTCAGTAGACATTAACAAAAACAAATGATGTCATTAGAAAACAAAGCAATGGATATGAAAGCAATGGATAGGAAAGTAAAGGACAGATGAATTCCACACCTGGCTTGTAGTCATATCTAAGGTGTCCAAGATGTCTTGTTTCTGTCCATGTAGAGCCTCAATCTCATCCAGCATCGATGCATTAAATGCTGCATTGACACAGGGTAGAAATAATGAACAGATGACATTGGACTCAAAGAGACTGGAGTTATTTAGAAAAAAATCATGTAACTTCCCAGATCTAGATGTACAAACTCACTCCCTGTGGTTCAAAACCTACCCAGTCAGACTGAAGTAGATTCAGTAACAGTATTTGGACTGTTACGAGAAACTCAGGGTTTCCTCAAAACCATGACTGGAAAGTTTCACGCTCTAATTTCTGCAGGTGGAGAAGTTTACACACCAAATAAAACAGTGCAAAAAGCATGTACTGCAATTTGAAAAAAAAGGTTGTTTCATTACCAACATGCACGTACAATAAAAAATGTCAAACACATGTTAGCTTAAATACAACGCAAGCTATTTGCACCTAAAAAAAAAGTATGCCTTCAATTTTTGAACAAACATTCCTACCAACTAACCTTTTGGATTTCGGCAGCTGCATATCTGTAAATTCAATCAGACCAACAGTGCATCAGACTAAAGACTTCAGCTCATTACGTGACAAAAAAATCACATGCTTTTTAAGATTAAATTGTTATGGTGTATTGTGTCTCCGATTATTTCTGAGATAACAAAGAGTCTGAAACACACAGTTCAAAAGACAGTTCCTGTCAAACAGTACTGTAAAACGATTGTACATGTATAATCTACAATTATAGCAGGGGCTGGTATGACCTCTGACCTCAAGTAACTACCCCCCTCCCCATAGGTGGTAAAGTCAAAGGTTGGACTGAAACCAGAATGTTACTCCCAGTGTGGGCCAAGTGTTCCCAATAAAGCCCATGTTTCCCTTTTCATTTTCACATAAAAATTGTTTGTGTGCATCCTTTGCCCCTGCGAGAGTAAAACATGAAGATTTTTTTATCAGTCCACTTGAAGTTTACATGATCAGTACAGGAGCACTACCACTATCCATTCTCTTGGACAATTTGATTTTCTTTTTGTGGTGAGTCTCTTTGAAAATGATGTATCCTACTCACACAAACACAGAGGAGGAATGAGAAGACAGCACAGCTGATGAGTTCGACGATGATGACAATAGGCCAAGGAATCCCCAAGAAATCTGTTCCATGGAGAGCCACTTGAACACTCTCAGGTAACTGAAACAAACAAAGAGATGCGCTTGTACTGCCTGGTTGAAGCAATGCATCACAGATGTACATACATCTATCACAACATGTGAATTATAGATGGCTCACTTTTACTTAAGCGACTCAAAAGAAAAAAAAACAGGAAGAAGTAATTGTCATGGCACCGCTGTTTTGATCGGTAACTACGGGTAGTTGGGGCTAAGCAATTATTCTGCGACCTATGATCTGCATTGTTACTTTTGAATAGTACTAGAACACCAAAGTTGGTTTGAAAGTTCCCCATTAACCACACCAGTGAAAAGTCTTGACTTCAGACCTTATTTATCTATGGATGAACAATTTTGATTAATCCAAATCCTGTCTGAATGAGAATAATAGGACATAACTGGGCACTGTAGGGTTTAAAGTTTGCAGCCAAAAGTTTGACACATCCAATGATGAGCATATACTTTGTTCAATGAATATATATTTTTGTCTTTATAGTGGGCATTGATTCAATTAAATATTAAAATATAAAAAACTGACAGAATGACTCGGGGCATTGTTGTGCCAATTTCAGAAACTCACTTGATTGTTACTGATTATGAATGGAACGTACCATTTCCATTAATGGTTGCAGGGAGGTATTGACAGCCAACAGTAACAGTTTCATCATGTTGAAGCCAGCGGTTGACCAGTCCTCCAACGTGCTATTCATGGTCGGTACTCCAGAGTCAGCCAGTGACTCCTCGTCTTCTAAACTCAATGGCACCTGCTAAGATCACAATATGAAACACACTGAAATGACTGCTACATTGAAGCATGTTCCCTATCTCCACCGCAATTTAATGTGGAATACAATTTGGTGCAATGCACATGTACAGGTATGTCAAAAAATGGAACACTAAGCTGATTATAAATGCTTGGCTCAAAATGTTCCATTCAACAGATATACTATGAAACAATCAGGAAATCAATAAGCTAAAAATAAATGTTAACCACAGGGCCCACTGATAGGGTCAAGCAACATGTAGAGTAATTGGGAGCAGTAAAGTATGAGACATCACACTAAAATCCTCCAAATATTAACAAAATAGAAGGTCTGCTTTCATTGCATACATGTAAATGTATCTGGAATATTCTCTAGGGTCTTTCAACTTAACCCAAATAGCAAGTGGAATAAGTTCTTGATTTATGCTACAGACTATTCATCTGACCTTTGAGTGTATTGTGTTAGTGTGTGATGTCTTGTAACCACAAAAACAAACAGACAAACAAAAATAGCTTGAACTTTGCCTAGTTAGAAGTATCAAAGTCTAGTACAACCAGGAATCAATCACATGGTTGTGGGAGAGGATAAGATTCAGTATTTGCTTATTTTGACGTTCCTTCTCTACACCATCTATCACACTAATGAGCAACAAACCAAATAAATTTCAAATAACACACAAATGCATGTACAGCTGCCAATATAATGCACCTGTTCAATGTCAGTACATATATGCGACATGCAAGCATTAGTACATAGATGTACATGTTCATGTATGTACGTGTACTAAATACCGGTATCAACTTACATGTACAGAAGTTTCCTCATTGAGAGTCAAAGTTATCACAATTGACCATGAATAGAAGCCTTTAAATAATTATTACAATAATAGAATAAAAAGAAATAATGGCTGCTCGAGATTATCACGATTAGAAGCCATCTGTACAAACTCCTACTTTAATTCCAAAAAACCCCACAGATCTCATGGCTCAATCTTCCAATTATTTCTTCATAATTTACAAATACCTGGACATGTACCTGGTCCATATCTTTGCATAGAGCTGATCTGTGTTGGATACAAACCACACTGGGTACGCAAAGATGATATGAATAAGACAGTTTGACTTGATGAATGAGGCCGGCAAACAGGAAGGCTGTTCCACATGTGATATCTTTAGTACTGGGCATTAGTATGCATACTACATGTGCATACTAGTGCTATCCATGCATCTGATCCTGTACATCACATCATGCCTTGAACGGGTGAATCCATTTCTATCAGGGGGGTGGTTTTTTACCCAACTGATTCTCCTCTCTTAGTTCCAGTTTGGTTTCTTACAGTTTTTATACAGTTTCTTTTGTGACTAAAACAAAGTGTTTAAAAAATTCATACAATTTTTGCTGCATATGGTTCGCTGATTATGGCAATGGTGTTTAAGAAATCTTAAATATATACTGGTACATATATTTCTGGGGGGAAGGGTGAGTGAAAACCTGGCACGTTTAATGTAACCTTAAATTTTTTGAATGACAGGATTTTGACAGGATATGGAATGAAAGTCATATTTCTACTGCTCCTAAATTACTGTACCAATCATAGCAGTGAACTCTACAGTAGCTGGCATGGGTCCGACTGATATTTCTACCACTCTACAAACCATATCTTGCACGGAGGATTTTCTGTAACCTTGAATTAATCACAGCGATTGGGCACAGATAAAAACCCAATATGCATACACGTACATGTAGTACTGTATGCAGCCCAGTACATATAGTAGCACTGCAGAGGCCAACCATGGTCCAAACCAGAGATCACAAGTCACCCAACAACAATGTAGACTTCTAGTCATGAGGTAACTGGCACAGGTGGTGGAACAGTTTTCAAATTGGAGGGGGGAGACAGTTGTTAGACCATCAGGCATCGTCCATTAATAGCTTGATCCATTGAGCTCCACCCACTTATAGGACCTGCATAAAGTGGAGGGTGGGAGCCCACTGGTCCCCCCTGCCTCAGCCACCAGTAACAGGCATCCATTGCACTATACACATTTCATGTATCAGTGCTGTGTAATTAGGACGCTCCAGTACTTTTAGATTCATGTTATTCTTTCCAAAAGGACTCTGTACACATAAGGGTACATGTATTTCTATTTGTTTGAGTGTTATCATTTACATGTACGTGCATGAAATTAGATTTGATATTTTGATCCAGAAGCTCTAGGGTAACAGTTCCCAGATACATGGATACAAACATATCCTGGATTTCACTAAAACATAAATAGTTTCCCGATTCTCCCATTGGGAATGGAGAAATTCAATCCAATTGGAGTTGGAGAAATGAAAATATGAAAAACAACTTTGCCACAACAAAAAACCTGGGCCACAACTTGCAGGGTTACATTTAATCTTAACATCCCCGGAGCCTTAGAAATTTGAATGAATTTGACTGATTGAGCTACTGGGCTCAGACAACTTTAAAATGTTTGATGTCCAATGAAGCACCGCTTTAATGCACACTGTTGAAATAATGAAGATTCAGGGAAATTCTCAGGGTTAACAGGAAGTAGATCACTTGATTTGGCACCTCGGTTCAAAACTAAGCTTCCATGAATTTATATAACTCTTGACATGATGACATGGTACATTATTTAAGACAATTAAATATGGGCAGAAGAAGTTTAGGAGGAACAAAGCAAATACAAAGTATATCTTACCCTTCGGTTGAACCTGTTGGGGACTTCTCTGACATCCTCACTCCCAGAAGACCCAACCTCAATCCCAGGATGCACATTAGAAGTACCACCTTGAAACGTCATCCCTTCATCAGTTGGTATATGACCCTGTTGATGATCATTACCAGAAGCACTAGGGTCTGCTAGATTGGATGCTGCAGGGGGTGATGGTAGGCTTTCCATGTTGTCCATCTCTTTGAGGTTTGGGATCATGGTGGCTGGTGGCTCTAGGATGTCATGGGATACATTTGGCACAGTGCTTGTCTCTTGAAGAATACTGTTAGGATCTAGATTACTGTTATGATCATTCCCACTACCATCAGGTATTGGATCAAAACCATTCAGCATTTCTTTGATCTCTGGGTCCAAATCTACTATCTCGGCTGGCTCTTGTAAGAAAAACTCACTGTTAAGGACAATTTGCCCAGTTTCTTGATTAAGTCCCTCCTGGTTATTTCCAGCATTCCTTGGTTCTACTTCATCCTTTTGCCCATCTTTTGTCTCCATTACAGGCGGACCTTCATGTCTGGTAACTACTCCTTGCATCTTGTCAAATTCATCTTGCATTTGACCAGCTTCACTTGTTTGTTTGCCAGGTCCAGGGATGTGCTCTTCTATTTGTGGTTCTTCCAATACCTCAAGTCCATCCTCATGTACTTGTGCTGGGAGATTTGACTCCTTGTTCTGATTTGTGCCAGGTGGTAATTCTTTTTCAGGCTGTGTTCTTTCATTACCAAGAGGTGTTTCTTCCCATCCATTTAAAGTTTGCTGGTTTGAAGGAACTGGTTCTGTATTTTGCTGTGTGTGGTCAACTCCTTGGTTTGGAGAAACTGGTTCTATATTTTGCTGTGTGTGGTCAACTCCTTGGTTTGGAGAAACCGGTTCTATATTTTGCTGTGTGTGATCAATTTCTTGGTTTGGAGGAGCCGGTTCTACATTTTGCTGTGCGTGATCAAGTTCTTGGTTTGGAGTAACTGGTTCTATATTTTGCTGTGTGTGATCAATTTCTTGGTTTGGAGGAGCCGGTTCTATATTTTGCTGAGCATGATCAACTTCTTGGTTTGGAGGAACTGGTTCTACATTTTGTTGTCCGTGATTAACTTCTTGCTTTGGAGGAACTAGTTCCTTAGTCTGTTGGTCCTGGTTCTTGGTTTCTGATGTAGCCTCTTCTTGGCTTGTATTCTGGGTTTTATCAATATCTTGTGCTCTTTTCTCTTGCTCTTGTCTTGCTTCCTCTCCTTGAATCTGTTGCCCTGGTGAATCTTGTACATTTTCATCACTTGGATTTCCACTTTGTTGAATGAGCTTGGCGGGATCATTTTCTCCAAGGTTTGCTACTGCTTCCTTGACCTCAGCTTCTTTCCTTCCATCCCGTTCTGAGTCTCCATCTACCGGGGGTGCACCTTGTGGCAGGAGCTTGGCAGGATCGTATTCATCATGACCAGGTGCATCTATTTTCAATGCAGGTTCTTCCTTAAAATTACCATCCAAGCCTAAGTCTGCTGGACCTTCCTCCATTAGAAGGAGCTTTGCCGGATCGCTTTCATCTTTCTTTGGTGTTTCTTTCATTACATGTTCCCAACTTGAACTATCTTTCAAGACTTCATCTGATGATGCTTCCTCTTTCACTGAGCGCTCTCCAGGTTTTGCATCTTGGGTGAGGGCTTCTGTATTTCTGTCTGCTTCGCCACCTTCTTGTTTTGTTCCTTCTGGTTGATCATCTGAGAGTGGTTGATTCTCAGCTTGCAGCAGCTGTTCCCGATACTTGAACTGGTACTCGTCTTTCATCAGACCTAGTCTCGTCTGTTGGGATTCCAGGTACTTCATAAGTTCAACCAAGGCTGCATCATGGTCACTAATGAATTGAGGAAGCTCCAACAGCCTATCCCAGTAATCCTGGACTTTTCTTGGGTCCAGATCCTGATCAGAAGGTAGTACAATCTCTTTCTTTGCTGGATTGTCATTTGTTGGTTGATTACCTGTTTGTGATTGCAATTCATCATCTTTATTAGCTACATGTGCACTTTGTGTTGCTGTTTTTGTCGCTTTGTTAATATTCATTGTTCCTTTTCTCATCAGTTTTTTGACGACACTATCCATTGATACACCGCCCTGGCCATTTTTTCTCAATTTCATGAAATCTGCCGCCTCGTCAATCAATTTTTGGTGTTGCTGTGCTATGTCATTATGATCCAAATTACTGCCTGGCCCACCAGGCACCAGTCGCCATTTCTCTGTAGCCTCTTCCGGATTTTGGTTGGGTTCAACTTGACCAGTAGACTTTGTTGGGTTTAAGCTCACACTGGGCATGTTACTTGTGGGATTCAGGGACTCTTCCTGTGGAGGAACAGGAGGGGGAGAGGTTGAAGTGGGTGTGATGGGCACAGCTGCATCTTGAGAGACTGGTGTAGGCTCAAGATCTGAAAGGTGAAGGGTTGTGCCATCAATGACGTGGACATTTGGCTTTAAATCAGCTCTATCATTTTGCTGGTTGGTCACTGATTGCTCTACATTATCAGTCTTTTTGTTGTTTCCATCTATCGATTCTGGGTTTTTGCTGTCGTCATGGTGATGCCTGTTGTCAGTTTGTTGATCACCATCTGGGAATTCAAAAATTTGGTCGCAAACTTTCATTCAGTAAAATGACAATTTGGCCAATTATAACACATCACATCTAATCATAAAAATCATTTCTTAATTTTTAAAAATGCTTTTGACACCAGTTTAACACAAATAAATATTTCTTTGCCTCAAAAGACATTGCATAAAAACACTCATAAATTTAAATGTCACTGGTAAAATGAGGAAGGTGCAGCGTCTGGATCAAAACCAACATTATTTTAGAGAAAAATTTTCCAACATTAATTTTTATGTAAATGTACCATACGGTGTGTTATGAATATGATATTGTAGCATGAATGAATCCAGACCTTGAAGCTGACATTTGACTTTACCTGACTTGGTGTCTACAGTGTCTACAGTACGTGGTGGCTGTTGCTTTGCAGGATCTATTGAAAACAAGAATTATAGAGAGACAAGTTTACTGAGACATCTTAGGAAATGATCAAGCAATGCACTTTACCTACGTCATGTAAACAGAGAGTGGCTCATAACTGTTCATGATTCTCAAATCTGTAATTCAAACTTCTGTCAGAGTTTGTTGCTAAAAAACTTCCAACTGAAAAATAAAACAGAACTCATGAGTAGTGGTATTGTAAAGTGCATGGTCATATGCACACCTTGTTTCATACTCTCTAGCACTTTTGTACAAGAAAATGTTATCAATCTTTGATTACAAATCATGCAAACATTATTTCATGCAAGGTATCAAGCTGTTGGAAGCACAGGAGATATCCTCAAAGTGTTTCATTCTCAGATTGCCACTGTAAAGCCGATGCCTATCTTGGGAAAGCTCATGCAGAAAAAATTCTCCTTGCAAAATCAGGCTACCAATCAAGAGATCACGAGATGTAAGTACGTTAACTGTGTGAGCCTGAACCCTGGCTAGTTCCTGCTCAGTGTTTGAATATGCTTTGACAGTTCCATGATATCAGAAACACTGCCTGAATACTCAAACCTATCCATGTGCACTTCAATGTAGCAAGTTGGAAAACACAAGGACCAGCCTCTGATGGGAACATGTACAATATACATGGAATTCACACATGGATCATGCGGGTATGTAACAGCTTGCATGTTGGTTCAGTGGCAAACTTGCAGACATACATTTGATTTGTGTTCATCTCATGAAACACTGAAGTACCCCAGGGTAAAGGGTTTTAAACCATCCAGATTAATGCAGCATGCAGGGTGAGTGTCCAAGCAAATATAGTATATTGTAACTGTATCATGCAACGTCTGGGAATTCCAATGCATATTCGTTATAAAGAATGAGATGGTTCGTGTATATTACAGACATGCTTTATTCATGCAATTAAAATGCAGCCTGAGTTGTATGATGGGCATATTGAAGTCAGTGAATTTCTGTCAGTTTTCATGCAGCTGCATTCAGACTTTCTACTTGAAGAAATTATATGTAAATTATGATGTGCTTAAAAGGAAATAAACTCATGGACCTTTTGGATATTTTGCAAACTGAACTCTGAATGAAAAACAACAGAAAACAGAAAAAAGAAAAATTGATCTTGTCGGGAAAAGCAAAGCTTGTCTCTGAAGACACATACACATGTACATGCATTGAAGAAAACAGAAAGTCTGCTGAAACTAGAATCCCCAATTCCCAAACATACACGACAACACTGTTGTGATTCTTTTTCCATCAAAACCAAACAAAAAATAACTGGTAAAAACAGGAAGGCATTTATCTAATTCAAGATTTATCTTTGATTCCTGATGATACACTGACAATGTGTTCAATGTGTACTCAAAGTGAAATTCCAGTTAAAGAAATACTGGTATGTATGTAGCCAAGAAAGAAATAGAAAGATAGCAACTGAAAACAGTTGTTGGTCTCTAAGCCGACTATTCAAACACCTGATGTATTTGCTGATTGTTAACGACAGAGTATTACTGAAGCTTACAGAATATCACCAACTGTGCCAAAAAAGTTCCAACCTCCACCATCTTTCTACTACACAGCTTACATGCCTTTAACTACACTGCTTACGGGATACAACATACAGCAATAAATCAAGCACAACCTTTATTGAAGTCAGTTCCAGATGTTCCAACATCCTTTGCAAGGCTCTGTGACACTGGGGTAAATACCTCACCCAGGGATTTGTGGGAAAGACCCAGGTCAATGGGAGGGTCACTATGAGGGCAAAGGTCATTAGGAAGATAGTCCAAGAGAGGGGCAGGTTTTGGATGAGGGCAGGTGACTGATTTAAGGGATACACGAGGGGAAGTTGGAGTTGTCTTAGATGGAACAGTGGGTATGGAGGTAGTTGATGTCTTTTGAGTAAATGCCTCAAAAGAAGAGCGTGACTTTGGTTGTTGTCTGTTCTGTTTAGGTCTACACATCTGCTCATGTGTAGTTGCACTCCTGTAAGGTCCAGTAAAATGAGCTGTTTCATGTTTCTGTTGATTCTTTTGGAATGCTGAAGCCATGGGGAGTTTAGAATCATTCTCTGCTGTGATGCTCATTGGGGTTAACAGGCTGAGACGAATGCTGTTGTCCAGTTTGTGACTAGTACAGATCTGTGTTTTGAAGGCAGTGCCATCAAGTATCATGGCAACAGGATGTCTCGTTATCTTCTCACCGATGTGAACATCTCCTGAACATACGGCAGAAAAAGAGACTGGAGTTTTCTCAGTCAAAGAGTCACGTGGCACTCCAGTTCGGTTTGATAATGCACTGCACGTTGGCAGCTTCTTGGGCAAAAACTGAAGGAATGGTGGAGTATTTCTTGAACTCCTTATTATGCAGACAGATGGATGCGAGTATTTGCTACTGGCCTCTTGTTGATAAGGAGTGCTCCCAAAGATACTGCTTGCATTTTCTGGAATCCACAGCTTGGTTCTACAAAACCTGTCGGTGGACTTGGTAGAATGCTGTTTGATCATCTGAATGAATGGGAGCCTTGAAAATCTATTTGGGTGTCCCGAATCACTGGTCTTGGTTGAAGTTGTCTCTGAGGCAAACATTTTTTTCTGGGTTTTTGCTGGACATATTTTTGGTTTGGGTACCTTCTCCACAAGCAGTAAAGGATACAGCCTTCCAATCCAGCAACTTCCTCCATCATCAATGAAAAGGGCTTTTCTGGATACTTTTGAGCTAAGCTTCTTCCTGATGTTGCAGGTCTTTAAATGTTTCACCTGAAACAAGAACCTTTCAGCTGCAAAACATTGTTTCTTCTGGCCAATTTTCTGGCCACCAGTTTGGGATTTTGAAGACAGAGAACACATTGATGACAAGGGCTTGGATGCAGGATGTGTATGCTTCAGGAAGGGATGAACTTGACGAAGCCAGGATTTAGAATGAGAATGATGTCTCGGTCTGGATAGAGTAGTCAGTTCTCTAAAGGTCTTGACTTGACATTTCCCACTCTTTGACTTGAGGAAGGTATATCTTTCATGCAGATCACATCTCAAATTTCCCCCCAAAATCGTTATTTGCTTCGGTGCATCATCTGAAACTAATGGTTTCTCAATGGAGGATGACAAATCAAGCTTGTCTTGTCTGCAGATGCTGTTTTGAACTTTCAAGAAGGAGTATCTGTCACTCAGTCTGCACTTGGAAGTCTTACTGTCCCTTCTCATTTCACTGGATTTCCTTCTGATGGGTAAGCCTTTGGCTTCAGAAATGTTTGCTGAATTTTTTTCTTTCATTCTACTTGAACAAGTCTTCACATTTAGGAAAGAGAATCCTCTATACAGTGGGCATTTTAAGACATTTGGCACGGTTATTTTAGTCTTGTTCCCTGATTTGTTAGAGACGTGCTTTCTAATTTTACAAGTCCACGCTCGTTGTATAAAAAAAGGATATCCCCTGGAAATCCAACATCTTGATGCTCCTGTCAATCTTTTGGATCTAAGCGACATCTGAGTGGCTTCAGTGAGCTGCCTTGCCTTACAACAGAGATCTTTGCTAAGGAAGGGACATGATTTCTGGCATTTGTTGCTTCTGTATCTGGACAGGTCCATTTCAGGGTTCAGGTTATCTGTACAGTGGTGTTTCCTCCTGGAACTTTCTATGACCCATTTCAGGAATGGGTAACGTCTATCCAGTCTGCATCTTGAAGCTCTGGCAATACCCTTGATTGCTGGAGACAATATCAGATCCAACATCCCCCATGCCCTGACTGGGCATGTGGGATGTTGTTGACTTTGCATGAATGGACCGACTTCAGCTGGACATCTAGAAGTTGACGGAATTGAGACTTTGGATTGATCAACTCTAGAAGACCTACCTTCAACTCTAGCTGTGCATGTAACTTCTCTCATAGTCATAAACAGAAAAGCACGATATGACCTGCATTTGTGTTTTACCTTCCTTATCTGTTGAGTTGTTGATGCCCTTCGATTCTTGCAAAATGAGTTTTCTTCTTTCCAAAGTTGGCTCCCAGGTGCTCGGCATTTAGCATTTGATTTCTGTAGACTATTGTTTTTTGCAGATGCAGAACCCTGGGTTGACACTTTGTAGGATGTCACTTTAGATACTTCTTTCTGGTAACCAATGAAGGAGAAATACTGAGAAAGTTTACACTGCTTAGGCCCTCTTAAGTCTTTCTTACTGTCTGTTGAATTTCCAGGAAGACCACCTTTTGCCACAATACACTCTGTTGAAATAAAGGACCCTCTGTAGCTTGAGAGCCAATTGTGGTAATCTCCTAATACACATTTCTTGCCTTGTTTCATTTTCAGTTTGGGAGTTGAAATTCTCTCCGGCAGGCACTGAGGTATCACGTTTCTGTTCATGTGCAATAGCCAAGGATGGTAATCATATTGCTTGCACTCCCCAATGTTGCCAGTTTTAGATGGTAAGTGGGAATTCTCTTTCACAGAACAGAACGGCTGAGATCTGCGTGGGCTTTTAAGCCATGCATGGTAGTCTTGAAGCAGACACATACTTCCTTTCTTCTTAGTTGACAGCATTATAGACTTCCTGAGTGAGCACATTAGAATGGACCTTCTGTTTGTGTGTGACAACCATAGATAATGGTCATGTAATTGGCACTTTCTATTAACTGTCCTTGCAGTTGGTGTATGAGAATATTTGTTGGCACTGAGACACTGCTGAACATTTCTCAGACTTTTCAGCCAAGTGTAGTGGTCTTGCAGTTCACATTTTCTACCCATCCTCATAGTTTGCTGTGCATGGAATTCTACCAGAAAACACTTCTGTAAGGGCTGTCTTTTTGTATAAGAGAGCCATCCATGGTAGTCATGTAGTTGGCACTTTCTTGTTCTCCTTGCGGTTGCTGTATGGGTATATTCTTTGGCATAACACTGCCGAACATTTCTCAAGTTCCTAAGCCAAGTGTAGTAGTCCTGCAATTTACATAGTCTGCCCTCCCTAACAGTTTGCTGCATGTAGAATTTTTCCAGCAAACACTTTGGTATAAGATGTCTTTTTGCATGATACAGCCATCTGTAATACTGATGTAGTTGGCACTTCCTCACTCTGCTTGTAGTTGGTGACTGAGGGCTGTCAATTGCACGATAACACCGCTGAGACTTGCTGAGGTTCTTCAGCCATGTGTAGTGATTTTGTAGCTGACATTTTCTCCTTCGTGGTTTAGGTGGTTTTCTGGTAGATTTCTTAGGCATATAGCTTGGCAAAGACTGCTTATGTGGGAGAAATAACCAATGGTGATATTCTGAAAGTCTACACTTTCTAACTCTTCCAACTTCAGAAGGACGGTGGGTGTATTCTTGGATAAAACACTGCTGGTAACCATCTGATCTATGTAGCCATGTGTGGTAATCTTTCAACAGACATCTCCTGCCTGTCTGCATGCCTGGTAGTCCATGGGTTTTGTTCAATGAACACTTGGGAAATTGACTCTCTGAGGGTGAGAGCCAATGATGGTACATGTAGCTGTATAGAGAGCATTGTCTTCTGCTTTTAGCTGCTGGTGGCTTCAGATACGTCACTGAAGAACTTTCCTGAAAATGTCTGGGGCAGGCTTTCCTGTCAATACTTGCAAAGAGCCAAGGATAATGGTTTCTGAGGTAACACTTTTGCCCTTCTGCATGGACAACCCTTCCTGGTTTACTGTGAGAACTTTCTGCCAACCCAGGCTTGTCCTTTTGATCTGATGCCACACACAAGTTTGGAGTCCCTTGCCTGACATAGAACCTCATCCAATTAAAGTAAGCCTGTGGCCGACACTTCTTGGTGGCCATCTTCAATCTGGTGTGTGCTGCATCGCAAATTGGCTTGGAATGTTTAAGCCATCTAGTTAGCCATGGGTAACGTTTACCGAGGTAGCATGTCCTATTTTTAGATTTGGTTAATCTTGACTCCTTTTTGTCTTCTGCATGTGACACTATGAATGCATCAATAGAATTTTGATACAGACTGAGAAACGGAAAGTAATCCCTCATTTTACAAACTCCCTTCATGTCAACATCCACCTGATACCTACCAGAGCTCCTACGTAATGCAGGGCATTCATACTGCTCCTTAATTAAGGAAAGAAAGGAGTAGTGATCCTTGAGAACACAGACTGACTTTAGACTCTGGTTTGTTAGTTTGGTGTTAACCACAGACACACGACTCACGCTGAACAACTTGAGAAATGAGTAGTAATCACTCACATGACACAGGCTACTTGAAATAACACATTTAACATGCAGAACAGGTTTCAACACGCATATGTTTAGACTGTGCACAAATCTTAGGAAACTGTAGTGGTCCACCAGTTTACATTGGCCTACGCTTGGGATAATGGGTACCGGTGTATGTTGGACTGGAGAATATTGCAGAGCCTTAGGAAAGCATTGTTTTGACACACCCACTGACAGATAGCGGTACGTAAATGGATTGACCGAGTAATGTGCTCTGCCTGTACGCCTTGATGCATGTTTTGCTCCATCTACATGGCTGTCATCTAGGCAACCTTTATCATTATCAAAGTCACCACAAATGTTTTTCACAACCTCATCTTCCTCCAAACACTGATGCAGCAAAGTTCTACATGCAAACAGCCCCTTTATTGATGGGTTTGCTGATTGTAAGGGTCCAACTGAAACTAATGCCTCATCAACTGGTGTGACCTCTTCATCTTTGACATTCTCCTCTTCACAACCTTTGACCCTGGCCTCAATATTCTCATTCCCAGCAATCTCTACATGGACATTCGTGTCATTGCCAACAGCATCGTTTAATTTGCAATGGCTGAAGTTTGTGCTAATAAGAAGCATGAAATCCATGCCAGGACTCTGAAACACTTGAGATCTTGTTGATGATGTCCCAGCCATCAGCTCATCTGAGTTGTCCTCATTGCTCCTAGAATGCTTTCCAATGTCATCCACATTATAATAATCATCCAAGTTGTTGAAAGTACACGTATCACTGGAGATATTCTTATCTTTGGAACACTGGTCAAGATGCGGCGATGCGTGTAACACTGACATACATGTATGTGCCATTTGTAGCCAACCTTCACTGAGGTGACTATCTTTGATAATTTCCTTCCCAACATCCACTTTGGACTCTTCTACTACTAGACATTGGGCAAAACCAGAATTTCTTCCCCAAGGCAACAAGAAAGGGCACCAGTCATTCTGCCAACCTTCAAACTGTGCTACGGTGATAGCTGGATCAACTTCATTCAGCAGTCCGGTGCCTTGCTGATCTTGCCATTCGGTTAGTACTGAGTGTGTTTGTGGTTCCACTCCACCATGCTCAAGTGATATTGCACCTGTTATGGTTTGTAGTTAATAAACATAAAACAAAATAAACATCTTGATCAGAATATCTGAAGGAAACAATCATCATGGACACAAATAGGTTCTGAAACTTTCACCTGGAATTTCTGGTATATGGGAACACGAACACTACAAGCCTGAAATCAGGCTATAGACTAATCCTGCTAGTAGGAACTATAACCGCAGGGGCACCACACGCACAACTGCATTTTAAGCTGGAAGCAAGTGTCCAATTGGCAACTGATGACACTTGATTGGTTGAAAATGTATTCAACCTGCACATTCCACCCCTTCACGAGCATTGTGTCACCACCCCTCAACGAGCATTGTGTCACCACCCCTCAACGAGCATTGTGTCACCACCCCTCAACGAGCATTGTGTCACCACCCCTCAACGAGCATTGTGTCACCACCCCTCAACGAGCATTGTGTCACCACCCCTCAACGAGCATTGTGTCACCACCCCTCAACGAGCATTGTGTCACCACCCCTCAACGAGCATTGTGTCACCACCCCTCAACGAGCATTGTGTCACCACCCCTCAACCAGCATTGTGTCACCACCCCTCAACGAGCATTGTGTCACCACCCCTCAACGAGCATTGTGTCACCACCCCTCAACGAGCACTGTGCAACCACCCCTTCACGAGCACTGTGCCACCACCCCTCAACGAGCATTGTGTCACCACCCCTCAACGAGCATTGTGTCACCACCCCTCAACGAGCATTGTGTCACCATAGTAATGGCTTCTAATTCTGGTAGGAGAATTACACTTCATGTACCATGGAAGGACTAACACAATCCTGCATCATCTTAAAATACCAAAACTTTTCTCATCTAACTACGGTATTTTGTAAAAAGTTTTCTTTCAAGTGAAACTCAGTGGCATCATGATGAGTCATTCCCGCCAAACAAGACACAAATGTGAAAAAGACCCCAGAATTGAAATTGTACATAAGGATCAAGTAGAAAGGATGAGGGTGGAAAACCCATTCATAGTAATAATGATCTGATGGTCCTGATGGATCATACCGCTGAGTGCTTCGAACCCCAAGATGACAAGAACTTTTTAACAACCTGTGACTCAACAGTTTGTGAACAGATGCTGAAATCATAAAAACCTCCTCTTCTGTACAAAATCAAATTATGAGTACTGAACAATTCCCTGTATCTTTTAAAATTGATATAGAACAGATTGACGAGTTAATGCCAGATATTTTAAAAGGGGAAAAGTTCATGTATTGTTTGGCTGGAATACTGCTGCCATTAATTATTAAACACCACAATTAAAAAGATGATTAAGCATTGAAGTCAAATGTCAGTTTTTAAATTGATTGTGTGATAGATGTATGACAAGAAAGTTCCACTATTTCATGTTGAAATGAAGGAACAGGACTTTGACTATTGCCGATGGTAGATTCAAGGGCTAAGAAAGTTGGGTTAATGATGCATTATTGCAAGATGACGATGCCATTCCTAAAGACATGCAAGGCCCCATCAAGATGTCTACAATACCTTGATCACTGGCACCACTGGAACTTTGCACCTTTTCTGAAACAATCTCTTTCAGCTGGGACTTTGTGGAAGTCCTACCAGCCACTCCAAACAGTTCTTCCTGGGAAAAGTCCTCTAAATCAAACCCTTGGCTCCAGTGATCCGTATTTGACCTTGGTAGACTGGCAGGATGAGAAGGCAGCTTTTTATTTGATTGGCTTTCATCTTCAGAATCAGTTCCAGGAACATCATCTTCCATCTCCTCGATGACATCATTGTCATCTTCACTTTTACCAGGACTCTTATAAATGGAAAGCACTGATGTCCCGTACTCTTGTCTGCTGGACTCTGTTCTCTCTCTCTCCTTGGTCTCACCTTCCAGACCTTCCCCTTCATCTTCGTCAATTTCTCCATGATCACCTCTCATCTGGTCATCATGTTCCCTGTCTTCTAACTCAATGGCAATACGCCTTTCTCGTCTCTTCCTTTGAAGGACCCTTTCCTTTTCTTCTTCTGGGATGGAATCTGTGATGCGCTTCCGCTCCATCACCATGGAATCAAGCTCTATCTTCCGTGGGCTGTAGTTCAATTCTCCGAGAGGTTGAACCTTCTCCGCTCTATCTAAGTCACTGCCTTCCTGATCTGTCTTGTCTCCCTTACGATGCATGACTTCTGCGTGCTTTTTGGATTTGTCGTCACATTTTTTTTCTTCTGTGGTGTCTTCTAAGTGTTCAATTTGATGTTCTCTGGCCCTTAAAACTCCCCCTAGGAAATCCTCCTCTTCATCCACGATGTGGTGGATCACACGTGGCCGTTTAGTCTTGGGAACAATCTTGTGTGCGAGGAGTGCTTTCATCTCATCTGAGAGATCAGCATCATCATCTTCCTGAGATTTTCTTTTCGGGAGAATATCCAATGGAATGTTAGTATCAGTTTTGCTATCGCTGCTAACAGCATTTAATTGAAGTTGCTTGGGGAACTCCTCAGGTTTACCAGATTCAGACAATTTGTCATCAGGTAAACTCTCTACTGTTTGCAGTTTAGGCTTGGTTGGGTCAGCATTAGGGTCCTCACTTGTTACTGAGGATTCTTCAATACCATCAGACTGCAAGACCTGTTTGTCCTTGGGTAAATCATGGATAAAAGGTGCTGTCTTGGGCTTGTCTTGGTGAATTTGTTCAAAAATTCCACCTGCTTTACCAGGGTTCAATTCATCACCTGGAACATCATTCTCACTTGGAGTTTCAGGAGTTGTACGATATTCTGTATCCAGCTTTGAATCTGCTGAAGGGAATTCTGGTGTAGGTTTTATTTTCGAGGTTTGCTGGTTTGGGGTCAAATTCTTGTCAGTGGCAGCTTTGTCAGGCCAAGCATCAGGGACCAATTCACCTGATTTTGGGGCTGTTGAATCTTGCACTTTACTTGTCTCTGCTTGTATTCCAGGTTTGATAGCATCTTTTGAGAGTTGCTTTGCCTCTAGAGCTTTGGCTGGGGGCTCTCCTGTAGAAACTGGCTCGTCCACTATCCCACTCCCTTCTCGTTCAGAACTACTAGACGGCTTTATTTCTAAATGCTGGACCCTTTTGTCCAACTCTGATGCTCTGTCATCTAGAATTCCGCTAACAGTTGTTGTTTCTGGTTTAATTTCAACTTCGACAGTGCTTTTTTCCTCGGTATCCTCTACTTTTACATCTAGGTCCTGTGGAGAGGCTTGTTTGGAATGTTCACCAACTTTATCAGTTCCTTCCGATTTGCTGTCCTGTATTATCCTCACAGTTGGAGTTTCACGAATTGTAAAGTCCTCTAAATGATCTTTTGGCTTAGGAACAGATGCACCTACAGATGCTACCATATTTGGAGATGGTGCTTTATCTAATATGTTACTGGCTGTTACTGTACCAGGGGGTTCAGAGGAGTCCAGATTGCTGGTGCTTGCATTCACAGCTACATGTACCCCTTGGCGGCTTGAGTGTCTGGTCGTTTCTAGTTGGGCAAACCTATCACTAGCATCAGTTTTATAAGAAGGGTCTGAATGAGTCTGTGAGTTCATTTCAGCGTAAATATTTGGCTCTGACAAGTCACTAATGTCATGGGTGTCTTCTGGATCCAGACTTGATTGCATTCGGGTGCCATCCTTCCCTGAATGGCTGCGGTCACTTTGTAAAGTGGCTTCTGTGCTGGGTGGTTTTATTTCACCAACCATATCTGACTTTTGTTTTACCTGAGACTCTGTGTGTGGTTTTGCACCACCATCAACCTCAGTGTATGTGTCTGTGTGTCTGTTTGTGTCTGTGATAGGCTCTGCAACTTGGTCAACACGTGGTTTTGCACCACTGTCTTTTATGGCATATGTGTCTGAGTGGCTGGCAGTGTTCGTCACTGTTTCTGCATGGAGACTTGCATGTTTGACGTTTGGCATGTTGTGTGTATCTGGGTCTTGATCAGTGACTGGCATTGATTTTGCTTGGAAGTCCATGTGTGTTGTTTTCCCGGTGTCTATCTTGTGATGTGTGTCTGGCCTGTTCATGTCTTTTATCACCTGGTCTGTCTGCTGTTTTATTTCATCATCTTCTCTGTGATGTGTGTCACGTTGTCCCTCAGCATCTCTTAGTGCTTGTATGTTTGCATTGATTTGTGGCTTTGCCCCGTGCTCTATGCCATGGTAGGTATCTGCACGTTTGCTGGCCTGTGTTGTAGTTCCATGTTCTAAGTGGGATTTCACCCCAGTTTCTCTGGAGTGTGTCTCTGGTTGTTGGCTGGCATCTGCTAGTACTTGCACATGAAGATCTGCATGGGGTTGTGTGTCAGGTTGTACGTCAGCACCTGTTATGACGTGTCCACGTGGATCAACACCTAGGTTTGCATGTTTGCTATGTTGGTGATGAGTTGCTCCGTGCTTGATATCTGTTACTGTTTTGATATGAGGGTGTGTATTTGACTGAGCTCCATCGTCTTCCTCTGTATGTATGTCACTGTGTTTGTTTTGGTTTGTTACTGTTTTGTGATCACCATCTTTCTGTGCCTCTGGTTCACCATCTAGTATATGATGTGTATCGGTATGTGTGCCTGCGTTGGTCTTGAGTTGGTTCTGTGTTTGTGTGTTAGTGTGCTTTCTGGATTGTGTGTTTTGCTTCTGGTCCATATTGGTATCATTGTTAGTTTCTGAATCACTGAGTGGCCTGTGGTGTGCCTCTGCAGATCCGATTGTGTCTGTTACTGGTTTCACGTGAGGGCTGGTAAGTGGTTCTGTGTCATCTCTGTGTTTGAATGAGTGATGCTTTGTTACTGGGTCTAAAACAGTATCTTTGACAGGTTCTGTTTGCGGGCCTTCAGCCACATATAAGGGTAATGTCTGTGACATACCTAAATTCTGTGGTTTGGGTTCAGGATTATGGAGTGACTCTTGACTGCCGACCTTGGATGTACCATCTTGTGACTCCTATGGAAGAAAATGAAACCACAAAAACACTGACTCTCATAGCTGGTAACTTGATGAAAACAGTAATTCTCATAGCTGGTAACTTGATGAAAACACTGACTCTCATAGCTGGTAACTTGATGAAAACAGTAATTCTCATAGCTGGTAACTTGATGAAAACACTGACTCTCATAGCTGGTAACTTGATGAAAACAGTAATTCTCATAGCTGGTAACTTGATGAAATCTTGTGTTTCTTTTGAAATTTTGCATACATTTTCTTTGACAGTCTAAAACCCTGATATCTCAAAGTTTCATACAAACCAAAACTCAGAGGTACCCGGTACACGTACCGTATTAGAGAAAATAACAGGAGTTTTAGAATAGGAATATGACAAGAGGAATGTCAATTATAACAAATACCTCAGAGTTCTTAACTAATGCGGTGATCAAATTCTTTCACAATTTCACATTGAATACATCCACTTTGTATTAAAAGGACTCCAACACAGGGAAAGGGTGCACATGGCATGTGAATGCACACCCACTAAAACTGAAATGAATATGGAGTTTATCTCTCATTCTCAAGCAGTGGTTGTTATGCATCGAACGGACTCTTTGTAGTGACCTACCCCCCCAGTACATGCATGTACATACATGTAACATACTAGTACATAAAAAGTCACAAATTTGGCCCAAACGGTTCAGTTGTACACACTAAGCGTTTACTGGGGTACCAGTACATTGTAACAGCTGTAATTTGTTATGAACACATTACCTCAATGTGGATCTGAACTTTGAACGTTGGATTGTTGTTGAAAACCACATGTTCTTTAACGACATCCTGGCTGAAGAAACCTCGCTTTTCTGGCTCATTGGGCTCCTGTTAAAATGAAATGGTACTTTACTATTGACACTGTAATTGATACACATGTACATGTAGATGGTGTGATTAAGCACAATTAGTTGAAAGTCAAAAACTTAGATTTCAAGATACCAGTCAAAATGTGCTTAATGGGGGGGAATCAAAGTTGACTCTTTCACAAAAACCACAAGCAGAATTACGTGTATTCTTAAATACTGCAAATCCTTTTATTTTTATCTCAGAGTGAAGATTGTGTTCAAACAAAATTTTGATCTTCGTCTAACTTTGACCATCACTAAAATTGCAAATTTCTTCCAACAAAAGTCTTCATCTATCAGTATTTTATGATTGGTTTCTATTAATCTGTTTCCACAGTCTAGTTTTTCTGATGAATTAACTCTACCGTAACTGCCTAGTATCCATCAAACTTCAACAGGAGGTTTGAGTACGTTTTGGTAGGTTTGGTACCGTACCCGTTTAACATCTTGTTGAAGTTTGTTGGACTTGATATCAAAGGCCCACGGTGATGGTGTTGGACTTTGTGTAAGTTGAGACACACAGGGGTCATTGTGTGCAGTGTCTGGCTTGCTCTACCAAGTGTTGAACTATGCTTGATTTTGTCAGGTTTGGTACTATTCAGTGCAAGTCATCCTATACTGCATAGACCCATGCATACCATATTACTCAAACTTCAACAGGCTCTTTCTGTTGGATTTGATCAGGTTTGGTACAGTGACCTGCATGTACAAGTACATAGACAAGTACCGGTACATGAACCTGTTGGAGTTTGTTGGTTCAGTATGTTTTCCAGTGTAGGAGCCTAAGGGGGTTAGGGTTAAAGACAAAAGTGACCGAACTTTCCAATTACGGCTATCTCACCATCATACTTGAAGTACAACCATTTTAAACCAGATATTTTCAGTGTTTTCAGCGTGGAAGCATTTAAAATGCTTTATGGAAGTCACAGTAGTCAGCTACATGGGGTTTCATCAACTTGAAGCTAAAAATACCCTTGACGTGAAAATATAATAAACTAAACAGTCATCAAGGTTGACTTCTGCAGACCAGCCAACCTCTTGGATAACAAATCTGTATTCTGAAAATTCAAAAGTTGTATTTTTCATTAACAAATCGTATTTTGCAAAAAATCAGCATATTCCTCCAGGTCATTGTTTTGCCACTTGTCTGGTTTGGGTCTAGTCCGATCGAGTAACTTGAACTGGATTGCATTAACACTTCATACATAAAAGAATCACACAAGAAATCTATTATTGAGGTTGAAGAGTGAAATGGCCCTATCCACACCTGATTTATCCATGTTTTCAAAATTTGAAATCTTGAAATGCACATCGCATGTCTGGGCTTTTCGAATTTCCCGGTGTGGGTTTTGTCGCTTAATAGCTGGCCGGCTGTAAAATGTCTCCATCCTTGTTTATTTCCACAGATTTTTAACTTGAGGATCGGTCTTGTCAAAGATTCCATCCAAATCAAACAATTCATACACTGGTGTTGTACTGACACGTTGATGAATCTATGTCCAACAACTGTTTGAAATCTCGTATTAGCGAAAGTGGAAAATATACTAACTTTATTTCAAGCCGCATATTTACGATGACCATGAAATGCGTGCTACATGTACATAAAATACAGGAGATTGTTTGCCACTACTTCCACTGACGCACAAGCGGCTTTAAAGAGTCCCAATAATGCGCACATGAAGGTATTTCACGGGCAGCCAATCACAACATAATGATTGGGTGGTTGCCGGATGCTGTTTACACATGAAGTTTGTACACATGTGTACACCCTGTACATACTGTACATTGTATTTGTACATGTGCAAACGCATACATGTACATGTAGATTCACAGCTTTTTTCTAGCAAAATGTACATGTACCCTCACAACGGTTGAACTACAATTTTTTTCAGGTGTGTCAAAATTCTAAAAACCAACATTAGTACCAACAAAAGTACGATCGTATTTTCAAGAATTTCCTGTGGGAAATATGGCTAAATCGTACTAGCTGGCAGGTCTGCTTCTGTGTCATTTATGCTGGATTATACCACATAACCAGGCGACGAATTTTTTTTAGTTTGCCCGATCGGGCAGGCCATGCCATAAATTTGCTAGCCCAAACTGGATCAACATTTACCAAAGATTTCTTGGATTCTACATGCACATTATGGTTATTTAACTTAGGCATCCCATAGGCCTACTGCATGCACGCAGTCTTTTATTAGGCAAAAAAATAACTGCACTTCCAATTACATGCCTTTCAAAAATAGGGTCAGTAGGTCTCAAATTTTTTGTGTTTTTCGGTCAAATTTTGTGCTGATTGAATGGTATGAAAAGGGACGACAGCTTCTAAAATTTTCTCAAAAACACCTGTCTTGATCTATGTAAAAATTGCTACAGTCAACAATTCACAATGGCAAACTAGCCAATAATGTCCATGTATCGCGTGGTAAGTGTGCATGATCATCCAGACAGACCTTTTGGAAATTTGAAAAAAGGAAATTTGTTGAAACCCGCTCACTTCAAGTATGAGCATAACAACCTCAAATTAAACTCACGAACACAGAAAATACATACATAAATAAGAGACCAAGTCATGTGAATTAACTTGCAAAAAAATCTCTTGAAACATTGATTTTTTTTCTACCTGCAGCTTTAGGGTTGCATGCGGGTAAGGCCGATGTAGAGCAATTGACCGGAATGTACAATACATGTATAGACTGATTCTGGTTGCTATATTTCCATTATGCATTCTTTTGCATGGGTGTGGTGTGGCAGGAACCAGTGCAGCTTCGTTTAATGCACTGAGCTTTGCGTACGTGCTTTCAACACTGCGACAGCGAAACGTGAATGGGAATTCGTGAAAACAATGGAAGTTTCTTTTCAAACATTGCAAATGTAGGTAGGAAAATATATATAAAATACATGTGCATGTAAGCATTTTAACGTCAGAAAAGGTTATTGAAAGATGCTTTGTGAAGACAGGAAAGACATCAACTTTTCTGGACTTGCCCAAACGGGCACAGCTAGTCAGAATTTTAATTACCCGAACGAAAATCTGATTGCCCCGAGCTATCAGACAGGCAACTTGTCCCAATGAGATACAAACAACATTCACCTCTTGGGGATTCAGTTAAATATGACGAAAATAAGCTTCTACCCTTATCCCATTCAAAATCTCCAACTTATAATGTTCCTTAGAGAGGATCATTGCCTCAATCCTTTGATATCCTGGAGGAGTATGGATGATTGTCCAGTTCAATCTACCAATAAATTCCAGCATGGAAAAGCACAAGCAACAGAAACGTCCAGCCCAAGACCTTGATAAAGTGCAACCTTTGGAATGATACACCCAAGTATATTTTTGGTATATAGCCTAAATCCCAAAAAAGTCATTCAGACAATTTTGGAGAATTGAGAATGCTTTAAGGATTGAGCAATGAACTATACATGTACATGTAGATCTTGATTTCTTGTAGCTCTCCTTTCTGTGGAATGTTGCTTTGTTGACTAAAAAATCTATATTTCAAATCTTCCATAACACTTACTTGAACCCCTCCATACCAAAGTCCTCCTGCTTCTTGTGTGTCTTCTTTGCCATAAATGGTAATCTGACTGCCTTTCTTGAAGGATATGAATGCCGGATTCTGGTGGTCAAAATCATTTACTGCTTGGACTTTTGATATTGGAGCTGCAAAGACACACATTAGTATAAGAAAGTTTTTCAACTTCAATGTTATTTTCTTTGAGAAACAATCATCAGCCAGCAATCTTCCTGCAGGATTTTAGTAGCAAAGAACCTGCACCCATCTCTCATCAGATCGCTCTCTCAGAGCTCCAGAATTCATGTATTGAGAGTCCTTCATGAAAGATGGAAAAAGTAAACTTGCATATGTAAAAAAGAAATTTGGTTCAGAAATTATTTTCCTGGATACTATAAGAAAGGTTCATATACAGTATAAAAATAAAAGAACTACTTTTCCTTGCAGGAAGAGAGGTATACAGGATTCAACCCAGAATTTGACATGTGAAGCACGCTGGGCATCAAGGGACGAAAATTGGAAAACAGATCCTGCACGTTTTCCAAAATAAACACAATGTACACACAAGCATGTTAACGTTTTTTATATTTGTAGCTGAGGCCCAAACGTAAAGACTGCAAATCTACTAGACATAGCTCCTTTTAAATTTACAAACAAAATCAAAGAAAATGTTGAATTTACCTATTGTCTCACAGTCCAAGTAACTACACAAAGGACTCTACACATTGCCTTTAACCATGTTAACATGTGGACATGATCAGGCCGGAGTAGAGTCTGAGGGAATGTGCATTATTGCTTATACCAATAATAAAATGCACATACTGTTCCACAGAAATCACCAGATTTCACCTTCCAAACCACCTCCAAACTACAGTACCAATGCTCAAAATACAAGTGGGATCCAAGATTAAATCAATGCACCTTACAAGGTCCAAGGAAAGGTGAATCCACCACTTTTTACCAATTATCCTGTCGTGTATCTGGAGCTGCTATTGTTATACTGTCAGCCTACATGTACTTGTATGCCACCTGGCAGTGTTGTAGTCAAGCCACCAATGTCGAGTCGCAGTCCTGAGTCTCAAGCCTCAAGTCTGAGTCACGAGTCACAAATCATGAATCAAGTTGTTCAGCAAATTATTCTAAGTGTATCAAACCATGGAGGAACATCCATAATCAAAGTTGTAAGTTCATTGTGTGTTATCTGTTTTGTTTAACACTTTTGTTCGTTGAAAGCGTTCATATTCGCGACTGGTTCTCAAGACTGTGAGGCTGAATATGTACATCAGAAGTCAAGGCACCCGAAAGGTGCCGTAGATGCATAATTCATATTGTAATAGTATTGCTTAGTAATATGTTGCCTGTGCACTTTGCTAGTGTACAGAAAGCCCACAGCACGTGTGTGGAGCATTGTACAGTGACATGCATATTAACCACTTGCCGCCGGGGACTCAAGGTTCGGGCACCGTGTGTTTATACCCGTGGCCGGGGTCTCCGAAATCGGACAATGGGAACTGGGCCTTGTAACAAAAGACCATACTTGGAACAAAAAACCAGGCTGCTGGGCATTATCGACATTTTTTCACTCTCAATAGTAGAGATATTCCTGCCTTGTTTTGAAACAGTATACCATGGTTTGGGGCATTTAGTGTGAGCAGATTACCACCGGGGACAAAAGCATTCCACCACCGCAGCAATGAGCCACACTGCACCGCTGCACGCTAATCTGGCCCCTATTGAAAAGACAGCAGTGCACTGTGCCAGGTTCATGAACAAAAGAAAGTTACATAACACCGCACAATCTTTTTGAAGAATTTTGAAAACTGAAAATCTTGAAAAAGTCCCGATGATGTGCACTGCATTTTTCAAACCACCCAGCAGCAAGTGGTTAATGTTATTCAAATTTAATTTCACAGGTTCCTTGTTCAACTCTCACGCAAGGTGATGGGGAACCAGTTTTGTATGGTACAACCTGCATGTATACCAGAGCGGCTGCCGGGTGCCTTGAAATCTGACGCACGAAGCACTGCTTTAGTTTTTTCAAAATGGTGCCGCCCATGGTCAGCCTATCACAGGCCGGGTTTTTCAAGGTGCCATTCATCGGAAAATACTGGTGGGGCCCTATACAGTTTTGGAAAGCTTTAGGATGCTCATATGTGAAAGTCCAAACTCTGAGGAAATGCCGGTGTAAGTAAACTTGTCAAGTCATTTCGGAAGTATTAGGATTCAAAGTTTGTGACAATCCTGGTATTCCTGCATAGGCCTAACTGCAGTTTGGATTTCAGGCATTTAAATTAAAGTTAGGCCCCCTTATGCCTTGAATTTTGATGGCGACAGAAAAGAGACAGATTGTAAAAGAGAGCCATCCACAGCCCTACATAGTACGTAGTACTTGTGGGGCTAGCTCGAAGTCACACTAGGTATGATGGAGTAGTGAGTTTGAGTTCTTACAGTAGGCCTAGGGGGCCTATAACATTATTCCTCCATGCACGGAGTTCACGTCCAGACGTAAGAACTTTCTATCCCAGTAAGCAGTATGTCATTAGCCTGCACAATGTTAACAACATACTCCATTAGAGTTCTGTAAGTAAGATTACCCAATAAGGAAAAAACCCGCAAGAAAGGAATAACTTACTGCTGCATCGATCATCTGCACATAATTTATACCGCGGAGTCATTTCTGAATTTGTTAAAAACACACTACAACATACTAAAAACAGGACGATGAAAATCTCCATGGCGGTCGCCATTTTGAACACGTCGGCATTGCCCTTCAAGATCTCGCGAGATATCCAATGTTTACCGTGGACATAAATATTCAACACAAGGTCAACTGTCTCTAGAGATTTTGAAAGATCTTTTCTGAAAAAACTCATCTGATGATACTCTAATTTCTCAGATACATTCTAAAATATTATTGAATATATTTTCAAGTTCATTTGTTCGAATGCCAAACAAAATACATGTTACGGGAAAAGAATAAATATAAATATTCATTCATCATGATAGGTCAAGTCTAGTCACTGCCTCATTGTACGTGCCTAGCTTGCCTTCACTACATGCGATAGAGCGACAGACGATTCACAAAACGATGAATGAATTCAACGAAAAACATTAACGTCAATAATTTTGCAGTTCTGTTTGCTGTTTCGAAGAAGTGGTTAATGAAATCGCCGTGTGAAGAAGGGTTGCGATACAGTAGCTCTCCATGAGTGAATCGTGCACAGACTTGGCGAAATCGGATTTTGTTTTCTCCAGAGGTGGTCCTTTTACAACGCAACAAATCGGATTAGATTTTCTGTTGCCTAACTCGGAACACACTACTTTCGTCACCGCACAACGGAGTGGCTAGCCACGGACCCTCTACTTAAGCTGACCACAACCAAGTACATGTACATGTACCAACAGCATGAACTAGGCCTACAAAATGTCAGTTACCCTACTCTTTGATGTGGTCACCAGTATCCGACTTGAATAGATCTTTATTTTCATGACTGATTAATCAAAATGATTGTTGCTGTCGCGGTTGAAAAAGGGAACAAAAGGCCTTTCCTGCTCATGTACTAGAGAACAAGATTACATCTTCGGAGGATATACATGTAGTCTCAACTTAACAACAAATTGGTTTAAACATGCCTTTGATGTAAGTATTTCCTCATCTTTAAGTTCTTCCTGGACATGCTGAAAGACAAACCTTAAACTGCAGTCATAGTGGTTGCATGTTTTATTAGGGGAAAGAGTTCCTCATATAAATGCCACTAATTTTGCCCTTGCAGTGAGTGGACTATCTGACTAGGCCTATCATCCGGGAGTCAGGTTGGCTTAGTGGTTCTTTCCTCGCCTTCCACCTCTGCGGCCCGGGTTGAAATCCCGGCCCGGTCCACATGTGGATTGGGTTTTCAGTCCCTACCTGATTCCATGGGTTTTACCCAGAATATTCCTTTGGGGCTTTTGATGAATCCTTGGTGTCATTACCAGAAATATATGTATAACAATATAAAGTCTATAAAATTTCCTAAGTAAAAGTCAAGTTTAGCAGTGAAAATAGTGAGGAATTCTGTCCAAGTAGTGATACATATACATGTTCTAATAGTCTACATATGTACAATTTGGCGTGAGATTTCCTTGATTTCCTGGATCTGTTTACTTTTTTTTACCATGACTGAGCATAATGTACCCACGTCTCACAGTTGCAGAAGTTGTGAATATATAATGTGAAGTAAATGTACATGTACTGTAAATATCCCTGTCTAATGGTTGCATTCAGTAAATAATGTTAAATATACATCCATGAACATATACCATCAAGAATCAAGAAAGCCAAGGATTTTAATATGTGTGTACTGTACTACAACGCATTCAAGATCTGATGTATAAGTACATGTAGTGCAAACCAGTAACAATGCACTACTGCAGTAAACTTGTGCAAACTTGTCTTCCAAGTTGCATGCAGTTGGACTGGATAGTGGATGGATCATGTAGTGTTGATGGACTGAGCAGGCTGGGCAGGCCTCAAAGACATTATTTTTTTCCTTTTGTTTTAATAAAAAAACATTCAGTCCATGCAGGCAGCAAACGTGACAGAGGTACATGTAGGGATGAGAAATTAATATTTTGAAGGTTCTCTGCAGCGTTTGTGCCACATTTCTGTGCTAGTGCTACATGCTCATCATTCTTTGATAGAGCCACTAAAGTGGGTCAGACAGGGTTACCGATAGGTCACATCTCAGTGAAAAAACTTCCATTTGCACTTTTCACTTGTTTTGTCCAGCATTCTGGTCTAAATCATTCCTTAAGGTGTGTGCAAAATCATATTAAAATTGGAGGATTCAGGAATGGTAGGGTTAAATGAAAATTAAATTCATTTAATTAAATGCATTTTAGACGTACGTGTACCGGTACCTGGATGCCATGTTGGTCTCTTTTCCCTTAACGACATGTACTAGTATACTTGTGCCCCCGAATGAGTCACAATTTCTGCATTTTTATACAAAAAAAATTATAACCGCCATACACGTAGACATGTACCGGCGACACTTTCCTGATCGCATACCCTACATGCAGTTTAGCAATTAGCATTTTGAATAGAAAGCTATGACCAAGTTCACACCAATATACTCACGTCATACATGTACATGTACACTGTACATATATGTGTGTAAAATGAAGTCAAACTGTGCCATACGTGTACATGTACAGTGCCTGTACCTCCATTCTGTTTTTCTTGCATATTGCTTGTACCACTACTACCAGTTTCACAGGGAAAGAAAGTTCCACTGATATGTGGTACTTGTGACATCCTTTTCATTCCAAAACTTTAGCCTTTATTTTGCAGAAAAAACAAAAAATTGTACCCCTCCCCCGGCCTTCATTTTTTTCCCCCAGAGTCTACAGAATTTAGTTAAGAAAAATGAAGTCAGTTACATGTACAATGTATAATGGTAATATGGCATGTTGGGCATGGTAATCAGCGGCCATTTGATGTGTGACAGATATTGTGTGCAAGGTGTGACTTTGAAGAGTGACTAATCAGACTGGCCATATTCAATCATAGGCCTATGCATGTATCGGTACAATGGAGGTGGATAATCACAAAGGGCTTCATGTTCTCTTAAGATCAACCAAGCAGGCTTTAATTAACGTAGCCATTGGTGGAACGCTGCCAGATCACATCATTAGCACGTGCCCCAAGATAATGAGCGTGACCAGACTTGAGCTCTTATTAATAAACGTGACTCTGGGTCTGATTGACAGCACCTGCCTTCGTCTTAGATGACCCTTAGGCCTTGACCCTGTAGATATCATCAGTAGTCCTTTGTCCAAGACTAATGGAGGCAAGATATTGCCTTTGGTTTGCTTGTTGCCTCATGTTACTGTTGGCTGTCTCTTGAGGGTAAATAAAAAAGATGAATCATTCCAGTCTCACTAACCTTTGTTAGAGTGTTTGGTTTAGCTGGCTTCCCAGTTTAACTATACTGGTAGAGAAAGGATGGTGTAACAGTAGCTGGAGACCATGCTATACGCTTATCACTCTTGGTGATGTACAAATACTGGTACACATGTATGCACTAGTAAGAGTATGCACAAAGAATTTGTCCTGGTAAAATTATGTGAGAGATTGGTACATGTAGGTGGTCACACATTCAAAAAAGAAGTGAAAATCCATGCATACTTTCTTATATGAAATTAATTGTACATGTAGTCATAGAATCACATAGTGCTGGCCAGAATTTGGGGAGACAGTTTGTTCCCAGTTGTATCCAAAAAGTCTGTTTCAAGTCAACACACAAGTGAACTGTGTACTGTGTACGTGTACTTGTGCAGTGTGTGAATTGCCTGTAGCAACATAAAGATACTCCTATTGACTTATTTACATTATCAGTGACAGAAGGTGGGAATAATTGGTTAATCGCACACCTATTACTAATCTTTTCAGCATTTTTTATTTAGATAGACCCAAACATGTCTTAACTTGAATTCTGTCAGTGAACCTTGCACTTCGTGTTACCAGAGTTGGCATGGTTGGTGCTAACAGGTGGACGTTAGTTGCTTGCGTTGTGGATGTACCTGTACATTATTACATTGCACTGAGTTACATACATACTTTTTACTCTAGGATACCCTTTTTGGGTTGCCGATTATTTTTCCTTTCAGTTGGATGTAGCAGAAATTAACAGCAAACCTGTGTCATGCTGAAATGTACGACATAATGAGATAATAAAATTATCTTAAAGAATACCACATGCACTGGCAGAGTGTCAGAAAAGATGTGAAAACGATACAGGTCTGTAAAAATGTTCTACATGTACATGTACGGTATGTACCCAGTACATACATGTACATGTAGTACATGTACATGTATGTAGGTCTACATGTACAGTATGTACATGTATTTACAAAGCATGTTCCTTTATTATTGTCATTCTATTATTCATGTTTTCCAGTGACTAAGCATGGAACAACGGGAAGACAAATGTTGAAGTTCAGAAAAATGAGAGAGTTTCATCAATTTGTACACATTTTCTAGGGTTTTTTTGGCCATTTCTTTGACAATCGGAAAACTGTCACTTTTGTGTCAGACTTTGTTTACAGTGCAGCAGATCTGGGCGTTTACATTGTGGACTACAAAATGCTGACATGTTTGGCTCCAGTGATTCCCTGCAAATTTCCCTTTCAGACAAAAGACAGGCTTTCCAGGTGTTGTGGCTGTGACCTTATTGATGAAATGAACTCCATGTAAGTTTAAATGTAAGGGACTGAAAGACTACTGGCAGCCACTACAAGCCATAAAAGAGGCCAGTCGGTGTACATACATACATGTACATGTACATGAATGCACTAACTTCTCTGGAGCACGTTGTTCTACTGCATATGTATGTTACACATAGGGCAAAGGAAGAGAGACGAAGACATTGCATTTCTGTCCCTTCTTACCACTGGAAACTACATTGTCATTTTCCAACATCAATTGAATGGGTCTTGAATACACACAGTGATGTACATTGGGATCCTGTCAATTTAAACATATGCTTATGGTATTAATTTTTGTGTACACATAATTTTGGTTAAAATCTTCCTTAGTTTTTGTAAAGTAATTGCTGGCTGTCTTAAAATGTTGCTTCTATATACATGTAAATGTACATGTACATGTACACCTGTACGTATACATGCACATGTGTACAATGTACACATGTACATGTACGTACACGTGTACATGTACATGCATACCGGTACATGTACGTTTGGATCCGAGCAGTAAAAACTCCATACATTGTACTTTACTTTAACAAAGTTTAATGTTCACGCACCGGGTTCACGTGCCAGAATCTTCTAAATCCTAATCGAATTTACATGCATTTATGAACATACTGTACATGTAGTTACTGTACAGTGTACATGTACTTTGATACTGTAATATTTTTCTCATGAAATAATTGAATCTACTTGTGTGTGATGTAGAATTTGTATTTCCATGCTCCATTGTACAGTGCATTGCATGTACAAGGGATTTACACGATACATTTGGCTGAGCTGTTCGCAGTACCTGTCACCTGTGGTAATTATAGATTGAATAGAACCAAAAGGAAGGATAAAAACTGTTTGTTATTCCGGATCGAGGTAAATAAAAAACAGGAGCAAATTTATGTAACCACCAACATGTTGTAACTTGCACAGAAATGAAGATCAACCATTTCCAAGTGTCATCTTCTACTTTGTTCTGTTGATACTGTAGTGGGCATATCTTATGTATGTATACAGGACAGTAGGTGTATTGTGCAGATAAAAAACTGAAAAGATTTTGTGCTGATACTTTGGTGCTGAACCTTGGTCAAGTGGACACCATGACGTTAATGGTCCTTGTCATTCACAACACCCTTCCCTTCCCTTCCCCTCGGCTCCCTACAACATCCAGTGTTACAGGTTGATTTGTAATGCTAGGAGTTACTTGACTGAAGTGTGCCATTGATCCTGGCCTGAATGAATGAGAGGTCAGTGAATTAACTACCGTACATATACTCGTGATTTTGCATATTTTTGTCCTGCTGTTGCTCTGTTAAGTTAGGCAAGTTTTTGGAAACATAATGGGCCTGTTTGTTTCCTATGGATCTGGATCTCAATTAATAATCTGTGGTTGGTTCACTAACACCAGAACCCATAATGGATGACTGGTAACTGATTGAGATCCGTGTGAGACAGTTTGTATGCACATGCATTTGGACGCCTGGCTCTCTATGCTGGAAACCTCATCAAATTCAAACCTGTTCTAATTTGTTGCATGCTGGGACTTTGTCAAGTTTACATTAGTGCTATAATTGATTGAGTAAATAGAGCTGCCCTGAGACATCCAAGCAAGGTTCTCAATTTGCAAGCAAAACTCAGTTCTTTCTCTAACTAACTTGTGCATAATTAATGTCAAGAACCCACACTAGTGTGAAGAAAAGATGGCAGTGCACAACATACATGTACATACATACACGTACATGTATATACATGTACATATACATAATGAAGTGTGTAGGCCAGGTTCACCAATGGTCCATGTACTTGTGTACAAACTAATGTACAGTACATGTGTGCTGGTCATGTACATGTACCGGTACATGTATGAGGAACAGAAACCAATGCTTTGGTTGTTCACTGTACCAGTACCTGGTATTGTATAGGTCATGTACAGTAAAGTACAGCAGAGTTCTCTGTGAATGAGAAGCTGTAACTTATAAGAGAGTCCCAGCACCTCTTGATGAATGTCCTTGTGTTCTTGATTACCCAGCAGGGAGGGTAAGATAGTGCATTCCTTGAGAGTGACCTTATTGTGGGGTCATAGACCAGGCTTGGCACATACCAAACTACAAAGTACTACCAGTCGCTGACTTGATCCTCTAGATTTTTATCAGTTCCCAGAGGAAGGATGTCAGGAGTTGATAAAAAAAACCACTGCTGGTTGTTTGGCTCCAGGTTGGGAATATATGGCGTGGTTTTTTCCCCAAGTGGATACATGTATGTTTTGGGTTACAGTACTGGGTACTGCAGATGTGTATCGGTACTGCACACGTACATATATATGTACACTGTACACGTACACTTTAATGTACATGTACATGTACAGTACATGGAAAGCAGGAAACCTGGACAGCATTATACATGTACATGTACATCTACTTGTTACATGTACATCTACTTGTTACATGTACATCTACTTGTTACATGTACATCTACTTGTTACATGTACATGTACTTGTTACATGTACATCTACTTGTTACATGTATGCACTTTATTGCAGTAACAGATTGTTGTTGCCTTTGTAAAGTCTTTGGTTCTTGTTTACAAAATGTACCCAAGTCACTTTGATCCATACACGTACCGGTAGAGTATAATTTAAATGAAGGTATACATACAGTGTACACGTACATGTACATGTATACATGTACAAATGTAGGTTGTAGAAGATGACCCAACACTAGGCAATTCAGTGACGTCACCAAACCCGTTGACCGGATGCCCGCACGTGCGCACGGGCACACACACACACAGAAAGTGACATGAAACCCATGCAAAAACAAAAACATGACAAAGTTTTAACACCCATATCTAACGTTCCCTACATCCATTTACCTTCAAATTTTAGGATGGCAGAAATAAATATCTCAACTATTGATCCCCGAAAAATAAGCGCAAAAAACCAAATACTTCGTGAGAAAAGTGAATAAATTCCTCGCGGAAGCACGCCCGGGGTGACCATTGGCCGCACAGTGGTCACAGCGTCGATCGTGCAAGCTCGCACGGCACGCGTGGTTGCACGTGGTTCGGTTTTGATCGGATCGACATTCGGGTTTTCGTTGCTAATCCGGAGCGTGTTTTGAAAGCTACCCGAACCCCTCCGGTCTTTTCCGAAAGAGGAAGGATTCATGTTCATTGTGTGTTTGTCACATCGAAATCGGCCCAGTGGTTGAGAAGCTACGTCACAACCAACATTTCAACGCCGTGTTTCTCCTTGAAGTTTACGATCTTATGTTTTGTGACATCGTGAGTATAAAATATATTTATATTAGTTGATGATTACGAGTTTTTAAGAATATTGGCCAAGTAACAGCGTCCGGAAATGTATTTGTTCCGGACCACGTTTGAGCAGTTTGCGCGGAGAAATCGTTCACGTTAAATCTAGACTGCGTACCACTCGACGGCGCCCCCACATATAATAATGGGAGTCTGGGTGCCCGACTAGTTCAAGAAATTCGTAAACGTGAATCATCACCGTCGTATATTTCGAGTCCTTTTATCATAAGCTCATCAAAATTAATCATTAATACCATTCTTAAAGAGTGAAAAGTGTCCCAATCTTTTGGTAATGGGTTTTTTAAGTTAAAAAATGACATCATTGTACGAATATGTGCTCCGTAAAATCATCTCATGTGGTGGTTTCTATTTCGTGATAAACTGTTCAGGTGTTCACGTCATGAAGTGAACTCCGCGTTAACGTGTCTTTGACATTGTTCAATGGGGTTTATTTATCAAAGTATGAGGAAAAAATATAATCAAAGAAAGCAAAGCCAATTTGTAAACTTAAAGATTTTGTTTGGACTTTCCGGTCGATACTTGTCACTCCAAAATAATGTTTGCTAGGCCTATCTCGAAAAATCTTCTCTTTAAAGTTACCCAATCATTTTGCAATTCTGAACAGAATTTTAGCAGAATGCAACTTTCTAAGTAACTTACTTCATGTTATTTATGGACACTTTCCTACTTTTAGGACTACTTTTGAAACATGCCTAGAACAATAGTGATCAGTATCATTGTAATACAGAATAACCTTTAAATTGTTGCCTGTTCTTTTCCTTTAATGATAAATCATACAAATAATCTATACTTTTGTTTAATGGCAGACGCTATATATTTGATCTTATTATTTTGTGTGTACTTTTTAGATATTGGGCCATATGCCAAGGAAACTGGTATCTACCGGAGGCACTTCGCTCAGGATGGACCAAGCTTCCCAGTGCAAACCCACGTCAAGAATGGATTCGTCCTTGAACTGCACAGCTACATCCAAACAGAACAATCATTGAATTTGTTAGTATACTAAAACTAAAATCACAGGTGTGATAGGAGTCAAAGCTCTGCGGTATGAAAGTGACAGTTGGCATTGCACCCAAAGGGCTGTAAAAATCCGCAACTCTCTTTACTTACTGCAAATATTTGCGAAATTCCTTAAGGTTGTCTTGCCAATTTTTTCTCAAATTAAAGGTAATTAATGCAATTGGTGCAAATCATTTTCACTTAATTGAACTTTCATCTGTAGTTACTGAGGAGTACAGGGTATGTCAAATACATTAGGAGTATACCGTACATGTACATGTGGCATTTATCCTCAAAAATCCCAATAATTGGTGCTGTACTTTTAAAAAACAAGAATAATTATTTATGCAAATTGATCAATTTTACGCATTGCATATATTGATTAATTAATTAGAAAATGGCTTTATTTAAGATAACACAAACAGTAATGTTTACCAGCATACGTGCAACCACCACATCAGAAATTTAGTCGAAGTCTACCGCTGCCAGGAGTCAGAACATCTCGTTTTATTGACATTTATATCAATTAAATATGCAAATCAGGTACACATTTGTATTTTAAATGTGGAAATTTGTAGTAGTGATGTGCAAATTTGTAAGAGTGCCAAGTTTGACAGAAATAAAATGTGTCCTTCCAATGTAACAGAAGAAAAACCTTGTTTAAGTGAGCTTTTCCTGGTGCCATTCACTTTATAAAAAAAACAAAGGATGACCTTTGACCTGGGAGTCAAAATTTGACAGTTTTTTGCGATATTCAAATGGATGTATCTTGAGAACCGCTTGGCCGTTTTGAATTATTTTTTCACTGTTAAACTCCTGAAGATATGCTCTTTCATATCTGCTATAAATTGACTGTGTAATGAAATAATTTGGAAATCATCTGAAATGCCTACCAACACTGGGAATTCTCGTACAAAAAACAGAATCAACTCAACTGCAAGGGAACTTGTACATATGCATGTACCGTACATGTATGTAGTGAGAGCATAGTGCAGAAACATGTAAAGTACATGTACATGTACATATGTGGTCCAGTGTAAGCAGTAGTGTACATGTACACATGTGGTCCAGTGTAAGCAGTAGTGTACATGTACACATGTGGTACAGTGTAAGCAGTAGTGTACATGTACAAAACCAATTTTCTGCCGAATTTCACTCAACAATCAAACAATTCAGTACTTCCTTTTGTCAAGTTTTGAGCTTGCCCTTGGGGGAAATTCTGGAAAGAAATGATATTGGATGGTGGGTCATTACCAGCTGTTCAAAACTGAATCTCGCTGGGGAGTCTGTGGTGGGTATTGAGCTGATTTAGTAAACAGAATCCTTGTGTATTTTAGCTTGGGGATTTGAATGGACCCCTTGCTATGCAAGCTTCAGCAGCCTTAGACCAAGAACATTGTGGAAACCATGAATTACTCTGCCACAGCAACATACATGTACATTTACACAAAAGAATGAAATTTAAGGAAACTCTCCCACCAAGCATTGACATGTATCAGATTGTAACCATTATCATTTTACCAGTAGATTTTTTTCCAGTTCATGCGGTGTACTGTATTCCATGGCATTGCTCCACTCCACCCAAATTTGTCAACAGTGTTCATTCTGAATCCTTTAATATCTTTTCTTTTCTTATGACCAGTATAAAAGGTAAGTCTTGAAGGTTTGCATGGTGAAGAGGTATAATAGAAAGTAGTTTTGCGGTAGCACCATGGACGTGTCTCTTTTGCGAGTAACATGTAATAAATCTTAAGTCCAAGTAAGTGCATTCCATACCACTGTACAGTGTACCAGTAAGTCATGTACCTGTAAAGGTTTCGTCATTGTTTCCACTTGTCTGCAAAAATTACATGTACATGTAGACATTATTTATAAAAAAAATTCTGTGGCCTGAACCCCCCCCCCATTTGCCCCAATACACTGTACAAGTACTGGTACTGTGTATTCATGTTCATGTTCTCCATCATCATCCCTATCTGCCACAGTTTACTAGAGGCTAGGAACCGTTGATATCGTATTTTGGCCGATACATACATGTACATGTATATATCGTTGTTTTTTTTTAATGGATCAATATTATTTATATATCAAATTTCATTCATTTGAATTTTTAAGGTACTGGTATTCTAGTATAACAGGCATGAATTGCATCCGTATTGCGTACATGTACGTTGCCTACATACCGGTACATGGGATGGGATACACGCTGCCGTGCATACCTGGTAGCAGTATCGTCAGCATGGGGTGCTGGTCTCCATACGTTTGATTAGCTAATAATTCTCTGTTTTGGAGGAGGCAAAGTGTACGCGAATTATTGAGTGCGAGACTGAGATAGGTGACTGAAATTATTCTTCAGATGTCATCATGTCACCGTATAAGCCGCCTGGAGTATAAGCTATAGGGACATTTTTAACTCAGCATTAGAACCAACATAAGCCGTAGCTTATCGAAAATTACGGTAATGTGACGATGCAGTTTGTATTTTTAATAAAGTTTGTTCCTCAGTAGCAATGTTTTTGATATATTTTTCAATGTTGATGTTTTTGAAGTTTCAATATTTTCAGTGTTCCTCCAAAATCCAATACATGTATTTTCAATGTATCAATATTACCAAATACTTAACATCGATGATATCGATATCGTACCTATATCAATAATATTGATATCGGTATATCGACGGTGCTTACTGTAGCACAAAAATTGAATGTTTATAAACAGACTGTTCTCATGTTATAGACAGTCATAAACTGTTCTGATGTTATCGACAGATAAATCTGCACTTTCATTGGCTTTGTGATGAAATCCTAGCCATTTCTTTGAAAAGCGTTCCTACAAGTATTAAATGCTGTACTTGTACTTCCATTTTTAGTCCTTTGTTGGCATTTTTTAGTAGTGTTTCCTTTAACTTGGTATCAGCCAATCCAAAAAGGCCCTCAGGGCATGTATCAGCCTGCCGAGTAAGACATGATGTGTATTTCAGCATAACTGCCAATTCAAAGGGAAATCCGTGTTTGGGATTTTTTTAAAAATGTATACTAATTCCCCAAAAGCTAAAACTCTTTATTTTAATGTCTAAAAAGTTCCGGATAAGGATGTCATTCTAACCACAAACCAATGAAAGGGAAAAGATTGCAAACAAGCATGGAGGATGAATGAAAGCCTACATACTGTATGTACATGTACATGTGGCAGGTTCCTCGACATACAATAGGGACCATTAGAAAGTGTTCAACTTTTGGGGTTCATTTTTCCTGAAGTGAACAGCAGTGAATTAATTTCCAATGTCTGATGAAATGGGGGACATCATGGCTGATAATGTACATGTAATGACTGTGCCCATCTCTCAACTTAATTGGAGTTGATTAATTAAAGTCTCAAACGTCAGCATTTTGACGGATGTGAACAACCTATTAAAATCCTAGCCAACTGAAGTTATTGGGAAGTAATAATTCCCATGGTTAGTTTACACAGACTTGTACATGTACGTGTATGTGGTGAAAGGTGATAATACAGTATTTACACATATTAACGCCATAATCATGATATAAAAAAGTATCTCTCACGAATAATTGGGTCCCAAAGTCGGCAGTTGCGAATGTCATTTGAGTCTGTCAAAAAATCAACTGCAAAAAAACAGCGAGTAAAATAAAAATTGTTGTACAATACAAACTGTCAAAAAAATGCAAACAAAGGGCCCAAACTATGGGTATCATCCTTTTATGACTGGAATGATTACATTTTCTTCGCGTGTGTTTCCAAAAACCACGGTCCAAAATACCGATCATGACAATTTTGCGACATCCGTCAATATCGCACAGTGGAATTGCAAAAACGTTTAGCTGCACCATGGGCTGTTTGACCATTGACATCTGCCCAGATAGTACGCGTCTTTTGATTCGATATGAGCCATTCCATGGAATGGTGACATTCTGGGATTTTTCTCTTTATACCAAGGTTTCTCTAAAGAAAATCTGTCAAACCAAATGACATTCGCAAAAATATGGTGTATGAGACATAAAATACGAGTCATGATGAAAGTCTAATATGCTCAGAGGTCATAATTTTGATTTAATTTTGAGTGGGGATATCTCCAAAATTAGGGACAAAATGAAAATTGAGCTCCGAATTTTCGAGCACTACATTGTACATGTGACAGCATTTTCGGCATTGTCAAACATCATTCATTTTCCATCAAAAGTCTTGAACGTCATCAAAATTCCATCAAAAACATGTTGTACTTGTTATACAGTACATTTTTTTTGCAGCCAAACTTAAAGATAATTTCAGTGGTTGAAAGGTATGAGACCTGGCAGATATGTTGGTATAGTGAGAGTGATTATAAACGGTAAAAGAATGAAGACAGCCAAACCTTTCTCATCACTTTCCGTCAATTTTGTGCTATTTTTTCCATGGCTCATATTTTTGTAAAGTTATTTCTTAGGGGCTTTAAAATACATGTACATCAGTTGAAAAATATACTGAATTCTCCTTGTTGAGAGTTTTGAAATCGAGTCACCTGGTGCAAACACTTTGACGTAAAACTTTAAGTGATTTTAACTCCATTCAATTTACACTGGTAGCAAATCAAATGTCTACCAAATGTACACAGTATGCCTAATTATCCCCAAATTATCATTTTTCTAATCTGAAGATGCTGATTTGTGTTCTAAGTGACCAAAGTCAGCCTTTTAGAAGTTTTGAAAAATGACATGTGGAGTTGCATGTTGGTCCATTTAATGAAGAACATGCTACTTTATGTACCGGCACTTGTAGGCCTCCTCAGCATTAACTTAGGGGCAATTTCTTTTATTAGGAAAATCCGGACCTTGTTGCGGGTATAAAATGAAACCCAATAAGATATTTGGTACCCATAACGTCAATATTTGAACATGTATTTTGTCTCTGTATCACAGAAACAAGCCAGCTGGTACTAGTACAAGTACCTGTCCTGGTATATGTGTGCTGGCCTGTGTGTGTGCAGCTTAAATGGTTCTCTTAATTTGGTAATTGTCCTACAGAGAAAAATAAACCAGTTTCAAAATGGTTCCATTTCCCCATACATCTACTTTGAGGTTTATATTCTCTAGCTTTTTAGCCAAAAGCTGAACTGTTAACATACTTGTAATTTAAAATATCTACATGTACTGTTCATTTTCCATAACACATTGACTGTACATGTATTGAAATGAAATAAGATTTACTAGCCATTACCCTCTAGTTGACCTGAGGATTCAACTGTAGATAGTCATACAAAATGCTAATAGAAGGCCAGGCTCTATGCACAGTGTTCTGGTTTGCAATACATTAATTACATGTATCGTCCACATTTTTTATGTTATTCTATCAGGAAATCCGAACCAGAAGACACCCTGGAGGTGTCGCCCAACCCCAAATCCTTGGTTCAGAGGGTGGAGATCCCAGCAAACTTCCAGGAAATTGACACAGATGCCAAAAATTCATCACTGGGATGCTCAACAGTTAAATACGGAGAACTAGTCATTCTTGGGTAAGTCTCTCTCGCTGACTTTTTCCAATAACCATGTGACCACAGAAAGTAACATGTCATCAGAAACCCAAGTGAATCTGAAAACAGATCCGATATGTCACACCGAACACAATCGGCAAAAAGATGAGATTTGCTACATGAAGATACACTTACAATTTAAGCAGTTGATTTTGATTTTATCTGTCAGTAGAAAGAAACCTTTCAGTAACAAAATACTACATGTAGTACATGTATCTCAATGTTGATTATTTTGTGTGCCAAACTACACCACGAGAATGAATAAAAGTGGGCAAATAACCCATGTTGCCACAGCAGAGCAAGTTAAGTTTGTTGTAATACACACATTTCATGTGCCCTGAGACTTCATGATTTGGGGACTCCCATTTAATTACTCAAAATTCAGACAACTTTTTAACATTTATTCTCTGACATTGACGAGTGTTTATTTATGGTAATCCAAGAATACAACTGTGCCATGCAGGCGCGGTTGCCGTGGGGAGCATGTGCTCACGATCGCGTGGCTCAGCTGAGGAAATCCCTACTAGACTACAACAGCACAGTCCACGTAGTGAGTTTACGTGTTGGCCCCGACCAGCCCCAAGCGCAGCATAGCCTGCGTAATGGACTTGCACTGCATAATAGTCGTGCGTGTGGGGCCAGTGTGGAACATTTCCCCTGCACCATGCTTCTTGTTTTTGCAAGTTTCCAGAACCTTGCGCACCGCTTTCCCAAAATTTTCACATTGTTTGCGCACACTGTTTTCTTCTCAATGTTTTTGCAAATGTTTCATGCCATGTTCACAAAAATTCGCACCATTTTCACACGATTTTTGCACTGTTTTCACACATCGTTTGCCCCTCTCGCATCCAATTCGCTGCGAATTCACTGCAAATTTGCGGGGGGGAGTTCACAACAGATTTTTTAATTTCCAAGAGTGATGAATTAGGGCAAAGTGTCTGCCAAACAAATAGTAATAGTTTGAAATCAATTCCGGTGATATTGCTGTGTCAAATAACAAAGGTCAGACGTACTGGTAACGGGGACACAAAAATGTCACACTTTTGGCCCCCTAATTTCTGGGAATTACACACATGTACTAGTACATTTAACATTGCCAAGTTCTGATTTTGACCTCAAGCATTCCAGTATATGTGACAGTACAGATACCCAGTAGACTGTACATGTACTGGTATGCACTGACAGACTGGGCCCAGGGACAGATGATGAACGAGCTCTGCAGTACCTCCTGAATATTACATGCCAGCATAGCTCAGGCCATTTGGTCAGGTGTGAGGACTAGCCACCCATCCAATGTGTCAGAATCAATTCTAGCAAGATACTGTAATTTGCATCCATAATGCACTCCCTAAGACCTGAGCTACTGCTCAGTGCTATGATAAATGAATGGAGAAGTGATCACCTGTAGTGAGGGCATCATGCTATCATTATGTAATCATTGTACTGTACATGTAATTGGCAATTAAATGTAAGATTAGCCATTTTAAAGTGAAATTGAAAGTGTTCACACTGAACTTAAGTCTTCAAGTTTCAGTTAGCCTACCATACCTCTATTTGAGGTACTGGTATGACGGACACAATGGGAGGGCGCTATTTGGTTTAGGTAAAAATTTGTATTTACAGTACTCCAAATTTACCCACTTCAAATAGCGTCCTCCTGCTGTGTCTGCCATGCTTCAAAAAGGTTAATTAGACATTGCCTTTACATGTATCACAATACATACATGTAGGCCTACATGTAGGCAATAATGTACCAGTGTTGTACATTTTCAAAACACTGCATCAAGGTACATGTAAGTTTTTGTAATGAATTATGTGCAGAATCTGAAGGAATGAATGAGTTCAATAACTCATCATCAGAACAACTAAATTGAATTTAGAATTGGACCATACATTTAACACGTTTGCTCTTACTGGTATTTTAAATTAATATGCAGTTGTACACATGTTCACAGACTGGTACACAATATGTCAAGGCCTAAAAGTGGATGAACCCACATATTGTATGATACATGTACCGTAATGAGGACTGCACGTTTGCTCTTTGGTTATTAAATTGCACATGATTCTAACGGTATATGATACCCGTTAAATCCAAATTTACATGGATTGTATCATAGCATTCCTGAATGTAAAAATAATGTATTTGGAAGATCAAAGTATTAAAATCCATTAACACTATACCAGTACATGTAGGTATTTTGGCACAAAAAATGTGTCATTATTTCAGGTGCATTTCATCAGAGGAAAGCAGTTAACATGTGCACATGTACATTGACTCCTGCCTACTTCACTTGCTTGCTTTGACCTCATTTAACAAGCTGGTACCTCGCCTCTCATTTGTGCTTAAAAATATCTTGCACCAAAAGCTCGCTACAAAAGGACCATGTTAATACCGGTACTTGTACTGAAACCTTGGTTTGAGCATTGTATTTTGAGCAAGGTGTACTGTAATAGTTTATTATATGGACAAATTTCCCAATTCCCAGGTACCGGTGTCAGAGCTACAGAGTGTGCAGAATGCTTGTGTTAGACTTGTGCGTAAATCTGCTAAATACTGCTACATTTTTCCCTTGCTGGTCAAATTACACTAGTTGCCTGTTCAACAAAGAATTGTATTTAAAATACTTTTGATTACATTTAAGGCTTTGCATGGCTTAGCACCAGGTTAAATCTCTGAATTACCGGCCACTAAATTCCAGCCACATACAGTCTTCCCAGTTCACATAACAGGTTGATCCTTAGCTATCCCAATAGAACTAAGACTACTCTTGGAGACCGTGAATTTGCTTTTGTAGCTCCTAAGCTCTGGAACAACCTGCCCTTTCATGTAAGAAATGCCAAATCTGTTGACGCACTCAAGTTTGCTCTAAAACTCATCTGTTTGAGGAGGCTTTTTCCAAGACCTAATTTACACCTGAGCTAGTGATGAGTATTGTCAGCGCAGTTGAGTATATTTGTATAGTAAGGTGTACGTGTATGTGTACCAGTAAATGTTTCCTTATTATTATTTTGTTATCTTTTTTTGTGGAAACTCACTGATGGGTGAGCCACTTTAACCTGTCAACTTCATTAACTGAAGTGGTCACATCATAACAAACCAAGGCTGATGGTAAAGTGCAGAGTGTCGTCAGTAATCCCCATCCCAATCCTGTGTTTGGTTTGAGAAGCGTCAGGAGATGGATGGTACATGTACATGTACCTCATCTTCATCTTGGATGTCTTGAGCCCCTTCTGTGCTGATGAAATGCCCCATGTCCATCAGCGCATCATTACCAAGTCCTCTCTCTCTCTCTCTCTCTCTCTCTCTCTCTCTCTCTCTCTCTCTCTCTCTCTCTCTCTTTCTCTCTCTCTCTCTCTCTCTCTCTCTCCTCTCTCTCTCTCTCTCTCTCTCTCTCTCTCTCTCTCTCTCTCTTTTTCTCTCTTTTTCCCTTGGAGAAGTCCTTGTCAAATTCTGCAAACAACATCAGCACCTGGGACTGGATGGGTGCCAGTCAATGTTTACATGTCCTTGTACCATGTAAATGTACTTTACATGTAAAAGCTAGAGGAGAGCTTTCTCTTTTCCTGGGTGTTCTTGAGGGCTGTATTTCTGTGGTCATCTTTAGGCTTTATTTCAAGCCCATTTTGTGCTTAATGTCCATGATCAATGACTCATTTTGTTCCTCAACAAGGGCATTATACATGTACATGCTTTATAAACCTTCACAAAACTGTGCACAAGAAGAATCATTTGAAATGTTTCTCTTATTTTCTGTCACATGTACATGTATGTTTGTGAAGTGTTTGTATTAATTCTTCATCTGCAAAATAATGTTGCAGAATAAGTGATACGCTGTACAGTAATACATGTACATGTTCCATACCGTAAAGTTCAAATGGTATTTTCTGAGCTGCATCGTGTATCCAGTTCATGTACCGGTACATATACATGCACACCCAAGTTACATGTATAACACATACGGTACATGTACATGTACATATAATATTCTGTACATACTGTACGATTGTACGTGTACAAGTACCATACATGTACTGTACCGTGCGTGTACATTTGTACACTACACATGTTTACTTGATCTGTTCCAGTATGTACTGATGTCATGTACATGTATACTGGTACATGTACATGTACATACAACTTGCACAGTGTGCAATGTACATGTGCATACAGTATACATGTACATGTATATGTACGTATAAGCACAGACACTCTACTTGAGTATTAGGTCCACCATCTACTTGAGTAGAAGGTCCACCGTCTACTTGAGTAGAAGGTCCACCTTCTACTTGAGTATTAGGTCCACCGTGTACTTGAGTAGAAGGTCCACCGTCTACTTGAGTATTAGGTCCACCGTCTACTTGAGTAGAAGGTCCACCGTCTACTTGAGTATTAGGTCCACCGTCTACTTGAGTAGAAGGTCCACCGTCTACTTGAGTATTAGGTCCACCGTCTACTTGAGTAGAAGGTCCACCGTCTACTTGAGTAGAAGGTCCACCGTCTACTTGAGTAGAAGGTCCACCGTCTACTTGAGTAGAAGGTCCACCGTCTACTTGAGTAGAAGGTCCACCGTCTACTTGAGTAGAAGGTCCACCGTCTACTTGAGTAGAAGGTCCACCGTCTACTTGAGTAGAAGGTCCACCGTCTACTTGAGTACATGTACATGTAGAGGGTCCGTGGTATAAGGTACTAGTGCATGTACAGGTGCAGTATAGTGCATGCTAACATACCGTACAGTACAGACTCACTCTAGAAGAGTTCTAAACCCTCCTGTGTAAAGACACATTCTTGACACAGTTGTCGGGTTGTCATATCAGTCAAAATCAGTCAAATTGTCCATACATGTACATGTATGTCTGTGTACTGGGGGAAATCAAGTGGAAGGAATTTTTGACTGTTTTGGGCACAACAGCAAGGAGGGTTAATTTAAATAATGGTGAAGTTACCGGTAGACCATTAGTGCAGAACCTTGGAAGGGGCATTTACACATGTAGCTGGTGATGACAAAACAAACTAATATTTGTCTCCTGGTAGTTCTGGGTTCAACTTCATGTAGTCAAGCATTGATGCGTTGCTTACCCAATGGGGTAAAACTGCATTAGGGGTACTGACCTAAACCCATTTGAATCTTTTATTGTGTAGTAAACAAATAGCATTTTCTTTCTGACCTACATGTAGTGTAATATAATGGAGACTGTTACATGTATTTACACATGTATGTACAATGTACTTACAGTACTGGTACATGTACCTCCCTCAGTCCTTTAAATTCTACTATTCAGTGTAGCATGCAGTGTTGAAGAACAGTGTTCATGCGCGTGGGAAGGCTTATTTTAAGATATAATCTGATGTACACATGTGGGTGACATCTGCAAACTTGGTTACCTGGTACCAGTTGCATTATCGACACGTACATGTATCACTTCTACATGTACCCGTATGTTGCCTTCATCTGTTCATTAAATTTTCTTTGAAATTTTGATGTCCCTACTCATTTCACCTAGCAAGGCCAAGCTGCACATTTCCATCTTTCGTCAACTTGTGTTCGCTGTTTTGCTCAAAAGACAAATATGAGTGATCAAAGTTATGGAACTTTTCAAATAATTACCACAGTCTACTGGTACTGGTACATGTGTACTGGTATATATGTACATGTGCACATGTACATACATGTACATGTGTGTCTACATGTACATGTATCATAGTAGGTTGATAAATCTATCTTATTGAATGAAATTGTTGACATACCGTACTGGTGAAGTACAGTAGTTATAGTCATTTACATGCTGTACAATTCTCAGGCTACCAGTTGCATACACAATGCTTGTTTTGTACCTTGTTTGTCCTTGTACAATGTACATGTATGTGTACCAATATACATGTATGTACCGGTACATGTACAGTGTACTTTGTGTGTAATATGGTATGTGTTGATTATTGTATGTACATGGTGTAATGTTATTTGTTTTGCCCTTAGTGTTAATAATTAATGAGTACAGTGGTACAAGTACATGTACCATGTTCAACTTCAAACTTCATCCTGGTCAGATAGCATACTCAATTGAGGTACTTACCTGTATTTATTTGCCAACACATGTACATGTATGAACTGTCCTGAACTGCATACAAGTAGGCTTACCATTAGAGATGAGTTTCTTTTCTTTACTGGTTATGTAGGGATGATTAGGGGGTAATTTTCAGAACTCGGCCATCGTCATCTTTGAATTAATTTGCCTTACAATCAGTTTTTCAGTACATTTTGTACTTGTGTATTTAAAGTAAGCTGTGTCAGCAGGCTATGGAACTGTTTGAAGTAAAATGTTCATCTACCGGGTTCAGTACATGTAAGAAATAAAGTTTGCGTTGAAGCAAGTTTCTTTAAACATACATGTACATGTACATGTAGTTACCGGTAGGTTGCATCATTAAAGCACTGATTTTTACATGACATGTACAACATGTACTGCATAAACATTTTATTTTGTTTTGCCTTAAACCACACGTACCGTATGACAATGCACATGTACCCATACCTGCACATGTATTAGTGTGCATGCCTCCAATGAAATGAAAAAAAAAAAGTTTCTTAAATTTAATCTTGAGTTATTAACATTTGTCCCTTTTAAAGTTCACGACAGATGTACATGTACGTGGATCAAGCCAAAGTTTGTGTACACTGGGACAGCCTTGTGACAGGACAAGGCACTGGGTAGGGCCCTTGTAGTCAAAACATTCCAGCACAGTGTGTGAAATGCCAAGGTGACATTTACACCAGTATGTTTTTTACACCTATCCGCAAGCCAAGGTACCAACTTGAGATTCCTTTTAGCAGATGCCATGCCTGTGAAATATTTCCCTCAGTGTGAAATTAAATTTATCACAGACCTTTAAGTACAGGTACAAGACCATGGATTATTTTCCTCTGTATTCTTGCATTTTTTGTTCTTTTATTATACCAGTGGATTTTTTCATCAAGGACAGTGAATACATACAGTCAAGTGCAATTTTACCTTTCAGAGAAAATATTTTTTTTTTGCACTTTTTGACTGAAAATAATTAATTACTAAATTGAACAAATAATATTTCCAGGTATGTACATGTACTACCGGTACAAGATTTTTTTACCATGGCTATGATGACTTACTGATCGGGAGGCATCAAGTAGTAATTAAGCATGTGGAAGAAATTAAAAACCAGATGGGCCTTTGACCTTTATATTTGAATAGTGCACTGAACTCATTACTTGATGACATTGTCTTAATGATCATCATTAACATGTACATTTGAATTACATGCATGTACATGTACAGTACATGTACAATACATAATGCTTACAAAATATTGAAATGTAATGAAAGCTTAATATGACAGCAGTGTACCGGTACACATACGTACATGTGTGTACACTGTACTTGTTCTAACAGTAGTGATTCGTTTTGGTCAAATTATGTACAGTGATTACAACTCTCGTTGAAAAAGTCATATGTTCTGCTATTACAGTTCGGTTTTTGTACATGTACATGTATGTACTAGTACATGCAGTGTTATGTACATGTACAATGTATGTGAGTACATTAAAGTGTACATTACAGTCCCTTAACATGGTACATGTACATGTACACCTTGACTTTCACTTGGACTTTTGTCATACAGTGTTGCTGAACCTCTTTTGATTTACTTCAAATTCATTTGGAATACTGGCAGTCTGGCACTTTTATCTCTATAATATACGGTATGCCGTCAAACCTTTGTAAACAATTTCAGTGTCATGAAATTTCATCAGAAAACAGTGTCAAGCAGAAATTGGGCAAGAATTCTGCCAAGTTTGCCTGACACATGAACATTTTAGGAGATCTTTAAAGTTGATAAAGTCTAGTACATTATTACATGTATCTCTACTTACATGTACAATAATCATGCAGCTGCTTAACCATTAGTTTGTTAGAAAATTATTCTTGTACATGTGTATTTGAGGGAGCATTAAAAAAATAATCAGAAAATTGGGCCAAAATAAAAATTCATTGAAACTTTGTAGTGGGTTAGTAAAATCAAGAGTTTTGAATCAGAATAAATTTCACTTAAAATCATGAAATTTGAGGTCAAAATGTTACCCCGGCAAGGCACTAGAGGCAAAAATTCAAAGTGCGCCATGTTGGTGTGCCACTTCGGGGTACATCAACAATACCAGTAGTACAGAATGTTGCCCAGTGCATTTTGCACTGTACTTGTACAGCTATTCAAGTTCTCTTGAAAAAAATGAAAAACTTCATAAAACATTTCTACTGGTAAATTACATTTTTTTTCATGTCCAACTTGTCTTCTGGGGTGCTGTAGTTACAGTACAGAAGGATAGATTCAGAACCCAGTATGTTTAATTGTAAAGAAAACCTGAAGAAATTCAGGGCTTTAGTGAAAAATTAGATGTGCCAAATTTTGATGTACCAGTAACAAAAAAGATACCTGTAATAGTTGGAGCTGCTGTGCTCATGTACTGTACATTGCTTACATTGTCACCGTTCTCACAAAGTGACGCTAATGTGGCTTTTGAGGAAACACAGGTTTTTGAACCTGTCAAAATAAGTAATTTGTGACAAATATTATGTAACAAAAATCCCTTAAATGATTTTTTGATGTATAAATGTTTATTTAACCCAAGTATTTAGTATGAAAACAGGTTAATTAGCCAAAATTAATTATCAAAGGTTAACGTCACTTTGTGAAAATGAAAATTACGTTTTTGTACATGAATGTCCCTCTGTTCAGTGTATAATAATCACAGGGAAGGTGGTCATGTCTTTACACGCGCACAACTGTGAATGTAACAAAGCTTGCGTCACTTTGTGAAAATGAAACTTGACCTACTTTCAGCCTTTCCATGCAATACGTTTTGTACATGTTCAAAGGACGTTAAGCATTGAGTCCCGTCGTGAAAATGCAAAATGCTGTGTTCAAGATTTTTGCCCTTGGCAACATTAATGTAACTACATGTATGATATTTTGTTTGTGGGAGCATGTAAAAATGATCAAGCACGATATTGTAAAACAGAATATTGAACAAAATGAAAATTGGCAAAATTCATTTTTGGACATTTGCAACATTCATTTTTGGACATTTGCAACACTTTGTGAAAACGGTGATGATACATGTACAGTGTGTATGTCGCAATGGATGAACCACTTTTTCTCAATTCTATTACCACTAGTACATTCATGCATCATGTCAACCAGTCCTAATTCAATAACTGATGTGCATTTTAATGATTAATTTTTACCTACTGTACCCTGCGCCACATTTTGTATACACCGCATAATGTAATTTGAAGCAAGTCACTCATACCATAGTGTGGTTTCCCCATCCGTATTGTGATGTATAACATCCTTTTCCGTCCTCCCTACTCCTATGATTAAGAAGTAAAATGCTACATGTTAATGAAATTACAATATGGGTACCGGTATCACTTGGAATGGTTCACATGGTCAACTACAGTTGTAGATACAGTGAAATACCAGCGGAATTGATTTCAAACTATGACTACTGATTTTTATTTGACAGGTAATTTGCATTAATTAATTCATCACTCTTGGAAATTAAAAAATGTGTTCCGAACTTACAAAACCATATGTCAGATGTGACAGGGACACCCCAAAAAACAAAAATGGACTCCTAATTTCGAAGTACCCATGCAGACCTACTGGTAGATGTACATGTAGGTACGTTAGATACATGTATGTTAGGTACGTGTACATGTACCACATGTGCATGTACTCAGTGAGTATTCATTGTACTGGTACCAATTATTGTAGCAGCAGGTTTTGGACTGGAATCTTGTCTTTTTTCTAATTTTACTGATTTACATGTATACTTCTGCAGATAACATGTATATACATGTACATTGTATACCAGGACAGTGGACAGTGTACATGTAACAGCTGTGATGATGCATGTACATGTAGCACTGTTACTGTACACGTGTACATGTACATGTATGTACATGTGCAGGTACATGTACGTCAGAAACTACATGTACTGTACATGTACACTGTACACGTACCCTTGAAAAGGCTTGCTGAGGGTTGAGCAAGCCAGCAATATTAACACCAAACTTTTGGGCAAAATCTTGCCTCTATTTAATCGATCAAATTCCTTCAAAGATGCATTCAGATAAGTTTGAATTAATCCTGAGAGGTATTGGTACAATATTGTGTACAGGTAATGGTACATTTATGGTACACTCTGATGAGAGCAATCTCTGTTTTGTTTGGAAGAAGTGTTGGCTCTGAGAGGAGCATGTGATGAGAAAAAGTCATGTCCACAATTACATGACATAATTGTAGGATATCTAGCACTGTACGGTGCGACCAAAACAGTCGCATTTGTGCCTAAAAAATGATGATATACGACCAAATGTTTAATACTTATTGCCAACCATGATTTATGCCTGTTAGTTGCCCACCTTGTCAGCCATATTTCATGAACGATCGCTGCCCGGTTTTCTTCTACGTGCACCAAGCAATGTGTCTCTATGATCACAGGGTTTTTTTTCTAGCTGTCTTACTACATGTAGTGTGCATGTACATGTACTACCAGTACATACCGCTACATGCATGTACAGGTATGGCACTGGGTACCCAAGTCGGCTGGTTTGTGGTCCCACACTGTATACATTGTAGAGTGTATGGGGAGCTGAGCTGTTTCATTATTTGTAATGCACTAGCAATCTACTGGGATATGTATGCCACGATTCCAGTGAAATAAACTTGTTTCAGTCCCAAATGTACTTGAAGTTTGAAACCAAAGCTTCTTTTAGCTCGGTTTTGTCCCAGGTGTACACGAAATACTCAAACGTAAGAGAACAAACATGCCTTGTCTTTTCATTCAGCTTTTTTTTTGTATAATTGTTTGCCATTTTTTATTTATTCCACAAGCACAAAATCCAAAGCCTGTCCTGTGGATAATTGACATGATAATGTTTCTGTGGTTTTTTTTTGTCGGATTTTGTACATGTACATGTAACTCGTGTATTTTGCAAAAATCGACCCTACATGTATGGTACGTGCACATGGATTTTCTTTTGTTGAGGGGCTGCGGGTACTTTGTGCAACTGTTTCACCTGCTGACTTTTTCTCCACATTCTTGTGGAAGTACCGGTACATGTACATTGTACATGTACCAGTATGATACATGCGAAGTGGTTAATTTCTTTGTTATTCAGAGCCAGATTTCACACGACTGACTTTTATGTCACAGTGCCATTCCCTAGCACTGGTAATACATTACCAGGGCTATACATGTAGACATTGGTTTGTATACATGTACACTGTACATTGATGTATGGTACATGTACATGTACACGTACACAGTGTACTGACCACTGCTCCTACTATGTACATGTACACAGTGTACTGACCACTGCTCCTACTATGTACATGTACTCAGTGTACTGACCACTGCTCCTACTATGTACATGTACACAGTGTACTGACCATTGCTCCTATGTACACAGTGTACTGACCACTGCTCCTACTATGTACATGTACACAGTGTACTGACCACTGCTCCTACTATGTACATGTACTCAGTGTACTGACCATTGCTCCTATGTACACAGTGTACTGACCACTGCTCCTACTATGTACATGTACACAGTGTACTGACCACTGCTCCTACTATGTACATGTACACAGTGTACTGACCATTGCTCCTACTATGTACATGTACACAGTGTACTGACCATTGCTCCTACTATGTACATGTACACAGTGTACTGACCACTGCTCCTACTATGTACATGTACTCAGTGTACTGACCATTGCTCCTATGTACACAGTGTACTGACCACTGCTCCTACTATGTACATGTACTCAGTGTACTGACCATTGCTCCTATGTACACAGTGTACTGACCACTGCTCCTACTATGTACATGTACACAGTGTACTGACCACTGCTCCTACTATGTACATGTACACAGTGTACTGACCACTGCTCCTACTATGTACATGTACTCAGTGTACTGACCATTGCTCCTACTATGTACATGTACACAGTGTACTGACCACTGCTCCTACTATGTACATGTACATGTACTCAGTGTACTGACCATTGCTCCTACTATGTACATGTACACAGCGTACTGACCACTGCTCCTACTATGTACATGTATGTACATGTATGTGTACTTGTGCACAATGTGAAGGTATTTATTGTCTATAGAAATAAACTCATGTGTATCTTGCCTCAGTATACAGACCTGTGTGTTTTTGAAAGTTTTTAAATTGGCACATTCTGTATTTGGTCATGCAGGTACAATGGTTGTTTGCCTTCCGGCAACCGGGGTAGACGGCGGAGTCGATTTGGTCTGTTCAAGAGAGAGACAGCGAATGGCGTCAAGCCAGACAGGCAGTATGAAGTTGGCCCTCAGAAAGGAGGACAGGTACATGTATGTGTGTATAATGTACTCGAGAGTGCTTACCAATTAAGATAAATGGAACATCACCTGTCAGTGCATTGTACCCATGTAGTTAATGCATGTTTGTAAGGTACATGTAGAAGGAGCACCTGGGACATGTGAACCAGCCTAGATATGGTACTGGCAAGAGTTAAGCACTAACCTGGCTTCCTGTACCTCCTGTTGAAGTCTGGGCCATATGACATGTACACATATCTTTGAGTCAGCTGGCTGCAGCTTCATACTCAGGTTTCAGTGTCATTTCAAATGCTTTCTTTTGGGAAACAAATTAAAGAAAAACCATAAAATCCTTCCAATACAGTCAATCTTTTGCAAATGCCATCTTTGGTTTGTACTCTAAAGCTTGTTTTCCCAGCTTAGTCTCCAGGGATTTTTAGGTCCTCAAAAGTAGGGATTTCATCTCAGTATATTGGTGCAGTGCATACATGTACATGAACAGACAAGCGTTCTGCTTCAGCAACATCCTGTCTTATAACATGAAGCCAACATTAAAAACACTCTCAGTTGGAATACATGCAGTCATGACAGATTTCTGAACAATTCCCCTGTCAGAGATTAAGATTGGGCCAAAGCCATACAAGAATCCTAGGTTTTGGAAATGGCCTATGGTACCGGTACATTTCCACGTGTAAGCTGTGGCCTAACTACCGCGACTTGACCACAACTGAGGCATAAACTCATTCGTCTGTGAAAACTACATGTACACAAAGTCACTCACTTCCAGCTTCCATAAATGCTTCGGACTGCCGGTACATGTACATGTATTTCCAACCATTGCTTAGTATTACTGAGGCTGCTCAGTGCTTTACACCCTCATCTGCATGACAGTGGTAACTTGCAGATTTGAACTCACATCTCATTATTATAGGGTTTTCCTTCCACCTCTAGAACTGAAGATTTCTTCTTTGTTTTCTCTCTGTGTCTGCAGTGCCTGTGCTCTTTTAAGGAATTCTTATTTTTTTCTGCCAGAAACTTGGCTTTGAATTGGAGCAAATACTGTAAATTCAGACATGTGTAAATTTCTTTTCCCCTAGCAAAGTCCCAAGAAAGGCAAGCACACAATAGCCTACACATTATCAAGGCATCAGACGGTGGTTGTTGAATATTCATCAGACAGCAATACAGACATGTTCCAGGTCAGTCTTGCAGATGGTCCATTTCTTACCACAAGATTATGTGATTATCTGGTTGTTGAATAATCATCAAATAATTAGAATTGCAAATAATTAGCCCCCCCATGTTCATTGACCCATATGGTTCATCAGATTTTTGTTAAATGCTGGTCCTTCAGTTATTTTGTAATTGTTTAACTCACACTTTAATATTAATTAATCATGATCTCAAAGTGCATGTACTTCTAAATAACACACCCTCAGGCAGAGCTTAGGGGCACGGGAATTTGAAATTTTTATGTTGCTAATAGTTGGCTCTCTTGTATTATTGTTACCATCTGTAAGGAAAAATTGATTATAGGGATATTTCAATAACTGCAAATGCATGCAGTGGCTGAAATGAAGTGGGGTTTTATAAACTTACAGTTTCTTGGAGAAATATGGTTTTGATTTTTTTTTCATTGGAAGATACTCAAAGTTTCTGTAAGTGGAGCTTACCTAAGAATTGTTAAATGCAGTTTAAGAATTGGTCAGGAAATTATTTTTCCTTCCCATGTTGGGTCAAAGTCATACTTTTAGAAGAGAAATGCACTTTTGTATTTCGTTTTATTTCTAGCTGCCAAACTTAGAATTTACAGAATAAATTGTATGAAAAAATGTGTTTTCTTTTGTTGAAAACAGAAATACTAGCAGCACTTGTGATTGGGCCACAGTTTGTAATTCAAAACAGGAAATTTTAAATTAAATGACCATTTTTAAGAATTGCTTAAGACTGCTAGAAACATCAAAGAAGGCAATCCAACATTGAGAAACCCATTCCAAGGCTCTCATTCTCTTGTCTATGGAAATAGAATTCAAAGTTTTCTCAACAGAAACTTGGCTGGCAATAGTTTTCCTCCTGTCTGTATCTTGAACTATTTAGATTGGCCGCTCCACAGAGCCTGTCATTGATTTTGTTGTCATGGATACGGTACCTGGCGCCAAGTCGCAGGAAGAGTGCACAATAGCAGAGAGTACGATATCAAGGTTTGCCTGTCGTATCATCTGTGATAGAGACCGCCTCATGCTGCCAGAATCTATGCAGCTGGCTTCAATTCCTCCATAATATCTTCCTTGGGGTAAGTTTACTACGCATAGGATGGTCCCTGTCATGTTGAAGAACTGAAAAAGATGGAAAGCTGACTCTAGGCTCATGACTAATGGCACACCTAACATACTGGTGCTACATGTACACTATACATGTATGTACACATGTACATGTGTACTTGTTGTAACATGTTTATGAAACTGTCAATTGATTTTAGACATTTTCCTTGTTGTACATGTATAATATATGAATTTTTGAATTTTATTTTATGGAGCTCAACCCTCATGCATAACAATCACTGACCTATTTACAGGTATTTATCATGTACATGTATGCGGACAGACAAAATGTAGCCAATGAGCCTTTTCAGAGTCCAAATTTCACTCCACCCTGGCACCTTTGCATTCTGCACCCCATGTATCCATAAATTGTTGCTAGACACTTCATTCTCAGGTCTAGGGTACATGTAGTTTGCCTTTTTAATGCTTATTTGATTTCTGTGCAAAGCGTTTTATCAATTTGGTGGGGGGTAGTCCCGTCAGTTATAAAAGATCTGCTCTCCCTCGAGGCTCTGGGTAGTTTTGGTGATGGTGCAAGATGAACTAAACGAATCTACATGAAAGTTAATCAGTCTTTAGTGTGCAAATTTAGAATAAAATTGTAATGAAAAATTTGGTGCAGAAGTGATCATGTGAATTTTGTAATTCCAAGAAGAATCTATGTGTACCGAGTTAATTTGGCTACCCAAAGCAGTGTGAGTGTACAGTGTGTGCATAATACAGGCGGCAAAGCATTAAGCAAGCTCCACCTCTTATGATAAATCATTTCCTGTGTTTACTGCAGCTGTTCAGAGTACATGAATTTTATATGAGAAATTTATAATGAACAGTTTTCAGCAAGAAAAATGCATGTACCTGACTGCCTCTTGGAAGTTGTTTGAATACCTTTCCCAACGTTTTGTAATTCCTCCCCACTTCCCGCTCACAAAAGTGAATTTTGGATCACGTTTGGCTTTTTTGGAAGGTCAGAAGCATCGCTTTCAGGAACTGAACTGAAAGTTTCCCCTGTGTTCCATGTTTGTATCCAATCCAGTGGTGCAGTGTTGCTCCTCTTCACTATTCATGGCCGTGGAAAGATTACTGGTAGATGACATACTGTGTTAGCCCATGACATTCCAAACATAACATGTCTACTCTATCTTCTGTAAACTCATGTCTTCCTCAAAACAAAACGGCCCTGGAGTTTTATCTGGTTTCCCACATCCAATTTAGATATAGAGTTGTTTGGGATGTCTTTTGGATTTTCTCCCTTCAGGGTTTGGTGTGTATTGTATTACTGGGCTGTTCTGATTTCTTCAATAATCAGTTATCCCGGTAACATGACACTAGCAGGCCTAAAATTGTATGCGTGTACACTTCCTGTGTACGTGTTCAGTATGTACCACAACGTACAGGATGTGAGTGTTGCCTAAGACTTTACCAAATAAGATCATAGTGTCAGTGTGGTTTGGGATGCTCTTGTTATTGTTGCCCCTAGATACAGACTTCTTGAGACTACACCCAGGAGGTGGAACCACCTCTCATGGACCATCCTTGAAAGATTTTTCTTGGAGAGGCTCAAATGTTGCGGAGACTTTAATGTTTGGTCAGAGACATGCATAAATATGGAATAGCAGTACAAGTACCAAACATGTACCTGGTACTTGCTAACTGTCCTTGTAGGGGTACATTCAGGATTTTCGATGTGTCCTCACCAACATCTGCCTGTAAGGCTTGTCCTATTGCCGTTAGTTTGGGTGTGTATACTTAGGTCCAGGTTGTACAATGTACATGAATACATGTATGTTAGCAGGTTGGGAGTTTGATTTGCCTCGGAAAAAGGATATCCTTTCTGTAGAAATTCACAGGTAGCGGTACTGTATAGACATGAACATGTACACTGCAGTGTATGTACAATATGTACATGTGCACTGGTAGACACATGTACGTACATGTGCATGTAACATACATCGATGTAAGTTGGACCTTCTCCTTGTATAAACACTTTAACGCAAATCACACTTACCCATACCTATCTTTGCTAGAGATATTGTATACCTTTATTTGTTTTACGCGTTAACTCATAAAATATCCATTGATTTTGGCAAATTTAAGCCGTAGAATATAATTGTATTTGGCATGCATATCCAGCCTTACCAGTAGGACCCTGGAAGGACTCTATACCAACAAAATTGAGCTGCAACATGTACGATAAACAGTAACGAAGGTTGAGCATATTTTGACCAACTTCCCTACTTCTGGTTACAAAGCGTGCAACTGTTGGTAAACTTTTAGGAAAATGAGCGCTAAAAATGACCTCCATATGGATAATTGAGCTTGGCCCAACTCTTTTTGACCACTATTTTTACAGTGTACATTTGTCATGCTTGCTACCAACAGTTGGCAGACATCTCAGAAATCACAGGCAATGTTTGATAAAGCTGGCATTTCTGACTGTTCAGATCATAGGGGAGGTTGGATGTCAGTAACCATGCCAACGGGGAAACTTGAAAAGACTGCCGCGGTGTGGAGAAGCACTTAATGGTGATTGGTTACTCATGGGTTTAACTTTATTGATGCGAACCATGGAGGTACATGTACCAGTACTGTACATGCATTAAGGTGTCAATAGCAGCAGCTTACCGGTAGCATGTATGTACACAACATACAGTATAAGGACACTCATTATCAGTACAAATGTTGAGCTTCAATTAAATATGACAGGAAAACTATGGATTTTTGGCTGACCTGTTTTGGAAAATGTCCATTGTGCAAGAACACTACCGGTATGTCTGATTTTTACATAATTGATGTCAAAAGGACTGCAATATCACGTGTTGCCTAGAAAATGCTGTACATTGTATGGTTCAGAGTGTGAAAAAAATGCACAGTGATAATATTAAAGAAAATGTCAAGGGAGCAGGTTTACATGTACCTCTAGTAGCCCTTCAAGGATTTATTGAAGAGCCCAGCCACTCACAAACGGTGGAGCTGTCATATTCTGCTTATTGTGTGACTTTGAGTAGATCTTTTGCTCGCTAGAAGGAAAAGAGTTTCCTACAGAGTATAGGGAGTCTCCACAGGTACCGGCATAAATTTGTAAAATACTGTACTACTAAAAATTTAAATGTATGTTTTTGTTTAGGTACTGGTACATAGTTGTAACATGGTTGTCAAACATACATGTGTATATCTGTACATTTGTGCATGGATGTACAAGAGTGTATGTAGGCCTACTGGTAGGGAACTGAGGGTACTGTACATGTACATGGATCAGGTCTTCCTGGCACACTTTATACAGGTACACATTTACACTACATATACTAGTAGGTAGAGGTATTGGCAGGTACAGTACAGTGCAAATGAAACTTAAGCTCAGAAGTGGGAAAATTTTTCACATTTTTTCCCATCCCAGAAAATGAATATTCATTTCACAAACTATGAAAAATTTCCCCCTTAGTGGGAAAATTTTTCACACTTTTGTTTCACTGGTAGGAAAAATTGTCACACCTTTGTTTCACTGGGGGCAAAAATTTTCACACCTTTGTTTCACTGGTGGGAAAAATTTTCACACCTGTTTTTCACAAGTGTGAAAACTTTTCACAGGTGTGAAAACTTTTCTCAAGCGGGAAAACTTTTCACAAACTCGAAACGTCAACACTTTTGACCCAATTGAGAAGGAAATTAACCCAAGCCCCAATAAAATCAATTTTAAAGTATGAAGTTCACAAGTACATGTACATGTTGCTAAACAGTTGCGAAAACATCCCCCAGCCACATTTTATTAATGCCCGTTTTTAGCAGATCGAACATCCTGAAAACTTAACCTTCTTTTGCAGAATTTTCCATGAGGAGTTCAGGCAACTCAAATCCTATCCATTCCTGAAAAAAATCGATGAAAAAGTAGTTAAAGGAATTAATGTACAGTACTGCATTGTGTCCACAGGGAGTTAGGCGACCACGTGGTTGTACACAAAAACGATCCATGCGCACAACACGTGCGCAGTGGCCCATTTCAGTCCCTACACACGTAGGCCCAGTACACAACCACAACTCACATCCATTGAGAGTGTGTTTGCTCTGTGCCTCTGATCTGACGTTGTGCAGAATCTATCCGGCCTTGACGAGCAGGTTTTTTGTACCAACATTTTCACACCCTTTTCACATCATTTTCGCTTTATCTTCACACGGTTTTCGCATTATTTTCTCACAGTTTGTGTATTATTTTCACACACCGATTTTTGCACAGCGTTCACAAATTGTTTGCACCACACCGTTTTTGCTTATTTTTACACCATTTCCGCATTTTTTTGGCACCGTATTTTTGCATATTTTCACACTGGATTTACTGCAAATTCACAGAGGGGAAAAGTAGATGTCAAAATGTGAAGATCGCCTTTGAATGCAAATGCAAATTCTTTTCCCTTTTTTTGCTGTTGTTTTCCCAGGTTTAATTTTCAATTGTAGAGATGACGTACATGTACATGTAGGCCCTATCATTCCCTTTTCAAGGACTGTGCACATGTACGCTCGACCAGTACATTGTACTGTACATGGTCTAGTACACATGTATACTGTACTTGTATACACCTTTATTCACAGGTAGACTGTACATGCCCAAGCTTTGTCCTACTCGTATCCCACCCTGCCCATCCCATTCTGCCACATCCTCCACTTCCCTGTCCCATAATGCCTTGCTCTACTCCTGCTAGTTCAGTGATACTCTCTCCCCCTGTTTTGGTGTCAGTGTACATGTAAATGTACAGGAATCAGGAAACATTTTTATGCCTAGGGAGTACACGCACCTGTACATGTACATGTACAAGGCAATCAAGGAGTACATGCAAAGGTCATCTTTGACCTGAAGCAGTAGGCAAGGATTTATCTTGCATTGGAAATCCTATTATCAAGAAGCGTCTGGCGGCTTTTACAAATAGTGTGAATGCGTGAATGCCCTGGGCTACCATACCATGATCCCCCATTAATCTTGCGGAATATTTTGAATGGTTTTCATGTGTGTAAACCACCAGTGGGTAGGTTAAAAACTTAGAGGCATAGTGAGTGCCGGGGATGTACCAGTACTGTACATGTACATGTAGCATCAAAGTATTCAGAAACACAAATAAATACAAGTATATATACGAGTACATTGATAGGTATATTGTTGTTTCTTCACATGGTTGCATAACGGAAGATCACATAGAAATTGGTAGTACAAACGTACCTTTAAACTTTGTCCTTACCACTTGAATCTACATGTACATGTATCCACATACTGCACCTTTGAGCATACATAAATAAATTAACGTTATTCGGCGGAAAATGTAATTTGTGTAAATGAAAACTTATTGAAAAAGCAGTAGAAAATCTTGGCAGTATTTCATTCAATTCAGCAGCTTTATTGAGTTTAAATACTCATTAGTAAATTTGACTGTGTCATACAGTACCACTCCTAGTGCTTTTTTAACAAGTTTTTTCTTATACAGTACATACACATATACATGTCCACATACATGCACATGTCTCCATACATGCACATGTCCACATACATGTACATGCACATGTCCACATACATGCACATGTCCACATACATGCACATGTACATGTACACATACATGTACATGTGCATGTACCGGTAATTCAAATGTGCCAGAAGCAATTACATGCATGTAGCAGTGCATGTACATGTACGCTGTAGCCATAAGACTGAGGACAAGATGAACTGCACAAAACACAATATAACTACAAGACTTACAGTACCAGCAACTTGCTTGAAATGATTGAAATAACAGGATAATTGCTATCAATATGGATGTCATCTCACAGAGCTACCTGATCCAGTCTGTGCATGCATACATCATGTACTTGTACTGGTATCTGTACATGACATGTACAAGTTTATGATCAGTGTGAACAGAAATGCTGGAACTACTGTGGTACACTTTACGGTACACATTCATTACCTGATGCATCAAGTTCTGAAGTTTGAACAATGATGTTGTCAATGAATGGAAATGAAAATAGAAACTACAAACTGGTTATAGGAACATTTTGGTGGAGCAATTCCAGCTGAATAAGTTGTTTGAAAATATTTCAAGTTTGTGGTGCATGTACTGGTACACTCCCCCCCCCAAAAAAAAAACCTTCCACAAAGAAACTTCTACTCCAGTACATGTGTGAGACAACTCCATCAGTATTGATGTGCCAATATACTGGTTTAGACATACATGTACACAAAATATACATTTGATTCAGCATTGGTAATGTGCATAAAAGTAAATGTTCCAAGTCATTTTATTTCAAAAAGAAATTAATCCAAGTAATTTTCTTTGAAACATTTAATACCGGTACCTCAGAAAACAATCTTGCAAGAACCTGAGTAATGAATGCCATGAATAGATGTCAACATTTAGAGGGCCTTAGTACATGTACATGTAGTTCTTGATCAAAGGACTTATGTCTGAGGCCTGTATGTCAACATTTAGAGGGCCTTAGTACATGTACATGTAGTTCTTGATCAAAGGACTTATGTCTGAGGCCTGTATGTCAACATTTAGAGGGCCTTAGTACATGTACATGTAGTTCTTGATCAAAGGACTTATGTCTGAGGCCTGTATGTCAACATTTAGAGGGCCTTAGTACATGTACATGTAGTTCTTGATCAAAGGACTTATGTCTGAGGCCTGTATTGTCAACATTTAGAGGGCCTTAGTACATGTACATGTAGTTCTTGATCAAAGGACTTATGTCTGAGGCCTGTATGTCAACATTTAGAGGGCCTTAGTACATGTACATGTAGTTCTTGATCAAAGGACTTATGTCTGAGGCCTGTATGTCAACATTTAGAGGGCCTTAGTACATGTACATGTAGTTCTTGATCAAAGGACTTATGTCTGAGGCCTGTATGTCAACATTTAGAGGGCCTTAGTACATGTACATGTAGTTCTTGATCAAAGGACTTATGTCTGAGGCCTGTATGTCAACATTTAGAGGGCCTTAGTACATGTACATGTAGTTCTTGATCAAAGGACTTATGTCTGAGGCATGTACATGTATGTCAACGTTTAGAGGGCCTTAGTACATGTACATGTAGTTCTTGATCAAAGGACTTATGTCTGAGGCCTGTATTGTCCTCTTGGCAAAGATATTGCCATCAGAAATGTCTTAGTTCCCACAGTGATAAAAATTATGACATTTACCTTTTACTCTTGCACAAAGCTCTTGTTGTCTTTTTGTTGCCATGCAAATCGAGAATTATTACATTTATAACGTTGAATTGACAGCTGCTGTTTAACAAATATTCACAAGTCTGGTATTGACTGCCTTGACCATTAAAAGCTCTTAACGATGAAACCAGTACTGTAACCAAACTATAAGGCCTATGTGTCTATTATGAGAAAAGATGTTAGCACCTTGATCAGAGGTAACACCTAGCCCTCAAGGGAGGATTTCAAATTACATGCCAAGAAGAATAGGCTTTCAGACCATTTCATGAGATTCCTTTCATCCGAAAGATGAGGCCTGGAAATGAGTAGGGGAAAAGGCTAACTATGTCAGATAGAATTTCCATCCAGCCCTGCAGGCAGCAAGGGACGGATGTAATTCAACTCGAAGCATCGATCTTTTACCAATTTAGAACGGAGGTGCGTTAAGATTTGGTTCTCTTCTAAAGCTGCTGTGATCTCTTTATTTCCTGTCTGAATTATCGGACACTGTTCTAGCTATCTGGTTAAATTGAACCCACCTAGTAATTAAAGTTTTTATGTCACAAGCATGGCCAGTTAATGGTGATGGTGTACATGTAGATGCCATGAGCAGAGGGTGATTATGGGAATATTTGAGGTAGGTTTAACACCTTAGGTCTTGAGGTTTTTTTCCAGACTTGTTTGCTTGTAACAGGGAACATGCTTGATAATAATGAACTCGACTGTTGATGTTCTAAGAAATACCAGTACTTCTGAAATGATCTTTCTATAATCAGATGTACTGATAACTGGTATCTGTGAGCCCACAGATCAATTGTAAACATGTTACGACCAGCCTCTCAGTATTCCAAAGCCTAGCAAGATGCTTTCTTTGTAAGACAGCTGCCTAATGACTCAATGAATTCAATCTTAATCAGTATTCTGAGGTGCCCAGGGACATTCAACCTCATCAGCAGCTATCTAAACCTTCATGTTTACAACCAGGCAGGCCACCCTGTCGTTTTACAGCTAAAAGACCATCACTCTATTATGCAGTCATCAACTCATGATGAAGATATAGCTATGATGATCCACCTCGCTAGACTGCTGGTAATTGGAAAGGACACTATTAAATTCCTTTATTTCCCCCAGTTCCTGCGTTGGCCATAAAGCTGTGCACCACAGATTACCCCTGTCACATCCTGTGCTACACTACCACTCTTCACTTATGAGGAATAAGTGTCTTTAGATGGACAGAATTAGTAATGGAAAGCCACAAATAAGCATCCCTCCTTTGCTGGCAGGCGGGTAGACCTATCAATACACTGTAGGTCAAGATTTCAAGGGTTCAAAATTGTGATTGCAATAAGCATAGAATGTGTTACTGTTCAGAAATGTCTATAGGCTGTATGCAGGAACTTTGTAAGCAGAATTTCTCAAATCTCCTGGCTTTGTGGCAATGATCATGCAAAGTTTTCTGCACCAGAGTCACCAGTATTGCATAGATATGCAAACACATACATGTACTCAGCAGCCGGTCTACTTACATGGCCGCCAGTGGACACATGGAAATTACATACAATGTCGTACACTACCCACTAATGATACAGACTGTGCCATGTGTTGGCCATTTACCCTCATGAATAATTATGATTTTCCTCAACTTTGAGTTATTATTATTTAACACAAATTTGTAATGTTTGGTTAAAGTGCACAGAAAATTGGGGAGCCAAGGGGATGTTCAGTATTTCCAAATGTTTGATATACACATGATGTAGCAGTGTTCGTTACTGTGGCATTCCACTGCACTACTAGGTATCATAAGATCCATCATCTTTGAAAAAGGTTTTAACTTCACTCTTGCATAAAAAAATTGTAAGCAAATATTTATATTTGGCCTTAATGAGTTCCTATTCAGTCAGCTGGCAGGCAGTCCAGCTCATTTTGTATTTTCAAGTGAAAAACTATGACTCTTAAATTTGCTTACCTGTTGCAACACATCTTTGTGAGTAAATCAAGATTGGATGTAATTATTTAAGGGCACTTGCAACTTGGTTAAAGTCTCATGCAGGTGAAGTACAGTATGTAAGTACATTGGACTGTTTAAAAATCTTGCTGTATGACACAGGTACAATGTACATGTATACATCTACCTTAAAATATTAACTTGATTTTAAAAAATTAACACCCCGGTATCCATGATTACCACATGTTCACCTTGGCATAGCTACATGTACATGTATATAGCATGATGACCATTCTACAGTAAAATGGGACTTCTTATTAACATAGACCCCAGCGGCCACAGGTGCAGATACCGGACATGTACAGGTGTGTGCATGAGTCAGTCTGGTGTCTTGGGAGGCAACAGATGATGGGGTTCGGAAAGGATTAGATCCCCATGACTTGCAGTTTTCCTAGGGTTGCATCACAGGTGTCACATTTCTCCGGCCTTCCAATATCTCAGGGATGAATTGCTTGATTGCTTTTTGTCAGGCAACCTGTTTGGAAGGATAATTAGTGAGGGTAAGAGGAAATAGTGGGTGGGAGGGACTTATTATTATTATAATAATATAAATATTAATATAATAATACTTATTAGGTACATTGACCTGCATTGGGAGGAAAGAAGGTTGACAAACTAGTTGACATACACGGTACTAGTACGGGTAGTATGGTACCAGGTCTAAGTTCATGTATTCTGGTACAAATCTTTATTGACAATCTGTAACAATATCACATGAAGAGAAGCAGGAGCCTGTTCAAAGACATTGGCCTTTGTCATTGTCACTGTCATTGTCATGGTCATTACCATCTGTTTAGTCTGCTAGAAGTACAGAGACAATGTAAGTTTTGCTTCCAAAAAGGTGTATTCATTGTGTTATGAGCATACGTATGAAGTCTGTGTTCACTGGGCAAAGGAGATTGCTGATGACATTGGAATACATGTACCTCTGCAGTACTTTGTCAATTGCAGAGTGTGTGGTGGTTTATGTGATCATTTACCGCTACTTAATCTAGCTCTGTCACCTGGTACCAGTGTTACCTGGTACCGGTGTTACCTGGTACCAGTAGAGATCTGTGGAGGGGAATGGAAAGGGGTACCCTGTACTTGCACAAGACTCTTCCTACATGTACCGGTACATGTAGAAATATAAAACAGAATGTCCAAGTAGCATACAATGTACATGGATATGAACTTCCATGTTTGTGGCTTGTAAGTATCCAACCAAACAGTGTTAAGGACTGTGGACATAAATACAGTACATGCTTACAGTCCGCCCCTAGCTGCAGTGCACCCCCAATGGGCAAAAGAAAGACGTGGTTACAAGTGAGTTCTTGCATGCGTTGTGCGTGCACGGTACGCAAAGACCATACATGCCGGAGTAAATTGGTTACGCGTGCTCAGCGTGCTCTGTGTCCAATGCACATATATACCGGTACTTGCGTGCCTCATGGTGCTCCTTTGTGGTGAGTGCCAAAAAACATGCCCTCTTTTGTTCCGCGCGGAGTGGATATTGCTGCTGGTAATGTTAGTCCAGGTTCATTTTTAAACAACCTTCTTGTACACGTACATGTACACTGTAAGTCAAATGGTGGAAGAGTGCATAATTATGATGTGTACATGTACGTAATGTAATATGTATCCATTATTAGATGCATGCATTTATACCCTCCTTTTGCTGTAACAGTCACAGATGGTAAAAAATTCCTTCCACTTGATTTGCCCCTGTACACAGATACACAGGGGTCATTTGACTGATTTTGACTGATAGGACAACTTTGTAAAGAATGCATCTTTGCACAGGAGGGTTTTAATAAGGAATACTTCTTTATCAAACATACATGTATTTGACAGAATAGTAGAGATTACAATAAACTTAATTTTGTGCAATATGCCAACATACATGTGTACCATGTACATGTACATCATACGCTGTACATGTAACCGGTATTTACACCTATTGGTAACATCACAAGTACAGCATTCAGTGTTACAAGAGCATGGTTTGTATGGGTTCTGAGATGGTTATAGTGTTACATGTATGTGGAAGATCTAACAAAAGTGTTTATTTTGTGACTGTCCGGTACATGTGTGGTACATGTACCTACTTGCATGGTATGTACATGTACATTGACTCATATTTGACTCACTGTTCTCTTGACTCATTGCGTCTTGGCAGAGCCGCAGTTTTTAAGGGTTAGTCTGTGTAGGCCTTTCTCCTGATGTGTCGTATTAATTGTTTCTTTTTCGTAAATCTTTCAGGAAAAAGCATGTAAATGGAAAACAGAGTTTGGCATGGATGGGTTAACAACAAACGGTGTGCTCATCATGAGGCCAAGGGGTGGGTTCCAGTCAGATGCTAGGCCCGGTGTCTGGAGAGAAGTATCCGTCTGTGGGAATATCTACTCATTACGAGAGACAAGATCTTCACAACAAAAGGGCAAACTGGTAAGCCCCCCACAGTCCACCACAACTATTTACTGTCATTTTTTGGCAGGGCCAAATTTAGTAATGTTCTATGTGCTTGCAACACTTGAAAATCCAGACAGATTTTGTAGTAGCTGACAGATGTCAAGAACACCATCCGTCTCCAGATGTGGACACTTTCAGTGAATATGCTTTTTTTCTCAATCTTTTTTTTTCACCCTTCCAAAAAAATGGACATGATTCATTGCAACAGTTATGGGCAGTCATTAGCTCACATTTCCAGTTTTATCCTAAGGAGGTGATATATTACTCTATCAAATTGCATGTATAATGAATCGGGGGGGTATAAAAGTTGGAGCTGCGTGCAAGTTACGGTGCTGAAAATTACCTACTGTCTGCCACAATTGTCCACTGACAGTAACAGTCCATGTCCTCTATACAGTACACCAATCAGTGTTGATGAAATGGAGCTTACACAAGAGCAATGCCATCTCCTCTCTCCACCTGGCGATACATCAATAACAGGGCCTTCTGAAATCATGATTTATGACTCAGCGCTGCAGGAAAGACCATAACACTGGGAGTATTAATCACAACTATCTGGAATCATAGACTAAAACAAATGCTGTTTTCCCAGAACAGGAGGCTTGTCATATTGGAAGAGTTGTGTATAAAACATACTTCTACATGTTTATATACAGGGATTAGCGGTTTCTGGATAGAAGCAGTCATGCTGTATTTGAAAGAATTTCCAGTGAAATCATGACAGCATGAAATTCCAGAAATATTCTAGGACGGTCTGGTACTATACATGTGCCAATTTTGGAAGTGAAAAATGAGGTTGTAGTCTAACATAACCGGCAATAATTTCAAAATTACTTGAGATTATGTGAATGTTGAGCCATGTGTAGAGCTTTGATTGATTGTGCAAAGAGCCTGAGATGACATGGAAAAATTTGCCATTGGATATTTCACAAGGATGTTTGAAATGATGCCATTTATTCACAACTTAGTGTGTAATGATCTAGTTTCCAAAGGTGTACATGTATATTCTCTCATTATATGTGTTTCTGCAGTCTAACTACTAAAAACATTTTTTGCTGAAATCAATACCATACATGTAGCTGGTCATTTTGCCTTGGGCTTTTGTTGAAGAGAAATTATAAGTGCCCTAACAACAAATGTATGTCCTAGTAGAATAAATCAAACTGTGCATGAGAAATTTCTTTACTGAGTAAATGGGAGTTATAGGCTGCATGCAACATCACAGAGGACTGCATGTACATTTACATTGTAGATGCGTGCAGTACCGGTAGGTTTCACTGCTTGTTCGGGACTGTCCATTGATATCTTTGTGATACAAGAATACATGTACCTGCATGTATACCTACCAAACCATTAATTTTAATGACCTGCTGACACTCAACTGCTTGGTGTTTACATTATACATGTGCATTGTACACAGCAGGAGAAATGAAGGCATACTACATTGTAGCATTAAGTAATAGTACATGTAAATGTACTTGCTTTTATAATCCTGAAACAGCAGTCAGCCAGGAGTTTTCTTCAACATGTATTTATTTTAATGGCTCTACAGAGTTTAGAAAGTCTTGCATTGTCTGGGTTGCCTGAGTTGCTGGCCTTGGCATATTGAAAAGATATTTTTGAAGACCTTTTGAGGCAGTAAATTTGATAAGACACCAATAACTAGTATCGGTTTACTGTTGAGACAGACAACCTGAACTCGATAAACATCGTGACTCTTACACAGAGAAATATGCACAGACTTAAGTGATTTGCGCAAGGCTGCCTTACCATTATCTTTTTTTTCGTCTGTTCTAAAGAAAATTATAATATGTGATACATGATGTATTGATGTAATAAACTGGTCAGAATATCAAAGTTTCTATTCATGAAACAATAAGCTTGTTACATGTGTGTACTTACATTACAATTTAACAATCTCAGTAGAATAAACACTTGTTTCATGTAGAAAATATTTCATTATGAGTCGTTTGGGCATACCTGGTCATGCATGTACATGTACCAATTTCCAAATAAGGAACAGTCTTGATAAACATCAAAATAGGAGGCCCATACAAAAGATGATGTTTCTCAAAAGCTGCATATCATCCAAATTCAAATATAAACTGGAAAACATGCAAGAATGAGTGAAGAAAAGAATCCACAAATAAGGTACCTCAGACAAACTTGGTACGGAGCCAATAGAAAATGGAGGTAAAAAGAGCTTGAGGGTCTTACCATATGCATAATGAATAAATTAAAGTTGCTGAGTTTAATCTTAGCCTGGTGTCAAGTTGGAACCAACAGTGTGAACTTTCATAAAGTGAAATATTCATTTCTTCTAAACACCTTATCTTTCTACCATGTTTTTCCCCAGATTGATGATGAGAACAACATTCTTGAAGATGGCACACTCATTGATCTCTGTGGTGCTACGTTACTGTGGAGATCAGCCACTGGTCTGCTGAAAACGCCTGTAAGTCTTTCCATGTACTAACCAGGTTCTCCTCTGTGAGGTCCATATTGACAAAGTTAATCCATTCTGATTTGCAGTCAACGAAAGCTGTACCATTCATTACTTTTTTTTTCCTTTTCTTTTTTTTTTGGGGGGGGTTGCATGTAGCATTTTGAAATGCTCTGTATTCCTAAGACCAAACAGAACCTACATGTACATGTAGCAAGGGTTACAGACACCATGCATGCAGGTACTGTACAGGTAATGTACAGTTTCTATGAATTCATGCATACAAGGATGCTCCTTGTGCATACATTGACATGTGGCTCTGCCCAGTCAAGATGTGATACGTAACCATGAAGGATGGCTGAACTGAAGTGACGTTTCTGATGTTTTGTTCACTTGCATGTTGACAGGTGCATAGCTTGAGGCAAAACTTACAGGTCATGACTTGGATTTATGTTATCATGCACACATGTAGCTGTGTCATAAACATATGCATGATGATCAAAGTGCACTTGCTACTGGTATATTGGAATGATTTATGCCTTCACATACCGGTACCCTGCAGGGTCAGTCAGTGAACATACAAGAATTTGTGAAACTGTCATGTGATGTGTTGTTGATTTGACTTCAGACCCAGAAGCATCTTGAGTTACTACGGCAAGGCATCAATGACACCAGACCTCAGTGCCCAATTGGTTTCAACACACTGGTCCTTCCTAAACACAGACATTCTTCCAAGGTTAGTATTGGATCTGAATAAAGTCACAGCCAGCAGAAACATTGAGCACTGTCATACCTCTGTCTTGGATACTCTCCGTTTATTGGCTAAAAACGATCACATGACAGGGCAACATATCTGCATATCGCACTCACCATGAGACATTTCATTCTACCAATGGTGTGTGCACGCACACGCATACGCGTGCAAAACAGAAGAGCTTCGGGAAGTTCAAGAAATAACATGTGGTCCTGTATTGTGTGGTACCCATTAGACGTTTTGTGCATAGGCTACCAGGGCATTAAATCAATGATTGTGCTCGTATAACAAACTCATTCCTGTCCCTGCAGCATATAACATAATGCAGGGACCGTTATCCAGACTAAATAAATGTACTCACTGGTACCCACACCAGTTTCACGTTAGAGTTTACACAATTAACAAAAGTGAGGGGACAGTGCATTTGCAAACAATATCGTTTACGTCTGTTACGTTAATTTTATAAATTTACAGTAGGCCCATTGTCTTCTGAAATACAGAGCTTGTTTCTTGTGATAGATTCCTGAAGACAGAGGTATGACAAAACAATTGTTGACCGCTGTGGTATGGGATATGACATTTTGAACACCCAAGGGATGCATTGCACCCAGAGGCGAAGTTGGGGGCGCTATGCATGCCCGAGCGGTCAACAATGTTAAGTGATTGCTGGGATGTGGCATGTGACCTTTTTACTTTTCCCCTCCCCCATATCCCCCAAGGGGTGGAAAACACCTCCCTCATGGCAGTCGTCAGTAATCCTTTGGGAATAAATATAAAGAAACCTACTAGTAGCATGATAGCCACAGAATCCTGTGCATTTCCTGTGAGAGACATGAGATGGAGGTTGCAAAGATGCTATCACAGGGCACACCATGCACATCAGGTGTATCACGCCACATGCTGCAATGTATCAGTATGCTGTTCCTTATTACGCAAATGATGTATAAAAGGGCACGTACATGTATGTTTTCATTAAAGAAAATGATGTGACCAGTACATTCGTAAGTACTGAACATGGCTTGACTCGATGTGGCTTGACAAGTTACGTTACTCCGGAAAAAACACCGCCTTCAATTCCAGCAATGTGCACTGTAATTTATGGACCAGATCCTAAACTCTTTTATTGCTATCTAAAAATGCAATGAAAGGACAAAACAAGAAAATGTTTACTTTGCTTTCGATGAAATTTTTCAGGCAAAACTGTACTTTCCCTCTGTTGTGGTCTTAGAGTGAAACAGATTTAGCAACTTATTCAGGAGTGCAACTTTCTCCCCTAACTCACCTAGATTTTAGATGAGAACTCCAAGCAGCCTTATGCGTACCTCAAGTGTGGTCATGTCCATGGTTACCATCAATGGGACAGTAAGAGCACACAACAGAAGACAGAGAGGACTTGTCCCATGTGTCGAGAGGTAGGATAGCTTCTAATCAGTTCATGCTCACATACATGTTGGTTGCTTTTAGTCCTCCAACAGCTGAAGGATTGAGGATTGTTAGGGTTAATCTGTAATTTGATTTGCATTTATTTTTAAGGGTTCATTTTGTTCTCCAAAAGTTATAGAGATTTGAGTACAGTTTTTGAATGAAGCAAATTTTGGTACATTTTAACCATTTTCTGATAGTATTATTTTACAGTTAATAAGTGCAAGGTGTGGTATTAGTTTTGGCTAAAAATTTCAACTGTTTGAATAAGTAAAAACATGTTAACATCTTGGTGTACAGTAAGTAAGACACCAGAAAATGCTTTGTTGTTGGCCTCTGATTGTACAATGTACCATGAAGCAATATTTGCTTAGATGACCAGCTTTGGAACACGGCAAAGTCAGGCTACAACACACTATCAACCCCTAAAGACTAGTCAGACCTACAAAACCAGTGGGAACCCACTGAAGCATGAGACAACGTATATATGCACCACCTGCTTCTCTGTATGGAAATTGCCAGATCATGTTTACAAGTTACAAGTGTTAAAGAGATTATGTATTGGAAAAGAGTGGTTACATGCTACGGGTATGCTGCCCCCATCTAATACAGTAGTTGTCCATAAATTATCTAAAGAGGGCAGCAGACACGCTATTCCTTGAATTGCAGGAAGAATTTTAACCAGTGTTGTTGTTCTGACACATTATTTCTGCTTACAGGCAGGATCATATGAACCTCTCATCATGGGAAATGAACCCAGTTTCTACGTCGACTCTGGAAATCCAACCCATGCTTATGTTCCCTGTGGTCACGTGTGTTCCGAAAAAACTGTCAAGTAAGTGGCATGTTTATTTCTCCGTAATGCTTGTCTCAAAATAATGAAAATTTTGATTAAAAAACTTTCCCTCTACAGCATGAATGCCTTTTGGTTTGTCGGTAAAAGAGTATTGAAGACAAATTACAAGAAGTGTTCCTAGCTTGGTCTGTACTGACATATTAAGTTTCAAATCTCCTCTAGATTGTATGATCTTAATTTGATTTCATGTCCTATTCAAACTGTTTTCAGTTTTTATCTGAAATAGACAGAAATCTGATTAATTTGTTATTTTGAAATCATTTGTCATGGCCCACCAGACAGTCCTTATATCAATCTAGTCTTAATCTTTGTGGAATTAAAATTACTTCCAGGGTCTTCAGCCATCTAAGTATGTGCTTACATTCTCCTACTGTACTTTAAGAGACATGACTCTCTCACTGAAGCCTTTCGAAGTTATCGGCGTGGAGAGTGCTTGGTTTGGCTTATCCTTCACAGTCTTTGGTGCAGTAAGCTCGGGGCAAGCAATCTAACACCCAGCCTTTTCCAGAGCACTTTTCTTGTGCCCAATTTATCCCTTCAGATCCTGACAACATATTTCCTTCATGTTGCCCTTCAAACCCTCTCAGCTAAAGGGCTTTGAAGATTGAAAATGGTGCCATTTAGAAGTGAATTCTGTGTAAGGTGGTTACTTCCTGTCAGATTGTAATCCCTCCTACTGTACATGCTAGTAGACCTGCGTATACCACCCTCATAATCTAAACTCAGTCAGTGAGTAACCCTTATTTAATCCAATCTCAGCCTTCATTCCAAGTCTTGATTTCTGTCCATCTCTATACAGATACTGGTCCCAGGTTCCACTGCCACATGGAACCCATGCATTCCAAGCTGCCTGTCCATTCTGTGCAATGCCACTGTCCGGGGATACCGGTTACATCAAACTCATCTTCCAAGAAGCCATTGACTGAATGCTGATGGACGACCGATGCCAGATCTGACGTGCCAGGGTGATAGACAGGAAACAGAAACAATCCCTGCCCCTCCCCCAAATCAGCTCACTGTCACAGCATTGTATTGCATATGGTTTGACTCCTATCCCATCATGCATCTTTAAGAGCTGTTGACACATTGACATGCTTCTCTCATTGGTCAATGTGACCCATTCTACATGTCTATAGCCTTCCTGTAAACATTACTGCTACTGTAGCAATCTGTGGCTATTGCTTAGTGGTGTGGAACGTGTGTGTGAGTAGATACCGGTATCTACTGCAACCTGCGTTTTGGGCTTGCCTGCTTTCTGTTGCTGTTCAGAATTTGGTGTACATTTTGTGTGAAGATTTTAGTTTGAGGAGACCCGTCAGGGTGTGAACGAGAACTAAATGGCAGTGGAGAGTCTTCACAAGTTTTCTGCAAAATTCCTGCTTCTCTGTTTGTGTTGGTCCCCTTTTTCTTGTACACTGTCGGAAGATGTCACATTTGGAGGATGAAAATTGGCTTTTAATTTTTATTCTTGAAATCCTTTTCTGATAAACCGGTACTGAGACCAAATATGAGGCAGTACATTACAAAAAGGGACTTTCAGTCCATGCCAAGTTGTAGGTTGTTGGCATTGTTGAATGCAAGGATCCATCAAATAACTGTTTTCTACATCATGCTGTTGGATTGCTTTGAAAATACATTCATGTACATTGCAAGGGTAAGAATGAAAGCCACGGCTATGACAATGAAAAGTGTCTTGGAAAACCCACTGTCAAGTGAAATGTCTCATAACATGATAACGTGCTGATTATTGTGTTCTATAGGGGAACTCTACTTGAGTTTGTCCTAACAGTCTCCTGCGATGAAGCTGTGAAGTGCAATAAACTGTGGGTTGAAATTTCTAAGTTATTTTTGGACCAGTACTCTGGTCTTCTTGACAAATGTTATTGGGTTAAAGTCGAACATGAATTTGAAAGTGCAGCCATAGGTCTTTTGGTAACATCATAGTGGTACAGGTGATCAAACAGAATCAGGTCACGTTTTCAGTAGATAAAGCTTTTGTGACGATTTTGTCTGCCCCAGACATAGCTAAAGTTAAAGACAGCATTAACCTGTATAATTTTTGGTGCAAACTGTAGAAGCAGTCCCTATTGCTGTGCCAACAAACCCTTCACCTTGAATTAGCTACTGCTCAACATCCTACCATCTGTTATCTGTCCAAACAAATTCTTGGAAAGTGACTTACTGCAGTGAATAAAAGCTACATGTAACAAGGAGATACATATACATGTACAGAGTACACAACTTGTATTGTATTTGTGATAATTTAGATGAGTCATGATATATAAGGAAATCTGTTTGGCTGTTATTTCAAAGGTTTACATCAGTCAAAATTCTGCCCCAGAAAAATGTTATATTCATATCGAATTCTGGTCACAAAATAATTGGATGTCTTTAATTTTTGATTTGGTTTGGAGTCTGTATCTCAGCTCACTTTTCTGGGGAAGAGGATGAACTTGTGCATAAGTGTGATAGAAATTTGGTGCCAAGGAGAGAATGAAGTCAGTTTGGACCAGCTTTTACCTCACAATGTTTGATGTGGAAAACGGTGTTTATTTTTGTTATCTAGCATGCCTGAAAAAAGGAAATGTGAAATTTCAATTCAAAGGTGTAAAGTTATTTCCAGTAACCTAACATGGATACAACATGACTTTGTGATAGTTGCAGTCTGTGTGGCCTCCTGCCTTTTGCATCAATTTTCCCATTCATATGGATGCGTCACAGGAATACCGGAAGAACGATCAACAATAAACAACTGGTAAATCCACTTTGGACAAAAGTTGATGGATCTGCCAAGTGTAAAGCACAAATCTTTAGGAAGATTGAGGAAGATTCTGCTAGGATTAAAATGTCAAGCCTTCTAATTTGCTATTTAAACTTGCCACATGTATCTCATTATCAAACCAGTGTAAGACAGTGTGGGATTGTGTGCTTTACAACTTACATGTTTTCACAAAACTTTGAGCTTTTGTTTCAATTTGCATTGATAGAAGTGGCAGTTGACAAGTTGTGACAAGTTTACCGCTTCTGTAGGTTATAATTTATTGCATTGTTTGACTGTAATAAACCCACACTGCCATGTTGTACAGCACGTATTCGCACCTTGTCTTGTGTATAATGCACATGCAAAGAAAGCCCCAATTTCCAGTGCGTACTCTGATGATAAAAGCATCAATAAACCAAGATATAAGATTTCTGTAATAAAAGGCAACAAAACAGTATTAATGTTCCATTGTAGGAATTCACCCTGTATGCATATCGTTGCAGGCATTTCTTCAGTTGATAATACAAAATTGTGCAATTGGATTAGAAAAGCTGGAGAAAATTCCACAAAAATCCATTAAATAACAAACTCTGGTCCATAAGTCAGATGGTAGTTGATGTTTGATTTAGTTATTTACCTTTCAAAAAAAGGCTTCGTCAAAAGGACACATTTACAGTTTGATGCATATACGATACCCTTGTTTGATCTAATTTGTAGCAATTGTACAGAGTGGACCAGGTATGAAACTCACATGCTGTAGTTGTATTTTTTGGCATGTGCATTGATATGTATATAATTTTTCATTGTAAAATTGTTTTAAAAAGTGGATAAGTTGTTGATGAATTGGTAATGAAAATTCCCTCAGCTAAAGTGATTTGAGAATTCAGTTTGAATCGAGAGAATGGTTGGATTTTGTCCAAAGAGAATATTGAAGGGGGTCAGGCATGATTTGTCGTATACCGAGTTTTGTACCAAGTATTTTTTGGAAATATTTATAGAGATTTTCACCTCGGGTGGCATAACTTAGGGGCCTGGGGCAAAATAGCAAAAGAAGTATTTGTTTTGGGGTTTGTTTCTTATCAAGTTTTTACATGTATAATCTATTTATTCATGATTGGAATGAAATTTATTCCTGTGTTGTACATGATTTGCATATCTTCCCATGCATTTTTTCACAAGGAATTTTTCCGGCTTTTCTGTAAAGAAAAATAAAGGCAAACATTTGGTGAAACCTTTGCCTTATTTTTTATTCATGGTTAGGCATAGCATCTTTTTGTAAGTATAATATTAACTTATTTTTGTTTTTTGCTGAAATGTAGATTTTTTAAATATCCACAGAAGCATGCAGTTGTTTTCTAATTGTTAAAAGGTGTCTGCAGCACCAAGCTCACAAATGTTCATGTTTGTTATTCCCAATGTAGAATTACTTTGCAATGGAAGAACAAGGTATTTATTTTAAATTGTCTGTGATAGAAGCTGGGTACCTTTTTTTCTAGCATTAATCTATACCATGCTCTACAGACTTTCATCCGCGGGGTCCGGTTGGTAAAGGAGTTCTTGGAGTTTTTTTATTTGTAAGTATTGTAAAGAGTTATGGTTATACATGAACCGTAGCACAGACTATTATTTACCAGTTTCCTTGAACAATAAATTTTCAGGCAGTAATGATAGATATTATGCTTTTCATTATTTTTGTCCATCCATGCAGCCTTTCTCATACTTGAAACATCTTAGTTTTCCCCAAATGGAAATAACTTTCTCAATTACTGGTACTTCCAAAGAGTTAGAAATTTCTCATCCAACCTCATGTAGTTTGCCAGGCAAGATATGGGACGGAGGGGTACCCCCCCTGACCTGTCCAATCCCTATACACACTCTAGACTCTTGTTACCTCACGCATCCCCCAGAAGTCTGTAAAGAATTCCTGAGATTCCGATCAAACAATGACCAACACAAAGGCAGGGGAGGGGTCTCTCCGTCCCACATCTTGCTTCAAATGTCATGTAATGCTTACAGATTTACAGACCTATGCTTATTATAAGTAGTGAGGCATGTTTTGATGTGCTTGGGTGAAAATTCATCTGATGGGTGCTCTCTCTAGTTTGTCCACACCAAGATAGGAGTCATGTCACAGTTTGACGAGTGATGTTTCAAGTTATATTTTGTGATAGAGGCTACCCAATCTACCACAGGTTTCCAGTGGACATTTCAGCTGATTAATTTCAACAGGGGTGAAACGGGATTTTTCCTTATTCTAGCATTTTTCTTATGGATTTGCCAGATTCTTGGATTTTTAAACAATCTCTTATTCTGGGGTTTATCATTAAGGTGTTTTTATGTATGACAGTTGATATTGAGCACAAGAACTGAATATTTTAAGGAGTGATGAAGCATGAAGGCAAACACACTATAGATCCTATGCTACTGTGGGCCCTCAAAACCTCTGGTGATTATTTTATGGATATTTCATTTTCTTTCAGTCTCACCCCTGTTTAAATTCAGAGGTTTCCTGACCGCCCATGTACCTATGTGCAGGAATGTAATGAGCCTATAGTATATCTAAATCAGTTAAGTACACATGGTTGTATTGTTAAAATAAGGCTCGTTTTATCTTTGAAGTTGTCAAATTTTGAGCAGATGAATTTTAATCACTTTTACAATTAATGTGCAGGGTTTCACTAATGTGTAAATTTGCATATTTTATCACTGAGATTTGCCAAGTGTTCTGTAAAATCGATTAAAGTCATCTGAAACAAATTCTATCCCCAAAGTTGGTTTGTGTCAGTGTATCACTGATGAGGGAGCAAAGCTGGACTTGGGCCATTACTTGTTTTGGAATGCAAGTTTATTAAACAGTGGTCCCAAGATTTTCCCACTGGATAGTAGTGCGCTCATTTCACAAAGTGTACAATTGGGCACTGTTTATTTGGAAATGCCGAGCTTTATTAAATTCAAGTTGTTGCCCACGCCCTCCACTGTCACTTAAAGTTGTCTTGTAAGTTATTTAATTTCAAGCATTATGTTAGCTTGCTCATTTGCTGTTCACTCATTTGGTTGTACGTTATGTTTCATACAAACTTTAACCAGATGTTTTATGCCTTGTAACACTAATGAAATTCTACACAAGGAAATAAAGATGGGACTTGCATTGTAAAGCTGAAAACAATACGTGTGATATCAGGTTATTGGCCCCTGTGCTTCAAGATCTGTTGAATAGTCGTGCATCTGTTAAATCCCTAGGCACGGGGACCGGTAATGCTTCATCTCTGAAAAAATTCTTCTTGGCTGTGCACCAACATCAGTCCTAAATCCTGCAATTTTTCACATAAATTTTTCATATGCCTTCAAGGTTTCTGACATCATGACTCGTCTCCATATCAACTTCAGGCTGAAGTGTATGTTCTTTGAAATTAGTCCCTAGATTTGAAACCCTTCAACTCAATGCAGGCCCAAAGACATGAAATGTCTAATAGTTGAATGCGAGGCCAAAATTTTGACCACCTTCAAGCTGTTGACACAAGGACAAAGCTGAGATTTGTAACTCTCAACTAAGCTACTGATATTGTAGTGGTTGCTACACGTTTTGATGGTCTTACCTTCTTCCAAGGTGGAGGCTGTGCCTACTCATGCAGTCAGTGATATTTTATGCACTGTGAATTGACCGGAGTTACCAGAGCCACTGTTGTGTAACAGCATCATGGAAATCAATGTGCACTCTCAGCATTTCGTACCCACACAAGAGTCCATCTTACCAAGACGTCAAAACAAGTGATACATAAACACAAACAGCTCAGTTTACTCTTCTAATGCAAATTAAATTACTGAGAAAATGAACTAACAGCTAATTCTCAGAGAGCAGGCCACATTTGAAGAGAGATATGACATGCTGGACATTTTCTGACTATATGGTTATTTTTGAATTGACTGGTTTTGGCTGCGATAACAGCTGTGGGAAACAGTGGCAGCCGTTAAGAGTGGCTTCCATTCATGGTTATTTCTAGCCTCATAACTGACATTCTGGGACCACACTAAGCTGATTCCTCCCTCCTACCATTGGAGACCTACATGGGATAAACACAGAGAGCTGGGAACCTGTCTTGTCATACTTCACTGCAGCATCTTAAATTCCATGCACACACTTCATTGGAGGACATGAGTTTCAAGGGGAACACAGGCTGAAAGTGCACACTTTTGAAGGTTGGAAACTTTCTTAAATCCAGTACAAATGTCACTTTGGGGAGTTTCAGAAACAGAAACAAATCAGCAACTTCAAACGTCCTTCTATCATATATCATCCAGACTGCCCGGTGTATACATTTAATTGCAAGAACATTTACAGTCAGTTTTCAGTTCGTGATACAAGAATTTTTCAGTATTTTGTCTGAAATTCATGTTAAAGAGCACACAATTTCAAATCAGCATGGGTGCACAAAGATAATACATTCTTAGAAATCTTCTGACATTTATAATCTTATGTATAACATTTCATATTTTGAAAGATATAAAAATTAAAACTCCTGTACATTTACACTACTTCTGAATTCTAACAAGGCAAAAGATTTTTTAAGAAAGACTTTATGAAGTCTGAATCGTTAGATCACTTCTGAAGATAGTAACAAAAATGCAAACACTGTGAACAGTAATGAAAATACTCTTGTATGTGAAGTTACTTTCAAGCTGTAGTTTACAGTTGGTCATTTAGAATTTCTATGATAAAATTCAAACCTGAAAAATCTAACACACCTGTTCTGTGAGATTTAGCTGACAGACATTTCCCTTCACATGCCCAAAAGACTGCTTTGGATTTGAGAAATTTGGAAGTTAAATTCGGAACCTGTCATGCTTCTCTTTTGAGTAACGTTCCACTCCATTTACACTCTAAACTTCATTTTAAAGTCAGAAATGACTTAGAGTCACAGCACATCAAGATTCTGGGAGAGTTCCTTGATCTCAAACCCCAGCACCACTAAAAATTGATCACAGGCAGGAGACACTATCCCTAGGTACCAACCTGAATGTAAGGAAACTAAGAGGTAACATTTGTATTTGGATCTGGGAGTCAAACAGTGTAAGGGGACAAAGGAATCCATGCTGTTTGGACGTAGACAGGGGAAAACCAGAATTGCAGCGCATACCGGTACATGTTTGAGCAGGTGTGCTTCAGCTTTGATTTTTATTTCTACTACAATGAAGGCTTTGTTCAATGAATCTACCTGCATGCAGAACCAAGTTCAGAGTCCCAATGGTACTGCTTTATTGATTTTGGTGTGAATCTTGCAAATTGGGATTCTGGAAAAATTAAGTGAAGAATATTGAACTATGAAATACAATTCAGATATTTGTAAGAAATCTTTTCTCCAATCATGTCTACATCAGAAAAAAAAAACATACACACAAATGAATTAAGAACCGAGGGCACATTTTCAAAGGAACTTAAATATTATCCAGCACTTGTGAGATTTTGTTGGCTACCCCCCCCCCTGAATTGGGATACACTGGTTACTTGAACGGACTGCAGCATACCCATATCATAGCTTTGTATGATTTGTAAGATTGTGAGATTTGTCTGTCAAAAGCAACCAACATCCCTTTGAAACAAAGGGACAAAATCATGTGTTCCCTGATCCGTTATTCCAACAGAACAAATGTTTCTATTATGATCATCTAATATGACTCCCAACATCAAAGAAATCTCATCAGATTGATTACAGTTTTTCTATCATGCATGTATGCATAGCTAAGGGAGGCTGTAAGTGGCCTTCAATCCACTCCAACACGAACTTCTCACCTCAGCTGAACTTATTGTACATGTATAAATAATGTACATCCACTCAAATTAGCCTGAAGCAGTGCCACAGAAACTCTAACCAACTTTTTGACGTCCTTCAATTTGTCCTGCTTGGAAAGTGTGTTGCACTCATTTCCTTTGTACTTTTTATGGTCTGTCACTCCCAGCCTGTCCTTATTCCTATTTAACAAAATTCATCCTTAACAGCTGCTCTTTTTAAATCTGAAGGAAAAATAAATTCAGAGCTTCATAGTGCCATTATCAGTAACAATTTCAATTAACAATTTCATGTATTTCCATCAAGTTTTACACATTTCTTTGGAGGGGAAAACACTTTGTAGAAACAAATTGTTAAATCAAAATCTTTAGATACCAGTACAAATCCAACATCTAAAGCCCATCATTCACTTTCCAATTCAGTAAGATCAATAGCCTTGATCAAGCCACCTGATGACGGTGTACCATGATTGATGGTTGGCTATTTTGTTAGTAATCAGTAAGTGACCATTCACCAAGCTAATGAGCTTGTTATATATACCCAAAAAAAACACAAAACCCTAAGCCCATGTTACGTTACACGCAGAACTTTTGATTTCAAAGTATGCTTAGTCTCAGAGAATACTGTGTTTGATTCCTGTGGCATACAAATTATCCAGAGGTTAGGATAAAAAAGTCTGGCTGATAAGAACTGAATCACAGCAGAATAATCCTACCTTGATCTCTGTGTGTACTTGAGAATAACTGAAAAAAAGCTACAAACATAACTGTGTAAGAATTAAATCACGGTCAATACATTGGTTATGACACAAATAAAAATTACTGCATTATAGTGCATACATTATATGTTCCCAAAGGTTGGTCTGGGCGTGCCAGATTCACTGACCTCACTGAGGGCTTATTAGACGGTCGTGAAGCTTGTTGAGGTTAACCTTGATGTCCCTTAACCCTGAAAGAGCCAGGAGGGGCGGCACTGGCTCCCTAACAGTTTCTCCAATATCATTAGCGGTTTTCACAAGCTGACCCTTTTTCCAGACAGCTCAATAATGAAGATACATACATGTAGGTCTCTGCCCTACATATAAACCTCTGAAATGTCACCTACTTCCTGTCCCAAATTGTTCATTCGAAGCCACAACCAGCAGCTTTGCTTAACTCTGATTTGAATGACATTCAGCTGGTTTTTCAGAAAGCTCAATCAACATGGATCTGTACGTGCATGTCAGTATGGCTGCTGACGTGCAGGCTACTTTCTGAGTTATGTCCAAAACAACAGCATTCTACTCCTAGTCCTTTTCTCTTACTGTCATGATGCTGAGCTGGTTTACAACTTACATGTACTAATTATACTAATCTGGGTTTGAAGCCTCTCTTAGTTACCGGTATGTTTGCATGTGTCTGTACACCTTGGTGAGGTTCTGAGGCATATGTGTTTATCATAACAGAATTTTTATCCATCCATTTTACTTTTGTCCTACCATCGTGAGGTTGAGCTGGTATCCAAATCACCAATTTCAATAATCTGGACTTGGAATCTCTCTTTGTGTTTGACAACCCCTGGAAGGTTCTGAGGTTTAGTTGAAGTGTGTATCATGACCTTCCCTACTGCAATCTATTCCATTCCCTTTGCTTCTCCCCATCGTCATGAGGCTGAGCTAGTGTCTAATCCAAACAGTTCAATGATGAGGGGGCTAAGGTCCCTCTCCTGTACCTGCACCTCCATCAAGTCGCTGAGGTGTACCACTGCAATGTCCCTCATCTTAGTTAGCTTCATGATGAGTTTAGCAAACAGAGTTCGGTCTTCTTGATGGAAGACTTTGGTAGCTGCGTGAAGTGTCTCTACAATGGATAACTGGATCTCCTCAACCAGCTCACGGTTCTGAAGCTCCGTCCGATCTGTGTAGGAGAAATTGAGATTTTGATCGGAGAAACTATGAAATACAGTTGCCTTAGAGGATGCAGTGCTGGTTGCTTTCTGTTCCAAGAGTGCCATTGAACAAAGATGACAATCCTCTCTGGAGGCAAAAATCACTGAGCAAGTAAGAACAGAAAATATGCAGTTAGAAAAAACTGGCTATCAGCCAAAGTACCGGTACGGTACCACACAAAGTGTATGACCAAACATTGATCTCCTGCTTATCTTTACATAGCACAGACATCTTCTTAGCAACGTTTTCAGCTTAGTACATGTACATGTAGCTCCACACACCTGGGCACAATGTACTCAGAGTACCTTTTGAATTGAAACAGAAATGCATGTATGGTAGGGGGCACATACCATGTACAGTGAGTGCAATGCAAAATCTTCCTACGAACTGACCAATATCAGATAGGATTTAAGGTTTGCTTGAAGATTACAGAATTCATCAGCTGATCACTCATGCAGCATTCAACTGTAACAAAAACCCAGACACTGTGCATCTGTTGTTGTTACTTATCCTTTGTAACAGCTTCTCTATCAATCATTTCTTGGCTAGAATACAGAAGATCAACCAGCTACCAGACAAAATCTCAACTTTTAAATTTATCCGTTTTTCCAAACTATATCAGGCCCTACGTTAGCTGTAGAGAGATGTACATGTACCAGTTTCGTAGTTTTATCTTGGCAAGCAGAATAACACTGATGGAAACATGCAAGTTCACTAAACTTTAGGAGGTATATGTGTCTACATACCTGGTGAGAGTATAGCCACTGCATTGAGTAATGCATATTCAGCGGTTGTCAGTCCACATTCTTTTGTCTCCTTCATAAATTGGAAAGCTTGCTCTGGTAATGAGGTATATCCCATCTGATACATCATATTGATGTGGAAGAGATCATTAGTCATCTCATTGATGACGCATCCCATGTCGGGGACATAGCTCTCGGCGCATCGTAGCAACAAGGCATCCATAATGCTTGCCTTGATGAGAACAGCCTGGTCGTCACACATCAGATCCATGAATCCCGGAATGGTCTTAGCAAAGTGAATTGTCTGTTTGACAAGGATGGCAAACATGTCCATGGCTGTGTGAAGCAGCTCCTTGTGGATAGGTAGCTTGGGTTTCTCGGGAGGTGGTCCGCTTTCCTTCATGGAGCCGTTGGTGATGAACGACGTGACACGCTGTATGGATTGATATGGCCCCGCCTCCTTTTTCTCTGGGTCGGAAGTCCCATCTCCCAATGAGTCCTTGTCTGCAGCAGCTCCTGGCATAGGAATGCTGTCGCTACAGAGCAAACTGGAAGCTATACTGGACAGTCCTGAAGGGAGGAGATCCCCAAGACTGAACCTTTCAGGAATGTTCAGCTCTCCTGTTGCTAAGGCAGTCAGGGCCTTGGCAGGGGTCATCCCCTCTGGGAGAAGGGAGGTCAGGGCATTCAGAGGATTCTTGGGAGAGGAGGTGGTGGGTGCAGGGGCTTCAACATTGGATGATGTTGCGTCTACTGTCAGTGCTGCTGCTGTTGTTGGTGGCGCAAATATTGATGACCCATGGTTACCATTGGTCCCTTCTGGAATAGGTATAGACCCTGGGGCTTTTGGCTGTGAAAGAAAACCGTGTTTGCTGGTAACAGTCTAAGGAATTAACTTTAAGATCTAGACACTATGGTACAAAGAAGTAACCTAATCAATTCAAGATCACAAAAATGCCAGTCATTTGTGCCAACCACACCACAATGTCAAATGACAGTGCCATACTTGGAACAAAATATACCCAGAGAACATCATGCCTTCCCATAACGAATGCGTGGTCTTTATCTGATCTGTGCACAAGGAAAACACTTCTTCCAAAGGGAGTTCACTGTTTTGCAACCCTCTCAAAGCTTGCCAGACTAAAAGAAACACTAGAAGTATGAAACTGATATCAGCAGTAAAAATACAGCAAGTTGAGGGAACGCTACAAGCTAGGCCAGGAGAATCTCTTGCATTAACATTTTATCATAATGCCAAGCCCTTCAAGTTTTTCCAGCAACACCTTATGACTATTTTCACACCAGCTTTATGAACATTTTAGATTTCTTGAGAATTGCCTATTTTTCTAAGAGAAGTCCGGCAAAATGTTAACCTCTTTCCCAGACATGGATTAAATGCATGCAGACCCGAACACATGACCACGTGACCTTTTATGGGTTAAATGCATGCAGACCCGAAAACATGACCATGTGACCTTTTAATGACAACAAAAATGAGTAAGACCTAAAGAAATGTCTTTACATGCAACCTTTCAAAAAGATCAGGCATAAGACCTGCATAAAATCTTAAGGATCCCCCCCATCACTTTGAGATTATCTGAATTATTCTTGATTATGGCTGAGTATTCCAGCAACCCTCTGCCATGCACCTGTTTCGATTTCTTGTATTTTTCAATACTTACAAATATGTTCTTGAAGACCTCCTTCGATGCTAAATATCCTTTCTCCAATCGTTCAACCAGGTTCTGTTGCTCTTCAGTCAGCTCCCATTGTGGTTCAGGAACAGTTGGAGTCAAGGATTGCATGGTGTTCAGGTCAAACCCAGGCATCATGACGCTACTCATCAAAGCGGCAATGTCCGGGGTCATGACCTGATTGGCACCCGGGCTCAATGCCGACTCTGCCCCTGGGGTCACTCCTGGGGTTGTCACAGGGGTCAAGTTTGGCGTCAGCGTCGGGGTGACTGGGGCTGGGGCAGGGGAGTTAGCAGCGGAAGTTTTAGTACTTGTTGAAGGTGATGTCATGCTCCGCTGAGCAGAGCTGGTGTGGTTGGGGTCTGATATTGGTTGTTTTTTCTTCCGTTTAACTCTGATCAGCCTCTTCCTTGTTTTCAAACGGTCTTCATCCCACACTCCTGGAAAACAACAAAGACAGGTTTTATACATGTATAAAACAACAGCTACCGATGAAAGAGGATAAATGACCAATAGATTAACCCTAACCCTCCTCAATCCTTCACCTGTTGGAGGACTGAGGAGTGTTAGGGTTAAAATACCACATACCAAGAACAAAGATAATCACTGGCATTATGCAGCTAAATCCACAAAGCTCTGAAGACCATACATGTATCTGTGATATCAGTATATATTTTACCCTGTTCTAGGTTTACTTTCAAGCATTCAATGATGTAGTCTGTACAGGTAGTTTATAAGATGTAAAATGTGGAGCTTTGAACATTTCAATATGATCATTACAAGTGTAATCATATTGGTTGGGTTGGGTTTAGGTTGTGTTACATGTAGATTGGGTTGTGATGAGTTGGGTTAAGCCGGGTTGGATTGGGTTGTGTTGGGTTGGACTGGGTTGTGCTAGGTTGGGTTTGGGTTGTGCAGGGTTATGTAGATTGGGTTGTGCTAGGTTGAATTGGGTTGTGCTGGGTCAGGTTGTGCTGGGTTGGATTGGGTTGTGCTAGATTGGACTGGGTTGTGCTGGGTTAGGTTTGGGTTGTGCAGGGTTATGTAGATTGGGTTGTGCTGGGTTGGATTGGATTGTGCTGGGTCAGGTTGTGCTTGTTTGGAGTGGGTTGTGCTGGGTTGTGCTAGGTTGGGTTTGGGTTGTGCAGGGTTATGTAGATTGTGTTGTGCAAGGTTGGGTTTGGGTTGTGCAGGGTTATGTAGATTGGGTTGTGCTGGATTGGATTAGGTTGTGTTGGGTTGGATTAGGTTGTGCTGGGTTGGATTGGGTTGTGCTGGGTTGGATTGGGTTGTGTTGTGCTATGCTGTGCCTAGTTGGGTCGGGTTGGGGTTATGCTGGGTTAGGCTTGGCTGGGCTATGCTGGGTTGAGTTTGGGTTAGGTTGGGTTCTGCTGGGCTGGGTTGTGTTCTGCTGGGTTGGATTGGGTTCTGCTGGGCTGGGTTGGGTTCTGCTGGGCTGGGTTGGGTTCTGCGGGTTGGATTGGGTTTTGCTGGGCTGGGTTGGGTTCTGCTGGGTTGGATTGGGTTCTGCTGGGCTGGGTTGGGTTCTGCTGGGCTGGGTTGGGTTCTGCTGGGTTGGATTGGGTTCTGCTGGGCTGGGTTGGGTTCTGCTGGGCTGGGTTGGGTTCTGCGGGTTGGATTGGGTTTTGCCGGGTTGGATTGGGTTCTGCTGGGCTGGGTTGGGTTCTGCTGGGCTGGGTTGGGATATTTGCTGGATTGGGTTGGGCCGAGTTGTGTGATCATTCAGGATTTCATTTCTCAGGGCGTGAATGCAGGTAGCAACTTTTCACTGATGACCACCACAACCCTTCCTTTGTGTGCAATGGTTCGCAATGCATCTAAAAATATAACTGGTTCCCAAATCGATGGCAGTAGTTGAATGCAACACACATCCACAACTGTACCCAAATCAATGGCTGCAGTTGAATGCAACACACATCCACTGAAAACGCACATAGCTTGTTATAATGTTATACTGTACTGTACATTTTTTTTATTTTGAGAAACATTGTGAAACTTTCAGCTACACTCTCAGGGCTAAGGTGTTGAATCCGGCATTCATCGGTGTTTGGTGGGTGGTCGCTTTTTTTTACGGGTGTTGGGTCCAGCGTCTTATTTTAGCTTTTTATTGTATAATCTGTACACGTAGGTATTCTAGTTTTAGTCTTAAGGTCATAATATATGCATGTTTTATTTTTGTACAGCCTGTTGAGATCTGTTTTATGATGTAATGGGCTTTAAACCATAAATATTACGTTATTATTTATTATTATTAGACAATGACTTCAGTGGTCTGTAGTCACCGCACACGAGCCTAGAGTTTTGCAGTTTGGCATCTATGACATCATGTATTATGTAATGACTCTGAACACTGCAAGGGTTACACAAAGGCAAATGGCACTCACTGTCTACACTCATTCCCAGTTCTACGCATCGTTTCATTCGGCAGGCAGGGCAATGCCGTCGCGTGTACAAATCCATGGAACACTTGCCACCCTGAGAACAAGTGAAGGTTGCCTTGGATTTGGTACTGCGTAGGAAGAAACTCTTACATCCCTCGCAGGATAAGACATTGTAGTGTACCCCATTGGCTCTGTCACCACAGATGAGGCACAGACGTTCCTCTTTGGAGGCGGAGCTCTCTGTGGCTTTCTTCTTGGCTGAAGAGATATCAGCTTCGGTCTGAACATCTGCCATCTGAGGAGGGAAGGAATGATTTCATCTTATATTATAGTACCATATGAGATGGAATTCATGTTACTGAAAACTTACCCAAAACAAAACCTTCCCACAAATCCCTGAACTTCATGTGACTTGATACCAAGGATACATCTGAAGGATTTCACCTACACGTGCATGTACAACACCAAATACATGTATCTCAATAAGGTTTGGATTGCCCATTTTGTGGCAATGGTTTCCATTTCTTGGCACTGAAATGCAACATGGAATGATTTGCTACCAGTAGCTGTACGTAAAAAGCTTATTCTAAACACAACTACATACATGTACTATTATTCCTTGCCATGCACACGTGTACATGTACATTGAAGCAGCTATCTGAAAGGGTTTAATCATGTTTTTTTTTTGCAGCTGCGGCTATGGTTTTGAACACTGACATAACACAGTGACTATCCACAGTCCATGCACTTGAAGTCAGTTACCAGTGATAAAACATGAAGGACTGATGTGGTTGGTTGAACACACTCGTACATGTACATTGAAGCAGCTATCTGAAAGGGTTTAATCATATTTTGCAGCTGTGGCTATGGTTTTGAACACTGACATAACACAGTGACTATCCACAGTCCATGCACTTGAAGTCAGTTACCAGTGATAAAACATGAAGGACTGATGTGGTTGGTTGAACACACTCGTACATGTACATTGAAGCAGCTATCTGAAAGGGTTTAATCATATTTTGCAGCTGTGGCTATGGTTTTGAACACTGACATAACACAGTGACTATCCACAGTCCATGCACTTGAAGTCAGTTACCAGTGATAAAACATGAAGGACTGATGTGGTTGGTTGAACACACTCGTACATGTACATTGGAAATGCATCACATTCTAAGCTGATGATTTTTGTGAAATTCTGATAGTTCAAAAAAGCCATGAGAATATGAACTGGAAAAACATCCATTATAATCCAGCAGGCAATGCAAGTGATTTACATGTACTTCAACTGAAATTTGACCCTTCAATTTCTCCCTTAAGTTGATTTTCCCTGACGCGAGAACAACATGTTGAAACTGATATTTGTGAGACAAAGTCTATTTAGACCACACAATAATCATGCCGAGTCAATAACCTCAACTGCATAACTCAGTGCTTGTTACCAAAACATTCATTTCTTGTGGACTTACTCACAGCAGATTACATTGAACAAATCACACAAGAGCAATGTAATACTCGGTAAATCTCTTGGCAAATCTTTGCCCTTTCAAGTTTGGCAACAATACCTTTATCGTCTCCCTTCTTGGTCAGTAGGACTCACATCTGTCTCTTGCTCCTTCAAGATGATTTTGGAATTTTCTAGATAAGTGATTTGCTGTTTCAGCAACACCCGCACTGATTGGTTTTCTACTATGGTGTATAGTATCCGGTATGTACCTGAAATATAAAGCACTATCAGGAATTTAACAAAGACCAAAGAGAAAAAAGACAGAAACTGAAAGATAGGAAACCGGAAAGATAGGAAGCTTTAGGATGGATAATGGCAAGTTGAAACTATTTCAATGTTTCATTTCACATTTCCTTCTCTGTATAACTTGAAGCCACAGTGTGAGGATTTGTCATGCAAATAGTCAAGAGCATAACTGGACATACATGTAAAAGCAGGGCCGTGATCAAAACACAATTTGTACACCTGTAGATTTATAGAGCAAAGATGCTTAAATGTTGGACTGCTTCTGTCGCAATTGTCTGTAGGAATAACATCATACACACAGTGATATATTACGCAAACATACGTGTACATAACAAATACATGTGTACATAACAAGTACATGTATGGTATGGGTAAAGTGGCTTGCCCAAGGACAAACCATACACCTAGCCACCACCTAGATTCAAACACCTCAAAACCCAAGCCACAATGTTGACACTATACAAGTACACTCACATGTATAATGTACATGTACTTCACTTGAAGACCTGATCATAAACATTACCTTTGCATGCACAACTACATGTACATGTACAGTAACAATACATGTACATGATTGCCATGTTATATACATGTATATGGGTTGAAAAATGTGCATCTGTAGATTGTGCATACAGTACCATGTACATGTAGATTAGGGAGAACATGTACATGTATGTGGACCACTGCTGCATATTTCTTCACTGCATATTTTCTTACACGGTACCTGAGACTACACACATCGTAAACAATGGTTATGGGGCCAAATCGTAAACAAGGGTTATGGGACCAAATCGTAAACAAGGGTTATGGGACCAAATCGTAAACAAGGGTTACGGGACCAAATCGTAAACAATGGTCATGGGGCCAAATCTTTGTCTATACAAATTCCCAAATATTGTAACAAAATACGTGTAATTTGTAGCCTCGACATTTGGCCCGTCAGAGCACGCATACACTGTATACAATCATGCAGCCTACATGTACATATATTTGACATAATTCCCTTAATTACATGTCTACATACATGTACAAAGGGCATGTAAAGAACGGTCCATTTCCACCTCAAATGTGTATACATGTGTATTGCAATGAGAGTGCGGTATGTACATGTACATGCTTGTAAATGTTATACCACATACAAAGTGAACTTGTATCACGCCACATACAGGTACATTGTACGTGTACACACATTCTCCCACCGTAGTTGAGGGGCCAAGACTCGACATTTCACCAATTTTGTGGGGACCCTGAATATGATGGAAACAAAGAATATATCCCCACAACTTGGTCTGAATTTGCAATAGAACTTGTGTGAATGCCTACCCAAACATATATTGCCGACTGTATTAATGCATGTATACATGTACATGAGCAGGCATTCATTCTGTATAAGGAATGGATTTAGTCTCTTGTTTGGCAAACTAGGACAATGGAGGAAGGTGTGTTCCTTCCTCCATGTTTGGACTAAGTTATGGGGCCATTTCTCTATTTCCACATTTTGGTACCCAGAAATTGGTGTGATGACAAGTGCTTATCCCCACGACTAAAGAAACGGTGCATGCTGGTACATGGACAGTGTACCACTACACTGTACTTGTATGTAAACTTACCAAACAAATGGAAATGGTGAAATGGACAGAGCAACCTGAATTCCCCCCCCCCAAGAAAATTACAAAATCTTTGTCATTTATTAACCATAGAATTCAACTTCAACCCTAACCCCCTAGGATGTGTGTAAATCACCGTGAACTTGGAGGATTGAGGATTTTTAATGATGACCTGCATTACACGTACCTTAATGCCAAGCTTAAGTTTCAGTAAATAGAAGGCTACCAGTACTGTAAAGATTTTCTTAATGTACTTAAAGCACTTGACTTTTGAAAAGCTGGGAAACTGATAATACCTGTATGCTACCAGTAGCACCTGAGCAAAAGAAACATACATGTAGCCATGATGCTACCACAAATCTACCGGTATCTAGTTGAATTGTATCGTAGGTAAAGCAATTAACAGGTGCCAGCATTAATGGTGCCTTGATTAAAGTCAAGAATGCAAGGTACATGTACATGTATTGAGATCCTATGGAGAAACACAACCGATTAGAGATGGCAAATTAAACAAGGTTTGCAAAGAAAACAACAAAAATAATTAAGGTCTTGGAACTGAGGCTATACATGTATGTAGTTTTGCAAATACAACATGGGATACGGCGTACCAGTACATACACTATCCTTGCACATCACTGTTCGTGCTTGTACCAATGTAAGTGGAAACAGTCCCATAATGTATTTCAAGGACATGGTACATGAACAGTTCCGGTATATGATGTGATAGGCCTACATGTCCATGTACATATTCAATATTTGCTGAAGCATAGAAAATGTGCAATAGGCAAAGCTGAAGCGTTCTTACCGGTATGTGGACATGTATGGACCCTCTCTGTCAGGGGGGATGCACACTTTGAAAAATTTTGGGTAATTTAATCTACACGTGTACACTGTACTAGTATCCCAGATAAGAATAGGCATATATGTACATGTATCGTACCCCTACATGTATAGGTTCTTGAAGCCTTGCTTTCTCCATGTACACATGTACATGTATATGTGCAGCTAAAGCAGTGGGAATAATGCATTTCAATCCTTCTACGGGTAGGTCTTGTCAAAGTTAACAGGACTTTGTCCTTTCAGAAAAGCTGTAACCATTCCAGACTCAAATTCCAGGCAAGATATACTGTCAATTGCCACATCAGCTGTTTGCTGTAGAGTCGAAGGCCTGTGACAGGCATTCATCTGTGACTATCAATGGTTCACAAAGCATGCATTCTGTTTGACTTACTAAAGTCAGTAATCAAAACAGAGAGTGTATTTTGCCAGGAAACAGTAGCAAATAAATACAGCTGGCATTGAACGGATACCCCGGTACAGGTACATGTATGTATAACTGAATGATTGAGCACAAAGCCAAAATTGTTCATGTTGACAGTGTGTGATTCCCCATGCCAGATGCACAGGTTCAAGTCTATGATCAACTTTCTTTCCAACCCCAGAAAGTTATATTCTGTGGTGTTTCAAATAATCAAATCAAATCTTATGAGTCCATTAAATTTCAGAATATTTTTACTTTATTTTCAGGATTCATGGCTCAGTATGGAGGGGGGGATGTCTCTAATTTGGTTTCCAACGAGACCAATTGACATTTTGATGGGGCATAGTCATTTGAGATTTAGAAGTACCCGGTACTTGTACAACTGACAGGCTTGACTGACAAACTTTCCAGAACATCCTGCATGTTTCTCACAGCTTCTGTAGTGCTGTTCCACTGTCTCTTTGCATTATGAGAATTTTGTTCCATGCAATAATAAATTCAGAGAGGACTTGAATTGTCTCCTCCTCTTTCAGCATATTCTTCCATCTTCCCAATGATTTATCATCTCCTACCAAGGGCAGATGGGAGAGCCAACTGCTTTTGGTTTGATAACTTTGGGGGGTCTGTTTCATTTCCCTTCCTTCAACAGGTGTGCAAAAGCCCCAACAACCCTACGAGAGGCAACAAATAGTCAAATGCCCCCCAAATTATGCCCCCCTCCCCAAGAAAATTTACAAGTATGTACCCCTAGTAATTCTAGATCTGCCCTTGACCCCAACTTTTGGTTCAAATCATGTACAGTCGACTCTCATTCATACGAAGGCCTTGGGACTTACTAAATTAGCTCGTATTATCCGGACCTCTTCTTACATATACCAGTATGTGAAAACTGCCGTCCTGCTCGATGTATGTACATGTATCACTAATTGACCGTACATAAAACGTACATGTCTACAAGTATGCATAACTTTTTGTTTAAAGGCACATACATGTAATACCATTTTGTTACATGAATTTGATTTTTAAAAGTTTGTTTATGAAAGTGAGATACAGTTTAATGAATAAAGAATAATTATAAATGTAAGAATGGAGGAAGCAGAATTTCCACCAGCCATGTCGATTCAGAGCGACATGTCCCAGGCCCCGCACACCGTGATGAGATCCGCATACACACACGTAACATAAGTACATTAACATTTTAGTTAGTAATCAACACCAGAGCTGTGCTTGTTGCACAAGAAAATGTGAGGAAACCAGCTATTGGTGGTGTGGACAGCAGAGGGCGAATATTGGATTTTACTTGGGAAAGGTGTGTGGGTTTGGTGAAAAATTATTAGCAAGGGATACATTTTTTTCTTCCAAACTTGTGGTTATTTTCTTTAACATTTTTGGACTGAAAAAAAAAATTTTGTAATGTTTTTCTTAAATTGAAAATTTATAGAAATGTCAAAATATGAAGGGGTGATATTTTCATGTTACGGTGGGAACTGGGGAGAGGGTAATGACGTTTAGACGGCTGGCGGGCAGTTTTTTGGGTTGGGTGTTTGGTTACGGAACATAATTTTTATTAGTTTCCTGGGGGGACTTTGGTCTTGGGGAATTTTTGAGGGGCGGGGGAATCAAACAAAACATTTCTTTTGTTCACCACTGTCCTAAATACCATCACACAGAATTTCTACATTGGGTACGGGAACCGTAAACGGCAATTGTTTGTCTCTCTTGCAGCACTGGACACAAATGGCTCGATTCGGTGAGGGAAAACCACAGTGCTGTTCTCTTGTAAACACATAAATTACGGAAGCGCCTTTCAAATTAAATGAACTGGCTGATTGACAAGTTGCCTTCAAAAAAGCTTGTACTAAATAGACAGATAACAATAGATTTGCACTCAGCCGGTGCCCAAACAATTCTTGTCTTAACCGAAATCTCGTAACATCCAAGCTCGTATAAGACATTTTTTCGCTTCTAGGAATGTGCACAATTCAGTCAGGACTGGCAAATATCCTCTGTCTAAACCAGAGTCTCATCTTACCCGAGCTCGTATTACCGAGAGTCGACTGTACATGTAAAGTTACTTTTAAAATAGCCATTCAGATCTTTCACTTAACACGGTCTGGTTCCTGGACCAAAAAGATGCCGACTGTGCTGAGTGCTTGTTGAATGATGGGGACTGAATCGGTGTAATGAATGAATGTTAGCGTTGAGATGACAACACAGAGACCAAAATTTATCTATAAGTAATTGCAGTTCAGGCAAAGTAATCATAACTTTGAACCACTAACAATGCCATTAGGACTCCTTTTTCGAATTTTGGACTTCGCGATAGATCAAGTTGAAAATTTGATAAATGGAGTTCTAACACTTCACTTAGTGGGTATCATGAACTGCTCGTGTTAAGGAAGCTGCCTGATAAATATGGGGGTCAATGAACATGTTAATAGCCATTAGCTTGTTTGCAAAGTATGAGCCTTTGGCTGAGTTTTCTCTTCAGACACAATGAGTGCAGAGCCAAAGATACAAAGGTGTGGCATATGTACATGTAGTCCAGTAGACTGGCCTTAGTTGCAATAACGCACACAATTGTACACTGTAATCACTATCATAGCTTCTCACTTCTAGGTCTAAGGTATCTCCAGCCACGATTTAGCAAGATTTAACAGATGAACAATACTTCTTGCCCTGTTGACAATTTATTCCCTTTAAATTTTTTAATGAATAATTTACTTTTGAATCGTTGCACAAGTAAGATATTATTCTCTCACTTTTCATTTAAACAAGCCTCCATAATGAGATATGTTTCATTTAAATCAGAAGAAAGTTCTCCCTTCCTTTTCATGAATTCTGCATTCAAATATTCAAATTCAAAAACCACTATTCAAATATTATGTATGATAAAACTGGGGAGGATATTTTCAAGTTGTTGACACTTTGTTGACGTTACTTGTGCATGTGGAGGCTTGTTGACATTAAATAGCATGACTAGGATTATAGACTCGTATGATAAAACTTGCAGAGTTTGGGGGGGTGTTAATTCGGGACCCCTCTGTTTTTAGTTACTTTTACTAATACATGTGAAGGTGGGCCCCGAAAAAGAGTGTTACTTGGGTAATGTCTCAAGGTTGTCATGACCCTATTTGAGATACATTTGGAAGAGTGAATCAGGAAAAAAATGTGACTTTCTTACCTATGTCTGCCAACGTTAATGTAGGGTCAACTTGACACACATTCACATTGCAGATTGTGTGACCTTTGGCTGTTCTCTTCAAGACTCTTACTCCCTAATATGCCTTTCTAAACAGATCTACTTTCTGAAGAGACATTCCAGGAACCAACTAGTCATACACCACCAAGCAGATTTTACAATATCACTTATGCGGATGCATGCGTGTACGGTTGGCTGTTACACATATCTTCAGTACTCTTACTCCCTAAATTGGCTCATCTCGACCAATCAGAGATCGGCTTTCTAATGAAACTTTTCAGTTACCAATCAGAGACAATCTTGAAATACCAAGCAACTTGGTCTGCGTCGATTTCCTTTTTACCCCATCATTTCCCACAAAAATTAACCCCTGCCTTTTTTCTAAAAAGCTACCCTGTATTTTGATGAAATAATGTCTCTGTCATCTGGTTAGGTGATTCTGAAAGCTTAAATCTAATTCTTCTTTCTATAAGAAAGTGGTCCCAAAATTTACAATCCACATTTGGGGAACAAAAATTGCGCATATTTTGAATGCAATGATTGCATTCAATGGTACTGGGTATCTGTGCAAATTTTAAATATGTGCAAAAAAATGCTAAATTAGGGCACTTTTACATGTATTTCAAGGATTGTGCTGAACAGGTAAGGCTTATCATTATGATCATGATGGACTGGCCAGTCATGTCTGTGATGCCAGTCAAATCTGCAGGCTCTGCAAACAGTTGTGCAAAACTTATGTTTAGACTTGGGCAGGCACGGCCTGATGGCTGGTGCCATCAGGCCACACTACATGTGTACATGACTTACCCCCAAAACTGTGGAGTCCAACGTCCACACCAATCCTACCACTTGTTTTCTGTGGGGTTTGTGGGAGCGGGGCGGATGTCAGACACCACAATACTGGGGGTACGCATGACTGGCACTGTGATTTTTTTAGTCATGTTAGTATGAATGTCTGATGTGGCCATGGTCAGTGATCATGGTGACAAATAACGGTGGCAGGCTGGGCAGCCAGGTCACTCAACCAACAACATGTCCAAGGGCCTAACAAGTACATGTACATGTTCATGTAACATCATACGTACATGTAGCTTTAGCCCAGGTTGGACGCCAGTCTTCATTTCATGATGACTGATGTCCAGATTCTAAGACTCGTGAACAAACCGACCAAAAATTTGGATCAAATTTGTTCCTGGATTACACGTACCTAGTTAAAGAAACTAATTTCACGTTTACAAGTTCTTCATGACCTTATATATCCATCTGGGGGATTAAGGAATTTCAGAATGAACCATGGACTGCAAAATTGAGGAAAATACACTGAGAGACAATGTGACTGTTTTTAACAATTTTAGACGTACATGTAATTCATCCATTCTCGAGTTGCAAAGTGCACGCACGTACAGGAATTCGAGCTGCGTGCACACATAGGTGTGCACGATTTCCAGTGAAAATCTGTTACATGCCTGTTACACGGAGGCTGTGACTGGTACCCGGCTTTAACCCGCCAGCTGATGCAAAAAATGCAGATCCGTTTTTGTCGGATCAGGGGCTTCAGACTGACCAATAACCCTTTGTTGGTTACCCCTAAAATGTTCATATTCTGTTTTACTTTATATTTTGGATTTATAAACGTAAATTTGCAAAACAACCTGTTATTTTATAAGAATAACCTCAGTCAGTGTAGCCAGCTTTATAATATGCAGTGTTCTTGTACATGGGAATAAACTTAAGTTCATCAACAATCTCTCTATTGATGTGTTTTACATGTTTAATTTGTTCGTCAATTTTTATTGATTAAAGATGTATAAATAAACAATATCATAGAGATCTGATTTTTATTAAAATGAAACAGTAACTTATCTTGAGAAATGAGGAATAAAAAGTGGATTACATTGTAGGCATGATGATAATGATGAACAGGCAAGAGCAATGCTGTACATGTAGATCAGGAACACAGTATGCAGAGGCAGTGTTGATCACGCACTTGCAGTAAGTAGTGATCACACACAAATTGTGCTGTTGATCGGCCTTTCCTTTTTTTATTCATAAACCAAACATATAATAAGCAGACTGAATTCGTAATTGTCAGTAACGAGTTAAACTTTAGAGCAACGGACAGATAGCTACCGGTAGTCTGTTTCGACTTCAAAAGCAATCTTCTAATTCATGAGGTTTTGGGGGGTTGGGGAGAAGGAAATGTTTTCTTAAAAACCCTTAGCCTCATGTAGGCCTTCATCAAACAGCTGGGAACTGTCACGCATAGTTGTTTGGAGTCCTCTGAAATCATAAGTGCCCTTGCGATATTTTTGTCAGCATTTTTTGCCAGTGAAGAAATGTAGCCGAACATTTTTTCAGTGGGCTTAAAATTCATTGGCTTGGGAGGTTGAAGTTTATGGTCATGCTGAAGCTCTGTCCGGTTATCGGGCAATGGATCCTGCAACAACGTGCCATTTCAAAATACTCAATAAATCTCAAAATATGTGATTTTTCGTTTTTAAATTAAGGCCCGAGAGATCATGATTGTTAATCGCCGTTATTGACTCTCATATCAGTCTACACATATTTTATAAAACAAATACTTATTTGTGCCTGCGGCGTGCACATTCTGAAAAAGTTCTCCATCTCTTAAAAAAAATGTATTCGGTATAACTTTCAAAATGGGACAAATTAACAAACATGAGTAAATTACTAGCGACAGAAATTTGCCCAAAGCCTTGCTTGTCAATACTCCCTCCCTCTCGACACGGAAAAGCTGGATACTGCAGTCGGGAGTCCTTTAACTTTGATTGAATTTGTGGACACCTTTTGTCAGTCTATTTTAAGTACACCAGTTGACACATAATACAAATTATATGTTACAAATTGTAATGTAACTAGCCAACCGTCACCAATGCATGCCACAGCCTCGTCCCTAGCCCGATGTTGTGTGTACTCAGCCAGGCGATCAATGGTACTCGGGGCTGAGAACCACGTTGCATGTGCTTTATGTGCATGTACGCAGCTCGGAATCTTGTACGCCGAATAGCTGCGTGCACACACTGTACGAACTGCACTGGGGAACGGCAGAAAATAGTCCACAACAATGGCAAGAATTAACGTTACTTTTGAGTTTATTTCCACGTTTTTGTCTTTTGTTGTGATTTGTTGAATTTCTTAACCCACCAGCGTTGGAGATAAGGACGCATATAGGAGTTAAGCATGTGAAATTGGCTACTTTGAAAAGGTAGAAGTGTTGAAAATTTCAGTTATCAAATTTTTGGCCCCATTTTTGACCCTTTACATGTATATCCTGGACTCTCTCTGTAATGTAGTATGGTCAGGGAGTCCCCCTGGGCTAGGCTATGCTCAACTACTACTTCGAGAACTCAAAGTCACTACTCGGCCATACTCTGTGTGACTTTGAGCCAACATGGTTTACATGGTGTCGTAACGCTACAGGGTTTTGGAATTGAATTTTTGTGGTGAAATGGTTCACAGGTGTATGAAAGCTATTAAATTAAATTTTCCCCTGTCAGCAAACCTGATAATTTACACCACTTAAAAAGCAAAGACAAAGTTTCAGAGCATGAGACGGAGGGGGATTTTTAAGTCTCACAATCTGTCACCACTGTACAGCACAGCACATGTCGCTTGTCCAACCCAATGGGTGTTTCTAGGTAATAGCAGCAGCCAGGACAGTCCCACAATGAAAACAACAAAAGATGTCATATTCCCCCACCGAACATATCCAACCATGATCAGATGATGTGGAGCAAGCGCAGTCATGGGTGGGCTCGACGCATACGCAGTCTGATAAACATGAATGGCATGAATGGAGCCGACAGTCGGCGGGTGGAAGCGAGAAATTGGTGAAAAAAAAAAAAAAATTTTTCAAAAATACTCTGTCTCATGTACTGAAACTTTGTTATCCCGCTCTTTAAGTTTACACCGTGGATATCGTTACGGCAGCCGTAATGCATCTCCCATTTTCTATCGTTACAGCACTGCAACTGTGCAACCCTAACCTCCAAGCATATTGTTTGGCAAACACTATACAGTACTACAAAATACTAAGTAATAGTCTGAGCCTGAAGGACCTAGTGCTACAGATTACTACTTCTGGCTAGATTACTTCCATTGCATTCATAGTGCCACAGCACTGTATGGTACATGTACATTGTCTTATCTGCTGTATCTTATGGCTTCACAGAACAATAAAGTCATGTCCTCTTACAAGTGACAGCGCTGTATGTACATTTTACTACAAGTAGTAATTTGTAGTATTACATGTATGTAGGGTTAGGGTTATGAGGCACATGTAGGCCTAGGCCCCTACAGATTAAACAGGTTTGCTGACGGGAAAATTTGATTTAGGGCTAATAGCTTTCTTACACCTGTGAACCATTTCACCATAAAAATTCGATTCCAAAACCCCATAGCGTTACGACGCCATGTAAACCTTGTCTTCTCAAAGTCACACGGAGTATCACGGAGTTAGTGACTTAGACTACAGTACATTTGTCGAAGGTGTCCCAGTTCTGGGGTAAGCTACTCAACATGCTTTATATTATTTCCTTTGACATGTTTCTTGAATGTATTCTCTCGCAAACATATACTCACCAACCAGTCGACTCGGGAGGTCCAATTTATATAGCAAAAGTTAACGGAAGCCTGAGTATCACATCAATATGAATTATGATAAGAAAACACAATCACAACTCACTAGCGCAGGCCCTATAATACTCATCATGCTCATTGAGAAATACAGGGTCAGGTGACTGTGGGATCGTGGATAAAATAGTACAAGCTAAAGCGTTCTTTGAAGCCTTTAACATTTGAATTCACAGTATTAAATGCAAAATTTACAAAATTAGCCAACCAACCACGAACAAATATTTATTTAAAGTGTGTTTCTTGGATATAAATTGTTAGAAAGACTAACATAAAAAAGATTATGTAATGCGATCTGTTTCAAGTGAGAGCAGCTTACTAAAAATTAGTGTTCGGGTGGAGTGGGGTGGTTCCCTGCGCAAAGCTCCGTTCATGAAGTAGTGCACAGGATTAGTCAGGTGGTAACTTGTAAACTGTGGGCGCTGTATGTAGTATTTGACATGCACGTAGGGCCAGCAGGCATCGGTAATGGTAATGCACAGAATTTAGCTTTATTTAATAATATCTGTGTACTTTTTTCGTGCTTTGTTTGGACATGGTTTCTTTCAGTTCATTATTTTTGCAGCTGATAGTGGGACCCAAATGTTCACACACTATGCTGCATTAAGCAGCTTTCACACAGACGTACAACATTATATATTATATGATGCAACTTTAAGCCTAGGCCTAAACAATCAGACAATAGCCCCACTAGTGTGGCACGGACACTCGCTACTGCTCCATCCTTAGCCACACATCCGTACTTGCAATTTTCAGTTGGCGTGGTCAAATCTTCGGTGCACCCTCTTGCGCAAATTTTTTTGCACACACAAACGTTCCTTAGTCTCTGCGCTTTCTATTGACACATTATTTGAATGATTTCACTCACATTCTGATATTTTCCAGTGTTTTTGTCTGTACCCATTCAATCTCACGGTCCCACTCTGACACACCATCTTTAAATTAAAATGTGTCTATTGAACTTTACGTCACTTGACCCTGGCCTACAGATGCCTGTTCCATTTGCTTCAATTCTACAAAAAATAAACTTAACCAGGCCTGCAAATATTGCTCAGTCTGATCGGTGCGGTGAGACTGCAGTTGTATATTAGATATGTCTTGACATAGAACAGCCATCTGCGGGCCAGGGTCAAGTGTCATTAAGTTCAACAGACATATTTTAATTTAAAGATGGTGTGTCAGACCATAGACCTACAGTACACAAATGTAGGTCTAGCTATGGTCAGAGTGAGACCGTGAGATTGAATAGGTAAAGACAAAAAGACTGAAAGTGAAACCATTCAAATAATGTGTCATTAGAAAGCGGAGAGACTATGGAACATTTGTGTATGCAAAAAAATTTACGCCTACGGTTATAAGAGGGTGTGCTAAAGATTGACCACGCCGACAGAAAATTGCATATTGATGTGTGGCTAAGGATGGAGCAGTAGCAAGTGTCAATGCCACACTAGCAGGGCTAGTAGGTCTCTAGACCCACAAACAGGGCCCTCCAAGAGAGGAGTATTCTGAGGTGGAAAGCTTGCGGTAGCAGCATGCAAGGATACGATCTCTTTGTGAGTCTGTATGGTTCTGAAAAGAAGCGTGAGGAACTCAACGTTTTGCACAGTATGCTCTGTCCGTCATCAGGAGACTGAAGAGGTGCCGACATAGAGTGGGGCTTATAAGCTGACTGGGAGTACTGGACTGTGACGGATCCTTCTGTGTAGTCAGGTGGAACGAGGATGCAGCTGGTGGATCCACCTGGGTGATGCATGTCAGTTGGTCATGGGCTGTGGCGGGGGAAGGTTGCCTGGGTATAGGAGACCCATGGTGGTGGGGGGGGGCTAGGGTATAGAGGACCCATCAGACCAGGAGGTGAGCAGGGCCTGCCAGATGTCGCTGATGGAGAATCCAATGTCTAGAGGCACGGTGGGGTGTTTGGAGATTTCTAAGGCTTCTCTAATGCGTCTTGGGTACCACTGTTCGATGCTAGCAATGAGGTGGGCTTCTTCCCAGTTGATGGTGTGGTCTTCGGTGTGGGAATGCTTGATGATGGCTGACTTCTCATATTCCCCCTTTCTGCCATGGGCTCTGTGTTCTTTGATCCTGGTGGGGAGGTCCCTACCAGTCTCTCCGATGTGCACTTTGCCACACTGGCAGGGGATCTTGTATACTCCTGGTCGGCGGTGTGGATCTTGCCGGTCCTTGTGAGAAGTCAGCATTCCTTGGATCTTGAGGGGGGTTGTGTGGAACACCTTGATGTTGTGCTTGTTCAGGATACGCTGGATGTAGTGGGAGGTATGTCCTAGGTAGGGGAGAGTGACCGAACTAGGGGCCTTATCTAGTTGGCTTTGGGTATAGGGGACCCTACGGCAATTGTTCGTCAATTGAAGAAGGCTGTCCGGGTTAAGATTCCGGTCAGGGACTTGCCAGAGACGGTAAGTTCAGAACTTCAAAGTACTTCGTAACAGACTCTTCGAAGTCGTAAAAGCTCTCAATCAGCTCAGTCTCCCACCTTTCCAATTTCTCGCAGGCCGCTCCAGGCAGCACAAACATCTCGGCATTAATGTCACTGGCATCCATAAATTCTGTCTGTAGAGTAGCCAATTCTTTGTCGGCCCAAGATTTGGTGAGTCTTCATGCAGTTGTAGATGCTGTCACACCACGTGTGATTTTTCCCCGCAAGATTTTCCTTTTTATCTTAGCTCTTCAACTCGAGCATCTTCAAGGACGGCAGTGTTTTGGCCTCCTTGGCCCTCCCCATTCCCAGCGTCGTCTCTTGAACTCATGTTGCCGTCTTCAAGTTCACCAACTATAAGGTAGTTCCACAATATCAGCAGCTTGCTAAGTCGACTCTCACTGGAACTTCTAACCTTCAGAACTTTGGTGCAGACAAGAAGCGCGACTCCACATCACCACGAGACAAGCCAGAATCTTCTAATGGCTGCTTCTGTATAATTATTTTATTTGACGTACAGGAACAACGACAACATTCTGGAAACACAGAAACAGAAAGGGGACTTAATTAGGAATCTAACTCAAATCAATTAGTCTCCAACTATTCACTTTCCCTAGTGAAGAGATTAACATTAATTGACATTCTACTAGAATATATTCAACTACGTCTGATACAAATGAACTAGTCGCTAAACCAGATATCGCCGTAATTAGAATAAAACTAGAATTACTGGGCTGGTCATGAATAAAACAAACAGAAAGCAGAATGAAAATCAAACCATTGACATTTATAAAATTGAGTCTGATTTGTCTAATGTATCGAATGTACAAACCAGGAATAAGTATTCTACGGATAGCCAGACTATAAGAGATATCTTGTCAATTGAAAGCAAATCTACATGTATGTCTACATTAGCAATCACTCATGCAATCTTATCGTATCGTACATTTAATCTGTGTAATTCCAATCTTAAATAAAATCATCCTTTAAATTGTTCTACGAATGTATCTACCTGAAGGTTTTCTTTTCATGGACCGGTACCATAATACACAGGATACGACGGAATGATCCTAAAATACAAAGAATTTCAGTGTTATTAAGTTGCGCGCTGACGCAACGCTTCTGCGTGCCATTAAGCAGCAGTCCAGCTGTTCTTCAAACCAACCTCCCTGATGCAGAGTACCTATTGACATGTTTGTGGATTCTCTGTTAGTCCTATGGACAGTCCATGTTGTCTTTACACCAGACTCTGGACTTAATGAATTGGTCTTTGTTAATTACAGGCAACTTTCACTGAATAGGATCATTGAGTATCAATTACCACACATATGTCTACTCACACGTTTACATGTAGTGATCTGTGGACATGAGTGGTTTTATGGACCATCACTTTTGTACATGTAGTGTAGAATGCATACTAATACAGGGCACTGGCTATTGTGTTAAATGAAATCCTTTCTACTATACATGTGGTCTCAACATACAGGGTATGTATAGGGTAAAAAGTTGACATGGCATCGGTTACATTTATCTTTGATAACTGAGATATACAAACATATATCCTCCCCTACAGAAACAGTTAACCCCTTCTTGGCGGGAATTTCTTTCCGAGAGCCGACTCCAAGAATTCCAGCCTCGCTTGGCCACAAAGGCCATCTGCCAAACTGCAAATTCTCGGTTTGTTCCCAGCGTGCTCTGCACGCTTTGAATTACACAGTGAAAAGGCTGATTGTTCGGTGGCATGCGGCTCTACTCAAGCTTCCACATTCCCGTTGCCTCTTTTCAAAGTGGGGACTATTGTGAAGCTGGTAATTATGATGCAAATTCGGTCTTTTCATTTTTGGGCTACACACAAAGACCAATTACCATACACAAGAGCCAGGGTCTGCCTTCTTTCACTGTGTTCGCTCGAGTGTGGGCCGAGAATAATAGCTGAAAAGCGGGCTGAGGATCTCAATTTTTACGGCATGTCTTAACACGTCCCGGCGTGAAGGGGTTAAACTTCCAACCTTAACCAGATGATGGCATTGCATACATTACTGTACCTTGTATTGCTTGCATAGCATTAATGACTCATCATACATCAGTACAAGGTTACTGAGCATTCGAATGATCAGAAGCAGTCAGGTCACCCTGGTCCGTTTTGGCAATCACTTGCAATCACCTCATTGAATAAGGAACTGCTTGTCATTCTAACCATCCATATTTTTTATTCTCACTTCTCTGTAGCCATCAGCTCTGTGTGCCTTTATGTTGCTCATTCCCCTAACTGACAATGTCCAGCAATATTCATCTTGAGGTAGCCTCAAACCAGGTAAGGATGAAAGGTAGTTAATATGCTTTGTTTGTTTCAAGTGTAGGAATGGTGAATACAGGGTCTAAGCTATGCAGCTTTGTAGTGCGAAATGCTGTGAGGTGTTGGTCTGTTTTCTTGGTGCATGCGTGTACATGTATACCGTTTTGGTGGTTGAAATCAGTAGTAATTGTTTAGATCCACTTGCAATTCTTCTAAAGTTTGGTTCATACTTTCTCAAGGTTTGATAGCATCTTGCCTAGTTAGAGCAGACCTAATTTGGCTAACTTCCTGGAGCACCTTTTACATGTAGATGTGTATGGAGCTCCCTCAAATAAGCAACTTTCTTGGCCTTGGACTTTTTCCCATGGGAATGTGGATTTGCTATATGCCCTTGCAAATTCAAGAAAATCAAGAACTGTGAACACATGTCAAATCATATTTATACATGTAAGTCTGGTGACAAGTAACTTGATGGATAGTGATAAAGGAATGCCTTCTTGAGTCCTGGATAAACAGCTGCCTAATTACATCACTCCATGTGTAGCTTTAACTGGAGGTGTGTCTGGTCATCATTTTCTCTAAATGACTCTGAGAATAGATGGCCTGACATTGCTTTGAGGTAACTCAACTTTAACACCAGAAGATGGTAGTCAAAGGTGCATTAGTTTGTTTCGTTTGCTTTTGTATTTGGGGGTAAATTCTGAACTGAGCTGATTCTTAACTGGGCTGAAAAGAGCTACCGGTATAATGCCACCATACATTATATTCCTTTGGTCAGGGTGGCATACAGAAAGCATTCAGCTGTGGCTTGTTACTGGTTGCTTTTGTTACTTGGGCTGTTAGTTTGGGTGACTTTAAAAGGGCAATGTCACTTATGATGTACGTTGTGCATTGTACCTTTCCTTGTTTGGTACATGTACATTACATATTGTACTACATGTATGAGCTCATTTTGCATGAGATTCATGTACCGGGGTACATGTGCAGTACTCATTGACCATCAAATTTCTTTTTTTTTTCCTTCGTATTTCTGAATCTGGCCTTCTTAATACTGACCCTCATGTAGTAATATTTAATCAAGTGCACTTCCATACATTCATGTACGTGTAGATACTTAAGTTTGAAATTCTGTTCCATAGAAAAAGGCCTGAATTTTTGGATGTAGATGTTTGGAACAAATGAACATTTAGCAGGTACAGATTGAATGGTAAAAGGTGGAACATGCACTTGAACATGTAATCATGAATTACATTTAGAAACCTCAAGATTGCATCATTAAACTGACTGCTCTTTTATTTCTTTCCCTCTGTTCCCTTCCTGTCTTGGTTCTGTGCTTGTCATGCTATTTGTTCGCCTTTTTGTCCATCCACGCTTCCTTCATTTGCGGGCATCACTGTCATACATGTACTTTGCACTGCTATGGGCATACATGTACCCTAAATTCTTTGTGATTTTATCCAAAAATCACCAAATTCTCATTGGCTGCGGTTTGATCAACTCAACCATTTGTTGCCGGGTGGGGGGGGGATTGGCTGTCCCACTGTTGTTCACACCTCATCAATCACAGCTACGGCAAGATCTGTCCCAGATTGTAGACAATTTCACCTTGCTGGATATCTTGAGCAAAGAGGAAAAGGAATTGGTGCTGGAGTCCAAGATTGATAGCATTAAGAGGAAGAATGAGGAAAGAATGCGCAGACATCAGGTAATTCTGCTAGTATTTTTTTTTGAAGAAAGTTGTGTTCATAATTTTGTACACAACTTCTTCCGTTCCTGTCATTCACATTTTTGAGTTGCTTTGCTTCGTTCATTTCAGCTTCTATCAAATATTTTCCCTTCAGCAACTTGCATTTCTTATCTAGTCACTTGGGTCCTTTTCGCTCAGGACTGGAACTGGCCATAGCAGCTTACTCAATGAGTCTCAGTCTTACTTCAAAGTTCCAATCTTTTGAAAATTGCAAATCATATGGAGTATGCTTTTCCTAGAATATAAAACAACTGTGGAAATCAGCTAACAAAATGATCAGCTCTCAAAATCCCCAGTATATGCAGGCATGATTCAAACAAATGCATGATTTTTAATCTTTATTCGTGCTACTAGATCTTGTTTTCTGTGGTTATTAGAGATTAGAGTTAATGTGGTTGTTTCTGGTGCATGCACGCATGTATACATTTGGCTTACGTGTATGTTTGGCCCTCGGCAGTGTTGGTCAAATTGGACGGTGTATGTTTTGAATGAAAAAAAAAAATTGGATGATTGTGGCTGCAATCATGGTACATAAAATGCAACTATTGTTCCAAATTAGTGGAGCAATTGTTATACTTTTCTCATAGATGAAAAGAGTGTGCTCGAATCGTAAGTACCGTCGATATATCGATATGGGTTTGGGTTTGATATCAATATTGCCGATGTTTTAGTTATTTGGTAATATCAATATATCGAAAATATCAGATTTTGGAGAAATATATTGAAACTTTGAAAACATCGATATTAAAAAATATATCGAAAATATCGCTACTGAGAATTCATTAAAAATACAAAAGTGCATCGTCACATTACTGTAATTTTCCATAAGCCACAGCTTAAGTTGGTTCTCGCACTGAGTGAAAAAGTTCCTGTAGCTTATACTCTGGGCAGCTTATACGGCGACATTTGAAGAATAATTTCAGTTACTATCTCAGTCTCGCACTCAATAATTCGCATACACTTTGCCTCGAAAATATCACAAAATTTATCCTCCAAAACAGAAAATTGTTTGCTAACCAAATGTACGTAGACTAGCATCACTTGTTGACAATATCACTATACACAGCAGCATGTATCCCATGCCATGAAGGCAACGTATGCAATAAGGACGCAAGAACTTGTCGCCAAAGTGAATTGGATCACAGCATTACAGTGTAGAGGTGTACCCTTAGAACAGTTTTCCAGCAATTCACACCTGTTATAATACCTTGAAAATTAAATGATAAAATTCGACATATCAGTAATATCGAATACAAAAAATACGATATATCGGTATCGGCCAATATCGACAGTGCTTATTGAATCATGTGGAGTGTTGGTTGGTACATTCTTCTGATGGGGAAGGTGTATGGTTCATTAACAGGCAGCAGAAAGAAACGGTAGATCGTGTCATATTGAGAACCAATTTTTAGGCATTGTGACTATACGTACATGTAAGTACATGTAGTTGACTTCAGTATGACCTTAAACTTGTTGCTGTAGTCATGCATATCAAAAATTGCCCAGAATGTTTGTCAATATCCGAATGTGTAGTCCAGCCACTACAGGATTTTTTGGATTTCAGGGGAAATGCTGGTCATTTTCTAAACAAACCCCTCCCCTATGTGAAGGTTAGTCACCCTTTGGTATGGATATTGGAACTGTATTCCATTAAGTGCTGTCCCACATTCCAGGTATTTCCATACTGGTATGTGTACATTTCCCACTGTCTTTGTACTTACCAAGTTCAGAGCAGGTGCATGCTGAAATGAGGGGTTCTCTAAATTAAAACAAGTACTTGTACATTGCCAAAACCCATTTAAATAGGATTGTTGGATTGCATGACTGCAATGAACGGGGCACGGTTTGCATTTCAGCATTATGAATCTGATGTCAATCTCATTGATTTCAATTTCGTCTCTTTCTGTTACCATTGTCCTAGTTTTCTTGTATAGAAATCTCTTTTTCTAACAATAAAATCTGTTCTCATTACCACCCTCATCATAGCCTTGAAGTTTTTGTGCTCACATCTGATGGAATTTGCAATTTTTGTGACAGGAAATTGAAGAAGACAAACGACAAGCATCACATGACGGAAGCACCGTCTCAAGCCCCTCATCACACATGAGCCAAACACCACCTCCAGACCAAGCCATGAACTCCCCTGTACAGCAGTCGGCCAGCCCATCATCAGACAGTGGGGCAGCATCACTGGCATCATCCACTGACAAACACGGGGAGGAGGATGGAGGTGGAGGGGACCAGGGAAGAATGGGATGGAAGGACTCTAGGGAAGGAGATGCAGGGAGGAGAGGAGCCAAAGGGAAACCAGATGTTCCTCAGAGGGTTAGTGACAGACTCTTCTTAAGTGATTGATTCTCGACTCTTGAGTTCACAAGTCAAACTTTACATCTACCAGTTAAAGAGCTTTGGAGTTTACATTCAGAGCTGTAAACTCATTATCTTGGAGTCATTATTTACTATGGCTTAATCCTTCAAGACCTGGGTTATTTTGGCCCATCCCACAGCCAGGTGGGTGAAGGGGGATTCTATCCCCCCCCCTTAACTGCCACGCTCAATTTTTTTGAAAGTTGGCACTCATTATCAATATGTGAAGTTTTAAGTCAATCCGACATGTAGTTTTGTTGTTATGGACAGTGGAAGTTCAAAGCTACAAGCGTACCAGCCCATGTGCATTGAGCACTTCAGTGGAAATGTAGGGTATGCAAGAACGGTATGTTTGATTTCACAAAATTGGTGTCAGAATGACTGAAAAGAGTTACTCTAAAAACTCCTCTGAGATCAGCTCCTGAAAAAAAATGCACTGTGGCGATATCGGAAAAAATGTTGAGGAGGGAGGTGGAATCTCCCCCCTTCCCTAGCTCATCTGGGTTAAATTTCTGTCACTCTTTTGAGCTAAAAGCAAGAATCCAGATTGAGTTCTATACAGTACCACCTCATTTGCATAAATGATAAATATCACCTGTGTTTCGCTAAATCTTTTAAAAACTTTTGCATCTTTGCACATTTGTATGTTTGTCAAACAGTAAGTATAGCCAGCATTTAGCAAAGATTATTAATATTTGATGATACACATCCAACAAATCAAGTGCTCTTCTCGCCCAATTCCCACTCCTTCCTTTCAGTTATCAGGGAGATAAATGGACCAATTGGAAACCTGCTTACTTTCCTGTTACATGTATGCTACATAACATGCTCAGCCTGTGTAAGGGGCCATTTCAATGGAGCACATCGTTCTTACGTGTACATGTATGCTACATAACATGCTCAGCCTGTGTAAGGGGCCATTTCAATGGAGCACATCGTTATTACGTGTACATGTATGCTACATAACATGCTCAGCCTGTGTAAGGGGCCATTTCATTGGAGCACATCGTTCTTACGTGTACATGTATGCTACATAACATGCTCAGCCTGTGTAAGGGGCCATTTCAATGGAGCACATCGTTCTTACGTGTACATGTATGCTACATAACATGCTCAGCCTGTGTAAGTGGCCATTTCAATGGAGCACATCGTTCTTACGTGTACATGTAAGCTACATAACATGCTCAGCCTGTGTAAGGGGCCATTTCAATGGAGCACATCGTTCTTACATGTACATGTATGCTACATAACATGCTCAGCCTGTGTAAGGGGCCATTTCAAGGGAGCACATCGTTCTTACGTGTACATGTATGTGTTAGTTCTAAACACTGCTGGATTGAGGGTGGATGCCTGAAGGTTCTCAAGACGAAACCTCGGGAAGTTTTGAATGTTAAAATATTACTAGCTCAAGAGCATTCTTGAAACTTGAGGGTTGACTGTCTTTTCATTACTGCTTTAGGCTTCAGAGCCCAGCTCAGTCAAGTCACATTCTGAGGTCATAGAGATTGACCTACACACAGAAGGCACTGGACTTGGATTTGGTGTCATGAACTTTCCTGGTGTCGGAGTGACAGTCAAAACTATCTTGCCAGATGGGGTAGCCGGGAAGGTAAGACTCTTGATAATTTGCTTTGCTGAGATTTGAAGTTTGCTTTGTGCTTGACCTAGCGAGAGCACCATGGTACACCTTTGGAAGGCGAGTTTTACCATTTTATGTCTGCCCTCCGAAATAATGTTGGAATTATGGAAAGCATCAACCTTCAATGTGCACCTGTCGGCACATAAGAATTGGGGGTTTTGAACATCATTTAGGCAAAGATATAATTATATCATCAGATCATAGGCAAAAATGAAACATTGCATTGCTTGGTATAGAATCCAAGGTTAGTGCTAAAGAAAGCATTTTTGACTGGCAGATCCTAAAGATTTCTCTGTTACAAATAGCTGGCTAGACATAATATGCTCTGGTAGATTGGATTCTTCTCATGTTTTCCAATTGTTCTTCATTGTAATGTATTGTTGATTGTTTGTTTTGTTTTTATTTAGGATGGACGTTTACATTCAGGTGACTTGCTGCTTGAAATTAATGACACCAATGTGCAAAATAAAAGTTTGAATGATGTCTATGCCATCCTGAAACAGTGTCAAGGGGACATCAAGCTTGTGGTATCCAGAGAAATTATGGAGGTGTGAACCTGAGCTTGGCTTTGAAATCATTCTGAAATAACTTGCTGAAATTAAGACTTACTAGTCATTTAGGGCAGTAGTGACAATTTTTTATTTTAATGTGGCAAAAAAACCTGTTGAGATAAAGCAACCTTTCCCAGGGTGTACATATTTTTCTCATCTCAGACTTGGTGATCTTAATAATTAAGAAGTCTGAAAGGTTTAAAGATGTAGACTGGGAGAAAAGTTGGAAGGATTTACTAACATTCTTTGACTGTTTGACTCTCAAGCAGTGGTAGTCCTAAGTTTTTTTCATTACTCTATCCAATGTTGATCAACTAGTGGAGAAGGCACCTGCATATTAAGACCTGAGTAGATGGTTGTACATGTACCTCAGTGTAAGAAATTTTAAAATCCTCAACAGCAATTGAGTTGATTTATTTTTTTTTGGAACTCAACTGCTTTGTGAACAGTTTGTGATAGGAACTATCTTCTTTAACTTTCTTTCAGGTATCAAGAGGCCCAGCTAGTCAGAGAAGAGAGGGCCAACGGCGAGGACCTCCCAAAGACACAACATCAAAACCTAAGAAAGAGGTTTGTATTGCTAGAAGCAGTGCGTAAACAGGATGAATTGGGATTGTTAGAAGTTGTCGCTCATCCCCAGCCCCATAGAATCCAGTATATTCAAGAATGAGTCATTTCTGTTTGATGTGGTTCATGTGAGCTCCAGCAAGACTTCCAGATGTTGATTTTTTTTATTTAATTGGATTTTACAGAGTTGCTTATGTTCCCCATGGCATCAATTTACAACAACAGAGTGTGTTGAAATTTGATAGGTTGAGTTCTGTGAACATATGAAACTTACTACATAAAGTGTTGGGTTATGACAGGATGAGTACCGTACAGATGCTGTAACAATGTTAGGTTTTGACTGAGTGGGGATGGTTGGTAATACCCAGTACTTGCTGCTGGGTGTTTAATGAATGGTGCTGCTGGTGCTGCCTGTGAACAAATGGGGGTCATTTGGTCATGTACCTGTACTTAAGGAGTAGAACAGCTTACTCTAGCTTGCTTTTTTAAGAAAAGTCAAAGAAAGCAAAGAAATCTGAGCCGCCCCAAAACAAATACAATTTTGTATAGCCCTGCAGTTGTTAGATCTTGAAGGGATTAGTGCACTGTGTTCCCATTCCTTATACATAGTATATGACCAAGTTTCCCCACTCAGCCAAAACCCAACAGTTTACTGCCTGTTGGAGTTTGTTAGGCAGTGCACTGATACAGCACATGGACTGTTGGAATCTGGTGGGTTGAGAACGTACACCCCATCCAGCAGTGAAAGGGTGTTGGAATTTGACGGGTTGAGTCAGCGTTCTAGACAAAATGCTGAGGGGTTGGGTTAAAGTACTCATAGTAGCAGTGGGTTCAGTGTCAAGACCAAAAGGTGTGATTTTTTCCCCAGCAAATTGCATGTACATGAAGTTCATTTGCTGTCTCCATTTCAACCATTAATGTAAGGCGTTGTATTAATTTATTGTGTAATTGTTGAACTCTATTTTCCATGTACATGCAACAGTGCCTGTCAGTTGTGTTAATCTGAAAGACAGCTCCCTCCCCAATACTTTGTTCACTCCGTCATTGTCTGGAGTCATTAACAGCTTCATTTGATATTTTCTTCTTCAAGAAATATTTACAATTTGATATATGTTCATATGGCCCATAACCTTGGTAATCCAATATTAAACCGCAATTGAGTCAAGCCTGTAAAAGGATGTTAAAGTTACTCCTTATTCCAACAACTGCAGCATCTCTGACCTCCATTTTACATGCTTATATTTACTTGCCAAGTGGCCATACCATGACCTAGTGGCTAGAAGATGAACAGTGTTTGCAAGTCAGACTCAAAAATTGGTGTGGAACTAATCCAACACCCATGTAAAGTTACAAAATGCAATAACTACCAGGATATAGACTCTACATGATACATGATGTTGATAAGGGCAAGGGAAAGACAAATTTCACCTTTCACCAAATGAAAATATTCTTTGGCTTGAATGAAGGTGTAATATTCATTAGGTCAAACAGAATAATAGCTGTGCTTCCCATTACATTGAAAAAAAAATAGGGGTGGGTGGGTGGGTAGTATCTTTTTTTCTACTAAAGTTTTTGGGTCAAAAATTATTGGGTGGGGAATTTTTTTTAATTAAAGAGTGATTTTGATGGTCTATGGTGTATTTTCCATCCACTGTTTTTTCTGCAGATTCATAACTTGAGGATTAGTCTTGTTAAAGATTGTATCCAAGTCAGAGCCTCTTCAGACAATTGCGTCAATAGACGGAGGAAATAGAGGAAAAAATCAATAGAGGAAAAATCAGCACTTGCACAAAGAAGAAAAAGGAACAAAATCTGGCTTGTCGATGGCAAAAAAGTGGAAAGTGAAATTTGGCATGCCCAACAAAAGAAATGGAGATTTCACACCCCTGAAATAAGCACAAGGGTCGGCAACGGTATTTTTTATTTTTATTTCTTTTTCAATGAAAAGATTTAGGGTGGGCACGATTTGCTAGGTTGGAGCGGGTAACTGGAAGCATAACTATTACTTTGTTTGGCCTTACTTGTTTATAAATCCTTAAAAATAGCTCTGTGTATCTGAATATATCCCCGCACCACCCTTTTGTCTCATAAGATCTGCAATGTAGCGTCACAAAAAGTGTGACCTTGCAAATGGATCAGCGGAAAAGGGTTGATTGATCTGTTGCCATGTGGAATGGAACATTCCATCACCATGGTTGCGCTGCAATGTGCATTTGAACAAATAATCAGTGATGTGATCAGCAGTCCTCCAATCAGATAACAGGGATTTATTCAGACATTGTGTAATACAGTGCAATAGTTATACACCAAATGTCTGTTTTTCGGTTCCATTTACATTTCATCGCATGACTTGTTGACAGCTTTTGTTCTCTGATTTCTGTCCCCACCATCCTTTATCCATCTTCCCTTCCCTTCTTACCATGATGTATGTGTGGCTGTTTATGGAGTTGTATGCCTCCTTCCCTGAATACCCCCTGCATGTCATACCTTTCTTTAATCTTGCCCCTGTCCCCACCCCTGGGTGTCTGTCTGTGTGTTTATGTGGGGGTCCTGTTGAGCAGAATTTGATGGTGACATTTCAGAATGACAAGGTGGAACGAGAGCCCAAGGTGAAACGCAAAGTGGTGATGTGGGGTGAACGCAAAGAGGTATACTGCTTGGACATTGGCTGTTCTTAATTCACCCATCCACTGACCATTGTTTGCTTGTTAGCTCAATTTTGTCTCTATACTTTGCTTGGCCAGTGTTCTTTTTTGAGCAGTCAGCTCAACCATGCATTTTTCACCTCAGATGACATCAAGCTGTAACTGGGATAAATATAAGAAATAAACTTCCACGAGTCAATGTGGAGAACATTATGTCATTAGGGAGAGAAAAGAAATACCTTGTACACAAAAGTTGTAGCATGAAAAACAACCGTCAACTTGAAGCACAGTGCAATGTTCTGTCTGTGAAATCTGGCATTTAATGCAAAACAAGTACTTCTTAATTTGTTGGTTTCTTCTACATTGCTTCATCTCAAAGATTTAAACTGTCAAATCTTGACGTGGGTATGTGTAGTTGCAAAACCAAAATGGCCTCATACAAGAGCCAGGGTGTGGGCCATTACCTGAATACCTAGTCTGCTCTCCAGAAATCAAAGTTTCTTTTCTTCTCCAAAGAGGACTCTGGTAAAGTACTTCTTGAATAACAAAAATGATGACATAAATAAATCCAATCCAGTGGCCAGCTTTAACGCTTGCACATTATATGACAATGCTGCTGGTGTACTAACCGCATGCACACTGATAGGGAGTATTGCATACCTTTTCCATGACTATGATTGGTCATTTTCTTTATCCCATTCATTTATGGGATGTTTGCTGACTTGCATGGTCAGGTGTGGTAACCTTGTTGGTTTACATTGAGGCATGGAGTGGCTTCTGATGTTACCAAGTGCATGGTGGTGGTCCAATTTATGTATTAACTGCATGTTTCTGTTTCAGTATACCACTTGTTTGGTCACAGGCAAACCTGTAATTATTAATTGAGAGTTATTGTGTGGTAAACATTAATAATTAATTGTAATACTAAGGAAGAGGTACAAGCAAGTACTTGATCTGCATTGAAGGTGTCATCTTCCCTCTTATAACCTAACCAGCCTCCAAAAACCAAGAGCATTTAGAGAGGTTGCTTTATGTAGTATCCCTTTGAGATACCAGATGATTACCTTGGTATTACTTCATTAATTCCACCAGTCAGACCTCTCAATTACTGTATACAATCAGGAAGTTTATACAAAGAATGAATGACCACAATTACTACAGGCTAGCCTCTCTTACTCTGAGGTCATCAATTCTCATGGGCACTTTTTCACTGTCAAGCTTTCCATTTCCATTTCATTGCAAGTTTCTAAAAAGCCATGATGGTCCAACTCTACTGTTTGCTGTAAGCCTACCTCTGAAAACGATGATTGGTTTAGAAAGCCAAAACATAGTGCTTCAAAGAAACTTTCGTGTACTTCAGAGTTTTGCCATGATGTGTGTGGAGGCAAAATTAATTTGCACCTCTATAGAGTACCGAAGTGATATGTAATGGTCACAGTTAAGTGTGTGGAAGTGCAACAACCAACACATGGTCTAACATGCGGGGTACTTTACTCATTTGCACTACACTTCCTATTTCAAATGATGTCATGCTTTGGTACTCTGTGGAAGTTATAGACAAAAAAGGTCATTAGAATGTTAAACAAATGAATCGTTTATTGTATTTTTTCCCTCAGCATGCTACCAGTATGCTCGTCATAGCATTGTGATTTATTTCAGTTAACCTGCATTTTGGGTCTTGTGTGTAAATTGAATGTACCTATTTGATTCAGTAATGGAATGATTCACTTTGCAACAGTAATGTTAATGTCTGTCTTTGAAGTTATTGCTTGAAGAAGAATGACCAAATTCACCTACATGAATATTTTTGGATAGTAAGCTGTACTTCAATAATGTTGAGCCAAGTTCGTTAACCTCAGATGCATGAAGAGCTGGTGAGGTTTAGCAGCGTTTAACCATTTGGAATAGCGCTCAGCTTGGAAGCCATTCTACTGTGTTTCAGTGACTTACATTGAACTAATACTCAATGATGTATACACTAATTGAGCATGGTTTTCTATACATTACATCTCTGTTATTAAACATCCATTTAATGGGAGTAGATTACAAGATTTTCTAATGTCAATTTAATTTCCAACATTCTGTATATAAACATGCCTTGATTTAAGCAGTGCACATGCCCAATGAAAAATACAAGTTTTGAGCTAGTTTTGAGTTCTTCACAAAGTGATTGTTGTTGTCATTAGTGTGAGATGTCCCAGCTTCATACATTGTATTTCTGCCATATGGAGAATGGTGTTAATTCAGTCAAACACCTTCATAATAAGGGCATTGGAACTTCAACAAATAATCTTGTATGATCAATGTTGCCCAACAAATAACACAGACTTGGGACCTACATTTTCCTCTGTATAAGCAGGGTGTTGTGTTATCGTTCGGCTGTAGCTGGTCTTCATTACCAGTTGAGGTTGAATTGTTTTTGTTTGTTTCAGGATCTGACAATTTCTGTGGACAATGAACCAAGCAAACCGGTTGGTACCGGTAGCAGTGGGAGAGGCCGAGGAAGGATAGTCAGGTTGACCAGAGAAGATGTCAAGAGAAAGGTCATATCCTGATGCTATGTATCTCTTAAAACAATGCATTGCAAGTACCTCGGTTTGAAAATAAATTATGAGATAAAAGATGAATTACATGTACCAATTCTAGGAAAACGCAAACTCTGGTTTGAGGTCAAATGAATGAAAACAACATTAATAACGTGAGCAGATGGGCTATGAAGTGCACAACTACATTTGGATTTTGATTAAAGGCCAACTACATCCTATCATTTGGCTGATATTATGTCAATTTGTTTTCAGGAATGTGAAGAAAAGCGGAAGGAGAATTTTGACAGAGTAGAAGCTGAAATTGCAGCATTACGAGAAGCCTTGGAGAGTGAGGTAAGCAATGCAGGCTGAGACTGGGCAACTCCAGCCTGAAATTGCAGCATTACAAGAAGCCTTGGAGAGTGAGGTAAGCAATGCAGGCTGAGACTGGGCAACTCCAGCCTGAAATTGCAGCATTACAAGAAGCCTTGGAGAGTGAGGTAAGCAATGCAGGCTGAGACTGGGCAACTCCAGCCTGAAATTGCAGCATTAGGAGAAGTCTTGGAGAGTGAGGTAAGCAATGCAGGCTGAGACTGGGCAACTCCAGCCTGAAATTGCAGCATTAGGAGAAGCCTTGGAGAGTGAGGTAGGCAATGCAGGCTGAGACTGGGCAACTCCAGCCTGAAATTGCAGCATTACGAGAAGCCTTGGAGAGTGAGGTAAGCAATGCAGGCTGAGACTGGGCAACTCCAGCCTGAAATTGCAGCATTACAAGAAGCCTTGGAGAGTGAGGTAGGCAATGCAGGCTGAGACTGGGCAACTCCAGCCTGAAATTGCAGCATTAGGAGAAGCCTTGGAGAGTGAGGTAGGCAATGTAGGCTGAGACTGGGCAACTCCAGCCTGAAATTGCAGCATTACAAGAAGCCTTGGAGAGTGAGGTAAGCAATGCAGGCTGAGACTGGGCAACTCCAGCCTGAAATTGCAGCATTACGAGAAGCCTTGGAGAGTGAGGTAAGCAATGCAGGCTGAGACTGGGCAACTCCAGCCTGAAATTGCAGCATTAGGAGAAGCCTTGGAGAGTGAGGTAGGCAATGCAGGCTGAGACTGGGCAACTCCAGCTATTTGATAAATGACTTGGAATCTTCATGGAAATGACTTCTCCTAGTATGTGTTCAAATCTTCAAACAGGTCATATCAAGTTGCTGTACTCTGTTATTATTTTCTTATCCTCACCATAGCCACGTACAGTGGTGCAGTCCAAAAGATTGAATAAACAAAAGCTAAGATGACTAGTAGAAAAAAAGATATACCCAGTGACCAGTAACTGACCCCATTGACTTGACAAGGCCTTTGTCACTCTAAGACCAGCAGCAACCAAGTTCCACTTTTCCATCTCAATAGTTTTACAACCAAGGAGTGGAACACTTTTCCAGACTTTGCAGTGAAGTTACCAATTTGATCACTCCCAGTCATCTTGCGTGACATGCATTTGACTGTGTGGCCCCCATCCATTCATGCCTGGCTTTTATGCACAATGAAAGCCCAGCCAGAAAGAACCGCGGCAAAAGAGGAGTTTGCAGCTTAAAGTCACATTTGAGTCAGTTCTCTGAACTGACAATTGGTTTTTGTTTAATTACATTGATTGGTTGAAAGTGAAACCACACAGATGTTCACTGTTGGGTCAGTGTGTCATCATAGACATCAAGAACTTATCACGTTCTTGAGCATGTGTATTTTAAATGAGCAGTTAGCTTAGAGATCACAATTCTTCAGTCACCAAATTTTTCCTTGCTCTGAACTTTTAGAGATGCTGCTATTTGAATCAATATTAAATTTGTAGAAATGTTCACATCTTGATTCCTAGATTCAGTTGATGCTGAATGCAGTCATGTCACAATGTTTTCCCCTGCAGAAAGCTGCTGGAACAGTCAATCCGCCCTCCAAGTCAGTCTATAGCTTTCTGGATGATCCTGCTCGCTACGGTGCTGACCCACAACACGAGAGACCTCCTAGGGGAAATCGGCAGGATAGGGGTAGACGAAACCAACGTAATCGAGGAGCAGTGGATGTTGACAATGCAGGAGGGAGGAAGAAAGAACAACGTAAGCGAGGGGTAAGGTATCTCTTACATATCCCTTCGTGGTAAAATAGTGTTTCTATGTGGATGCCAAATGCAATGAGTTCAAACATTGTCAACCAAACTACATGTATGATCAGGATCCTCTTTGCATCACTGTGTAGTGTCGGGCTCCATCATTTACTTACATTTAATTAGATCACAGGTGGCAAACCATTTTCTCAGTATTCCCATTTAATTGTTATCAAAATCTCCTCACATTCTCAAGCAAAGTGGCCTTTCTTTTGACACTTATCAGAATTTGTATTTAGCATGGAGCCTCCCCGTTACCCAAATGCAATCTGTGGTTGTTAAAAGCCTCACCCGTGAGGATGAAAAACTGACCAGTCTCTGCTGACCATTTCATGTGGCTGCACCTGTGCCTCCTGGCCAGCTCTCTCCATTTGTATTTAGCTTGGAGCCTCCCCGTTACCCAAATGCAATCTGTGGCTGTTAAAAGCCTCACCCGTGAGGATGAAAAACTGACCAGTCTCTGCTGACCATTTCATGTGGCTGCACCTGTGCCTCCCGGCCAGCTCTCTCTTACCCCCTGATATTTCCTGACAAAGTGAAGCAATTTATACAAATCCTCCCCCATTAATAATAGACTTGTAAACATAGATGGCCACCCATTTCATTTTGGTGTCTTCCTGTTTTGAAGCCATACTCAAATTAACATAGAACTGCTTTTCTTTAGCATCCTCTGCTAACAGGGATTGAATGTCTCGATGTATCTGTGTAAGAAGGACGTGACGTAAGCCATGTCCTGGTCATATCTGAGATATCTGATCATATCATATCTGAGATTGCGACTTGTGTTATAGATTGGCACAACAATTGCGCATATCTACTTGTTAAAAGCAATCTGTTCATGAAATGATATGTTGATTACAATGAGCAAGGGGAGTTTTAGTTAGATAATGCACAGAAAATCCTGTCTGGCCATCTGGAGGTGTTTAGTTGTATCTAGGTCATTGTCATGAATCAACACTAGGATATGAGGCAACAGTTGGAGGGTGCGTGCATGCAGGCAAGGCACTCAGATCAAGGGTATTCAGCAGTGTTGTAGTCGAGATCACTTAACACCCTCACAAGACCACACAAGACCCTAGTCTGATTTCAAGCCACAAGCTATTCAACTGAACAGCAACAAAAGCATTCCTTTATCATTGTTCACCCTGTTACTTGCGACTGGTCTTGTGTCTGGTCTTGCGACTGGTCTTGTGTCTGGTCTTGTGTCTGGTCTTGCGACTGGTCTTGCGACTGGTCTTGTGACTGGTCTTGTGTCTGGTCTTGTGTCTGGTCTTGTGTCTGGTCTTGTGTCTGGTCTTGCGACTGGTCTTGCGTCTGGTCTTGTGTCTGGTCTTGCGACTGGTCTTGTCTCTGGTCTTGTGTCTGTTCTTGCGACTGGTCTTGTGTCTGGTCTTGTGTCTGGTCTTGCGACTGGTCTTGCGTCTGGTCTTGTGTCTGGTCTTGCGACTGGTCTTGTCTCTGGTCTTGTGTCTGTTCTTGCGACTGGTCTTGTGTCTGGTCTTGTGTCTGGTCTTGCGACTGGTCTTGTCTCTGGTCTTGTGTCTGGTCTTGCGACTGGTCTTGTGCATGGTCTTGTGTCTGGTCTTGCGACTGGTCTTGTGTCTGGTCTTGTGTCTGGTCTTGTGTCTGTTCTTGCAACTGGTCTTGTGTCTGGTCTTGTGTCTTGTCTTGTGTCTGGTCTTGTGTCTGGTCTTGCGTCTGGTCTAGTGTCTGGTCTTGTGATGGTCTCGACTACAACACTGGTATTCAGATCGGCAGACTGTGAGATGAACAACTGTTCTTTGTCTTGGCAATGTTCAGGTAATCATCGGATGATATGCCTGGAACCTGTATTTGACTGTGGTTGTTTTTGCTACCTGTAAACATACGAATCTCCCAGTATCATTCTGATAGGTTGCTGCATTGTAAGGTGTTGGGCTCATAGGGAATACATGTACATGTACACATGTAGTGTGCTTTATCTTTAGGAAAGAATATATTAAAATTTATTCCTCGTTGTCACAGTAGAGCTAACTTTTTACCACAACTTTGTCACATGTGAGTTGCTTTCATGAGGTTATAAAACATGTATATGAATAGCATTGTATGGTGTTGGGCTCATAGGGAATACATGTACATATACACATGTAGTGTGCTTTAGCTTTAGGAAAGAATATATTAACATGTATTCCTCGTTGTCACAGTAGAGCTAACTTTTTACCACAACTTTGTCACATGTGAGTTGCTTTCATTAGGTTATAAAACGTATATGAATAGCTTTGCCGAATATGCTACATGTACATGCATATACCATACATTTTGATACATACAATTTTAGTCCACTTGAGAATGAGGAGTGACATTCATGACAGTGGAAACTAATCTCTATGACCTTGTAACTGTGCCATATGACCAGCAGGCTCATGGTCTTTGAAACATATCACAAATTGAATCCTGTTCAAGATGTGGAAGAACGTCTACAGTGCACAATAGCACAAACAAAATGGGCTGTTAATTATGATACACCTGCATTTCCATTAAAATACAGAGTATGAAATGGTGTTGTCCTCCAAGAATAATTGGCCACTCCACCCAAAAGAACAAATCTTGACTTTAATTACCCTAAGAACTACAGGATTTGTCATTATGACGGGCTGTAGTTCTTGGTGTAGACTTTAATCTGGCTAGGAACCATACCTTTGAGTTTAACCATCAAAGCCAAACCAAACGTACAAAGGATATTCCCCAAATTACCCACTCAAATGCATGGGCAACAGCATATTGCATTCCCCTTAGATGCAATTAATGAGGAGAGACCAGGTATCTCCCATCACCCAAGTCCTGTTTGGTAGAATCATAACTGATGATGTGACATCAGTAACCTACGGCCACAGCATTACAAATACTCAAAAACTTAAGATTGCTGTAAACATTACATGGACCAGAAAGTAGTGTTTTTTTGCTAGCTGATTAGTGTCTGCATTCACTTGCCAAGACACCCTGATTCTTCCCATTTCCAGCTACTTGATTCAGACATGGCTTCCTACACCCACCACCATAACTATTCTTATGACTAGACGGACTGTCCTCTTGTGTTTTGAAGCATGTCTAATGACCTCAGACAAACTCCTGCATTCCTGCTGGTACATCTCTGGGTGTGGAAAGAAAAACAACAAAATGATGTTCATCATTCATACAATGAAGTACCTGTGAGAATCAAGAAAGCAAGGTTTTCATATTGCTGCTGGTACGTGTCATGAATATTCATGAATTGTGCCATAAAAAGAACCTACCTGTCAGGGGCCCTGATGTCTTGAATGCCACATACATGTAGCAGGGGGCCCTAGCTTGTAAATATAACCCATTGGTATGCATGTACATGTACTATATACTAAACAGACTCTGGTTTGGACATTTGTTATTTGCTTGGAATATTTTCTTGAATGAGTTATTTTTTTGGTGTGATTGCTCTGTTTTGGGATTAAGCTACTAAATTATGTAGACTGAATAGAAAATAAAATTTATTTTCCTCCTTTTGTTTAGCAGCACTTGTGAAGAGCTTGGCATCAAACCTTTGTCTAATAGTCAAAGAAAGGTTAACACTCAGCTCCATACCACAAATTTATATGTACATGTAGTTTTCACTAACCAGTATTTAGAGAACTAATGTGTTGGAGGTCTCGAGACCAGCCTCGGCCTCGAGGCCAGTTTTTCAAAGTATTGGCCTCGGCCTCGCTATCCAATAACTCCCTCTTGGCCTTCGCCTCGGAACCCTCTGGACTCGAAGAATCAATTGAGGCCGGTTCAAAGCCGCCCGTTTTTAGTCAGTTTTCTCAGCTTTTACTTTCCCCAAAAAATTTATTGTGACAAAGTACTTGTGACATGCATGTGCATGGATCATTTTGAGTACAAACACATGGTATGGTACCTAGAGTCTACTCCCTAATGGCGCTATGCAGCTAAATAGTTTTATTCCTAGGGAACATTGTTATTTTCATTGATTGCTTCATGAAAAGGATAGCTTTTGTGTTGCATGAATTAGGTTACGTGTAGTCTTTGAAAGTGCACTGTTATTTCCCAAACGGTTGGCACTGGGCGTGCACGTACGATGGCCGGTCAACATACCAATTTGCATGCGATAGCTTCGCATGTGCCACTGTGTACAGGGTGGGGTGGTCACAGACTGTCTTTTTATATGCTATATATTCATGGTTTGAATAAAGTGCCATTTTTAGTCCTTTTTAAAGAGAGATTACATGTAAAATCATTTTCCTAGTTCCAGATTTTTCCTAGTTCTGGATCCTTTGAAATAAAAACCTTCATGTACCTCTTGTCGTGTTGTTCTTCAGTTCTACAGTCTAAGACAAGGTCTGCTTAAAAGATGAAATGTAAGCTTCTTGGTGTACAAAAATTGATCTCAGAAAATTTCTAGAAATTAAATTTTGGCCAACATTCCAATTCGCCCTTTTACATTTTCTCAACGTTTTAAAAAATCATGGGAGCCCAAAAATCGACAAAAATGTACAGGGTGATAGGTTACTCACCACTTATGATTCCAAATACTTTTTTCATATCCAACAGTCATATGAACTTTTGCATCTACATTGTATGTCTGTTTAATCAAAATGACTTGTAAAGTTTCTGTTTGTTTAAAATTGGCCAAAAACTGAATGCATATTTTGTCCTAGTTTCGGATCGTGCATTAATACATGTACGTTGCAAACTCAACTACACAGATGTAGCAGACATGTATACGTAATGGATTCGTCAACTGTGCGGCATGGGAAATAGTATTGTTGATAGCTTGCTGCACAGCTGAAAAAGTCCAGTCAAAATTTATGCGAGCTCTACAGTTTAGTTCATTGGTATTCTTATTTGTGAAATAGTTTTCTCTAAATTTAGAACTTCTTCATTAGAAAATCAGCTTATTACAATGGTTCTGGCTGCAAACTGGATTTTGCGCTAGGATACTTTTTATTTGTGAAAAAGATTTTGTCGCAATCTGGAATTGGTTAAACCAATCCAGAACTAGAAAAAGTGTCCTCATCACTTTTGTCAATCCTGTAAGTCCAGCTAAGATACTGAAAATATTTGGTAGTATTCCAACAAACAAGGCGGACTACTGACTACATCTCACCAGAATTTGAGGATATCTTTTAGCTGTAATCTGACTAAATAATTTTTTTGCGATCTGGAACTAGGAAAACGACTGATTATCATTTTTGGGAGTACTCCTGACTTTTTCTTTCATTTTTGTTGAAATATCACTCCATTCACTCACAAATGTATTTGGTGGCAGGACTTTTTAAGCAATTGTGCGACTATCTGTAAACTGTCTTGATTTTTTTTTGGGGGGGGAATTTATAGCTTGCATTTAAGCCTTACCTTCTTGCAATCTTGTTTTCATAATCGGAATTACTGAGAAATTATTTTGTGGGGAATTGTATGTATTGAGAGCAATTGAAATGTTTATATTTTTCTCTTTTTGTGATGGTGGGGGACCGTACTCTTACTTTGTTGAAAGTCCAAGCTCATTCAGGTTTGTTTACCAGGTTGTTTACATTGTTAAAACTGAAAGTAATTTAATCGGTGAAACACAGCCCTTGGTTGCTTTTATTAGACAACAATAATTGGGGCTATTTGGCTGGGTCCAGATGAATCTTGCGTGCCAGTCAACAGAGCCAAAAGTAGTTATGTTAAACGTGTATAAGTAATAACAGGCCTTGGCCTCGGCTATGGAGACTGTGGCTTCGGTCTTGGCCTCGAATGGCAAAGACTCGGCCTTGGCCTTGAAGGTTGTGGACTTGACTCCAACACTGCGGCCAACTTGACAGTGATTGGTCCAAAGAATAATACTGAAATTGTTAAAAACAGTTATGCATAACTGTACTTCAGCTGCAATAAAACAAAATGGAAATAACCAATAAAACTTTGATTATTCACCTCCAATTCCCAAAGAAAGTCATGCTTTTCATTGGTACCATAGATCTGATTTGTTTTACTACATTGTCATTGAAATTGTGAACATACGCACATGTGCCTAGAATCAGTCATGTTTTCAATTACAAAGTAGTTGGTTATTGTTTACATGTAACTGTTTTTAGATATTTAATTGACACATATCCGAACAAAATGAAGCAAATTTGTATTTTGGGTAAATCACAGGTAACATAAGCAGATCTCCTTATAACAATTTTGTGCACAGCACACACACACATACCTGTTTTACATACAAAGTGTGGACATTCCTTTGTTCTCCTGTGGTTAAAGAACTTGAGGAAAATGCTCCTTTTTCTCCAACTAGGATAACTCCTTCAAGCAGGTTTTTTGACGATGATTTTTGATGATGATTCTCTGGAGTGTTCCGCTTCATTTTGCCACGGATGACCTTGACCCCAAAATACCTCTGAAACTGTTTTTCAGAGAGGGGAAAACATTGAATGGACATATGCGAGTCCACACGCCGCCATTGCACCCTACATTATGTTGACTTCTTTTGTGTAGAGGTCCACACTATGTATGCCACGCCTGCACATCCTCACACACACCCACAAACTTGGATGTTCTTTTAACCTTTTGAGTGAAAACTATGATTCATTTTGGAGTGTCTTGAATGTTTATATACATTTTGAAAAGGAAAGCTTTGGCTCTAAAATGTCAGTCCAACTTTCTGACTGAATTCTAAATTCCAGGGTTCCAACCAAGGCCAGAGGGAGCCTGACCCAGATGCAGAGACCACCATCACGATGACGGGCAAAGAGAGACAAGAATATGAAGAATGGAAACGAGAACGGGAGAAGATTGATCAAGAGAGAATACGGCGCCATCAACAGGCAGCAGCTCGCCAGGAAATGAGATGGAATCCTTCAGATGATTGGGATATAGATATCAAAGCAACTGAGTAAGCTTGTCTTCCAATAGTCTAAGTTATTGTGGACTAGGTACCAATATTCATGGAGCTATGAAAAATATAGAGCATTTATTGATGTGGATAGAAGCATGGGGTCTACACCATGTACAGTACAGTTGGGGAAAGTACTAAACATTAAAAGGGAAGTGGTTATGAGACTTTGGAAATATTGAAAATTACACCAACAATTTCAATTTGTTACTGACGTTATTGTCTACACAAAGGTTAAATCTTGCACTCAGTATTTCACTCCGTCATTAATGGCATTGCAATGATGCAACAAGTCAGTGACCAAATGCCCCATTATCTGACAAGTTCCACTGTTTATTTGATTACATCTAGTTGTTTGAATTGTCAGCAAGAAAAGTACCCTGCAACTTTGGTCTGAGTCACTACTTCACAAACCTCTAGAGAGTAGTTGTAATGTAACATTCTCTCCCTTTCTCAACAGTTTCTATTTTAATCCATTTTAGTGACCAGGATTGCAAGGGACTTTTATTTTTGTGTCTGTTATTTGCCTTTCTTTTCAAGCTTATTAACCAGTGCTTTTACATTGTATTTAACTCTGACAATATGAGTGTAATGACTTTTGGTCAAGTAAAACGCCGTGCAATTGGAAAAGTGCCATCGCCTTCTGCCGACAAAACAACAGATGGTTTTGACTGACAAAACTCATATCTCATAATAGCATGTGAAGCCATGGTTAAAATTAATCCTGCATTTCCTTCCGTCTTGGTCACTGATCAAAGGCGATGTGTCGAAAGCACTGATGCAATATTTTGGTAAGCCACTGTCTTTGACGATGTTGACATATGTTATTTTAACTGAATTTTTTTGGCTGTGAAAAATATTGACTGTCAAGGCCAAATGCGTTGTATGTGTTTTCTGCTCATTTGAACAAACATACGATGCATCCCATCTTTGCTGAGAATTGGCAGTTGTCAGTGTCGTTCCTGTTAATCCTCTTAGATAAAATAGCCTCGGTATTACCTGTACTGGTAATTGACGTAGTGGACCATTTATTTGGTCACCATGTTCTTTGTTGTGTCGTTTATTTGTAGGGATCATCAGGCTAGCCAGGGAGAGATGAGCATTGGACACTGGGATGCAACAGATGCAGGCACAGAGCAGAGAGGTGGGCCCCAAAACAAGTCCACATCATTTAAACTATCATAAGAGAAGCCAAAAGAAATTTATGGTTCTTGTTTTGGATATTCAGATTGAATTAATGGGCTTGTTGATTTAGCATGGTCCATGCCACTTTTGACCTCGGATACCTTATGTAACACAGCGCATACCCGTAACTAAATGAAATTTGTGGAACTGTTACGTAATTTTACAAAACCCAAACCATAACTATTCTTCTGCTATAACTAATTCTATATAAAAAAGAGCAAACATTAAATGTCATTGAGAGACACTTAAAGACTCTTTCAGATGATGCAGTGGTTTTGTGTACATTCCGAAGCAAATTGCTCACATGCGCTGGTACCAATTTCAGAAATGTGACCCACCATCCCCAAACCAGGCTGACGTATATGTACATGTTGGTAACTGGGATGCTTGACAATTTCTCTCCTTCATCTTTTTTTCACACTTCAACGTGATCTATGTCAAGTCTAAATTCTGTCTGCAGTAAGGTTTATATGGATAGCAATAGCTGTGAAAGTTCCATGAAGACATGAAAAGTAGAATTTCAGGGAAATGAAGTTACCTACTTCAGTCTGGTTTGGGGATGGTGGGTCACAAATATGCAAAGCACATAAAACATTTACTTAGCAATGAAGTTTACCAGCCAAAAATCCATGCAACATATGTATTGCTTGTAAGTGGTTCCCAGCTGATTTTTGCTCAACACATCAATTTGCTAAGCAGTATTTTGCTGCTGACCAGCTCCATGAAGTTTGGCCTTGCTTACATGTACAAAGTATGCAGGGCCTTATCTAGTCAGCCTTATCTGTAAATAGGTCTCTAGATAGCTCATTGTGGGGACTGTGTCCCAACCTCCCTTGGCCCTTCTCCTTCCCAATTTACAGCTCCAGAAAGAGGTCGGCACCTGTCCCTACTGAATTATGCATCACCCTTCACCGTTTTCTAGACTTGTCATTTTCCTGTCTAACATATCCAGGCTCCAGCTTGTCGACACATCCCAGTAGGTGTTGGAATTGATCAAAAGTTGGTGCTCAGGTGTCCGGCACAAGTAACCTCTGGGAGTTGATTGAATTATTTATAAAGTGCAACACCATCTCCGGGAAATAATGAAGTTGGGTTGACCGGCAGCACCACAGACACTGAGCTTTGACTTATGAAATGCTTGTGAACTTCATGGTTTTTGATATTACATCATGTTAAATCTTCTCCATTCTCCTTGAACCTTTCTGAATGTGCCAAAATCCAACACTGCACAGTAATACATGTATATTGTACAATTCCCTGAAACCTCTTGAGACACCAAGCCCTATCAGACTGATAATGGCTTAGCTGCCAAAATATATGTTTTGTTTACGTGGACCGGTATGCAGAATTGAAGAGAATCTAGGAGTAATGAAAGTTAGATGACCTTGATCAAAATTGAATAAATAATGAATAAATCTGTCTCTCCCTATAGAGAAAAGAGCAGGTGGTAGTCACTTTGAGCATGATGATCGTGCGGGAGAGACGCGCCCCCAGCATAACAATCGCATTGGCAGTGGTCGATTCACGCATGATAATAACCAGCGTGGAAGTGGACGAGGAGGTGGGCGTGGTTTCAGCAGAGGTGGGCGAGGCCAGGATCAAGGCAGGCGAGGCCGTGGAAGTTACGACCGCGGAGGAAGTCGACCCGGCAGGAGATCAGGACCAAGTGATCGAGAAATGTCACAAATGGATATACGGACCTTACCAGATGCGAACACTTACCAAGCCCAGCAAGCCTCTGAAAAGAGCTTTCAAGAATCGCCAATTGGCCAGTGGCAGCCAGCAACGGCTGAGAGCTGGGATATCAAAGACACGCCCCTTCCAACCAAGGCAGAGGGAGGGACTTCAGTGAAGGAGATAGCCAAAGAGACGGAGAATCTACGTATCGGGCCACTCCCTAGCCCATCTGGTGCAGGAGATAATTGCAAATCTCCCCTCAGTCCTCTGTCTCCCTTCACACCAACAGGACACACCTTCCTAGCAGACTGGGCTGCAGAGAGTGAGGCCACGGCAGCTGAAAGCTTTAATCTGCAGGGAGACCTTGTTTATAGTAATTCCAACACAGAGCAAGGATCCTGATTGTTGAATATATGCATGAAGGCAATCGACCGCACAATGTGCCTGTCTTAGAAATCTTTGAGCGTGAACACTGGCATGTCACTTTTACAAGCCATTAATTGCTGCATGTTTTAGACAAACAGATGGACTTGCGGTGTGGAAATATTTACATTGCATCTTGATCTTTCTATATCATGGCTAGCAGGAAAACTTACACTGATAAAGCATTGCTACATGTTGATTACATTCAGTCTCTTTTTAACTCGATGTGTAGTCTTAAAAATTTGACGCTTTAACACTGTGACACTTTCAAATCAAATGTATGCAAATACATTGAATAATTACACATAATCCAACGATAATATAGTGATGAATTTGTTTTATTCACTATGGAATACTTTGTGAAATCGTCCACTGCTTTGGAAGCTACCATGCATAGCTGATGTACATGTACATAAAACTGTTGAAAGATATTGTAAAACACGACTGTCATAGTCATCATGCCACGGTAAAATTGATAATGATGCTGTAATACGCTACTGTAATTTGATCAATTCTTCTTTTCTCCAGGTCTTGCTGTACTGAAGGTAATTTGTATAATGCCGGTAATTTGTATAATGCCCCTTGAATATTGAGTTTTTATCTTGGGCCAATTCCATCAAGCTGACAAGCTGAATGCATTTGAAATAAGAACTTGGCAAGCACTGTGTAATGTGCATGTAGGGAGTACTTGAGTTGACTATACCTCTGCCAAGAAAGATCAATATGGAATTATAAAGACATGGTTCATTGGGTCTTTTGTTCCGTTGGTAACAATTTAAGAAATGCTATGAGCACATATATATAAATACTTCTGAAGGTATTGATGGCTTACAAAGATTCAACTTGACAGTTAGATACATAATCATGGTGTGTTGAGTATTATCAACAATAGCATGGTTGCCATACTATCATGGGAAACAATCTACTTCTTAACCACATGGGTATACTCCTAATGGTATGGGAAGGCATGGTATCTATGGCATCACTTGGGTTCTGTGATCACTTTGTCAAGTTGCTTCTGGCCTTTCATGCCATTAGTGTATCCCAGAAGACGCTGATTCTTTGATGGTCAGGTTTCCAAGCTACCACATGCATCCCAAGAAGTGCTGGCGTGCAATCCTAAATGGTAGCATAGCTTGAATACCATACCCTAAATAAACAGACACAAAAGATTAAATTTTCAGTGTCCATTAATGACACCTTGGTGTTACCGATGTGCATAATTGAGTCACAGAGAGCAGACAGGTGGCCTTGAAATGTGAGCTGCAAACGAATAACAAGTGTAACTTGACACATTGAATTTGATGTCCTCAATGTTGATTCTCCTGTCTTATTTACACCTAGGATAAAACCATCCAGTTGCTTTCAATGTTTTAATGACTGTCTAAGTTTGCCAAGCTACCTGTAAGAGGAGGAATGACAAAACTTGTTGGTCATCACCAGGCCATTAAGCCATTTTTGGCAATCTCCAAGATTGTATGGGTTGTATTGTGTAGTTACATTTACATGGAAAATTGGTTTTGGAGATGGATCTATGAGGGGAAAACTGTAAAAAAGGATGTGAATTTTGTTGGTTTGGTTGCGCATCCAAAATTACTGGTATTCCTGCTAATGAAGTTCTGTAATGCCTTCAAAACACTTCCTAGGAAACCAGCAAAATGTACATGTATACCAAATTTATTCAATGCAAAACATTTTTTTCAACTCATTTCTTTTTCAGAAGTTTTTTGCGTTGTGTAAGCAATGAAATTTAAAAGATTTTGTTTCAAAACTATTATTTTCTGTATATTTTTGCTGAAATATGAGGGTTTGCTACATTGGCAACTGTTTATATATCATTGTAAGTTTCATGTGTTTTGTTAATCTAGAATTTTAGATTTCAGTTCAATTAAAATTTCACCATTTCACAGCTTTTAAATTTATATTTTATAACTTACTGTTAAAAGTATTTTTATTTTTGACGCCTGTTTTCGGTTGCTGACTCGAGATCCATTGACTACAGAGATATTCTGAAAGATGAAACCTTGTAATACTTAAACATTCATGAAGAGAATGAAATAAGTTTGTAACATCACAGAAACAGACACCATCCTGAAGAAAACGGGGAGTGAATTCCTCAGAATTTTCTCTACCATTTACTCTGAGAACTTTCTTTATGTTGATTTCTTTGGTAGTCCTCACTGGTGACAAACATGTAAAATTTTATTGAAGGAGTTTCTCCTAGGGTGTCGGCCACAGTGACCTCTCTGATTGGGCAACAGAATTAGATGTCCTGACACTAATTACAGCAGGCTACCTGTGATAATATGGCAGCTCATATGCCTGGTTGGATGCACACCATGCACGGTGTGTTAGGCATGTGATGTCAACATATTTCCTCAGGTTCATGGAGTGTTGGCAACTGTGGTCATTGGTGTGTGTGTGTGCATTAATAGGGCTTGCATGATCAGCCAATAGGAACACAGGACATCAAATAGAGAGCGTCACTTGTATGGTGAGCTCTGCTTTGTCGATATATGGGCATCTGACATAACTCTCTTCATCTCTGTCTCTTGGTTTATTAACAATTATATGTACTAAATTTTTGACGCACGTGGATATGCTTGATCGCTTATGTTAGATAGCTAAATACAAATAGCTGGTTAGATAAACAAGATGTCTAATTAAAATGTCTTTGAATTTATCAGAGAGTAGAAGCAGCTGTTGTGAAGAATTTCCCAACCAGATGAATTTGTTAATTTTTCATAAATTCTGTGAATTCTTTTACTGTGTTAAACAATTGCAGTAAATTTGGGTCAGTGACAACAAAACTTACTTAAGAGATGTTGAAATGAATTATTTCCTACAATGTTTCACAGACCTTCTAACAAACACAGCTTATGGCACTTGTTTTGATTGATTTGTTTGTAGTATTTGAAGCTGGATCATATGCCATTTTAATTGAAGCGCGAAACTTTCATAGCAAAATTGGCCAGAATGGGAGCATATTGTGCTTCCTGGAATTTACTGTGCAAATGTTTGATGTGACTCCACAAGTAAGTAAAACCCAGGACCATCCCAATTTTTAATTAAAATGATTTGTAGGAAGATCCATACTTCATCCTCGAAAACAATCTTTTGATGGCTTTGAATCGTGACCTTTTTGTGAATGGAATGAAACAAATCCACTTTCTCTCTCTCTCTCTCTCTTTAGCCGTAAAATGATCCTACTTTATTCCTGAAACAACGAGTGGATTATAGGATACATTCTTCTTTAAGTTTACTTTCTTTGCAACTACATCAATTTGTTTTGCATCAGTTTACCATTCACTCTGCTGATTGAAGTCAGCTACAAACATACTGCAAATTGCTTTTTTAACCCTGACCATATTATTTCAGAGATAATCACTGATGGTGCTAATAATCCATCTTCATCATGAATTTATTCTGCTTTGTGTTTGATTTGGGGATTGTTGGTAATGCTTAAGAATTTTAATTAGTGGTAATGACAATACTAAGTCAACTTGCAAGGATTTATGCCAATCAACTTGATTATTTTGTAATGTAATTTACTGTTGTATTTTACATCATGGTGGAAGATATCTTTAGTTAAGTTTTAACTTACCCCATCCAATCAGAAAGCAAATCATAGATTTTAATGAACTATTGTAGTGCCATCGAGATTGGACAGCTTATATAAACTTATTTTCACAACTTTTACCCATTTTTCTCAGGTTTTAAGTTGCACTATTTTACATGTATAAAGTCACTACTAAAAAGGAAAGCTTTTCGTAGAAGTCTTAATTATACCTGAGAATTATGTAGAAATAAGTCACTGATCTTAACTTGCTGTTTGATTTCTCATTCCTTTTGCTCTGCTTTCCTGTCACTTCTTGCAGCCATAAGCATGTTTGGCAGTTAATTAATGAAGGAATGTACATACGGCATTTACTTTGGGGGCAATAGTAGAAATAGACTAAAATTCATCTTCTAAATTGAATTTGTACAAAGGAATTTTGTAACTGTGGTGATTGACAACTTCAAAAAAATCATGGAAGTATTTTACTGCATTTTAACAAGTGTACTTAAAATATAAGTAGGCTATTTATTGCACTCATTGCTGTTTTCAAATGGATTGTTTACCAGCTAAGAATAAAATACCTGCCCGTTACTATGCCAACAAGAAAAGCAGTAACTTGTGCTTAATCATTCAGTTCAGAGGGCACATTAATCATATAATAATATTATTTTCAACAATTTGAAAAATGGGGGAGGGATGTTAACACACATATTCATATCCAGATTTTGATTGTTGTTTATTATTAGTTGATTACATATTTTGGAGGGTTGGGTTCTTCCTGGATACTGCCCCCCCATCATACTACTACATGTAGTACAATGTTTCTGAGAGATTACCTCGCCAGAATGAAATATGTAGGAACATTTCATCTCCTATCTGAGCTTGTAAATCTCATTGCAACCTACTTCCTTCCTAACCAGCTGAGGTCTGGTATCAAATACTCTACATATCCAGCAACCAATTGAAATGATTTATATTAAGGTAACTAAATGTGGTCCTTCACTCAAGAGATCCACACGAGCTTGACAACTGTGGCAGTCGGGCATTGCAATCATAACTCACTCGGTGGTAAGTTTGACTCCAACTGGGAGATTGCCCTCAAAGAATTGCCAGTTGAAGGACATTCAGAGTAAATGCTGCTGATTATTTTTTGTAGTTTACTCTTGTAACCTCAAAATCATTCTGATGTGCATTTGGTCATAATGAAATATAACCTTCAAGTATCCCAGTTAATTGGAAGTAAGAAAAAACCTTACCTGTGCCACAATTTCCCGAACTGTGTATATGCATGTAAATATATCTCATTGTTATAACCTGGTCATATCCCTGACTCTTTATTTCTTCACTGAAAAATTGCCTGGTTAAATTTTAACCCAAGTGAGGGTGACAGCTCGCAATTAGGTTTCGTCAGTTCATTGTTTCAAGTTCGCATTAACCCAAATGAGTATATTAACTCATACTCATAACTCGCTAGTGAAGCAGAAATTTTAGGGGGAGTTGCTGATTGGCAGTTTTATTCTCACTTGGGTAAAAACTTAATCTGGGCAATTTTCTGGATCATTGCAGATATTGCAAAATTAATGTAATATCTAAACACTACCACAGACATCAGTACTCTTAACATACCTGGGTACAGGAGTACTGATTATCAGTATAAAATGTGTGCCTCTCTAAAGAGGATGAGGGGGTGTCACAGACCTGCTATTATTCAGTTTTGTTGGCAAAATCATGGTGCTGTAGGCAAGAATGTAGAAGAAGGGGAAGGAAGGGAGTGTAAGGGGAGTCTGGGAATCAGAGTATCATCACACTCATGAAATTTGCCGCCAGTCCATCAGTAAATGTCATGATGGCACCCCCCCCATTTATAGGCCTAATGGTCGAGCAACACCCATGGGGCACAGCATAAGAGCATTGCAGATTCAATATAATCCTTTTTTATCGCATAAGACCACTAAAAGTTTGGATTCATGAAAGGAAACAATCTTTTGGTACATGCCTCATTTCCTCTCTTTCAATCAGTCTTATAGGCCTATTTCAGCTGCCCACCAGGTATAATGTATTTCACACTTGATATTTGAAGTAGCGTGCCATGTGTTATCTAAGAATGTGAGATGTGAAATCAAAGGGTGTCAGGTGCGTGCACTCCAGGGCCCTCCGCCCAGTATTACCGTCTTAGTGAAAACTTAAAAAGAGAATTTAAAAAAAAGATTGCAAAGACAGCTTTGAGGAGACCAAACTAAAAATAAAAATAGTTGGTTTTCTGAGAGAGCCAGTGGTATCAATACCTGTAGTTGCTCAGAACTATAAAATCAATCACTGTGGTCATTACAAGAACCTCTTTTCAGAACATTCCCTTGTAGAGTTTCTCACATCATGTTTAAGTTTGTCTTACCACTATGCAAAGCATCAACTCTCACAAAAACAAAAAACTTGTGACAGGCGTAACTCCCATGGCTACTTCAATGAAATTGCCCAACTTCCTTGCTCAATGGAAAGGGTGGGAGGGGAGTGCAGACTGTTTAGCTGATCCCTGAACCAAAATGAATTAAAACAAGAAATAAAATGAGTACTCCTCATAGCAAAAAGAGTACATGCTGGTACTCTGTTGCCCATGCTGGCATTTATTAAAAGGTCATCTGGCACTGGTGCCAGTAGTATGACAACAAAGATTAAAATACAAGAAAATGTTAAATGGACACCATCATTCCTAAAACTGAATTGACATGAAGCTTAAGAGACTTATAACTAATTCAACTGACTAATTACTAGTTGTAAATTTCAGCAGTAATGATCCCATGTCGAAACAATTGTCACACCTGTCACTCCTACATATTCACAAGATGATGACATGTTCTAATTTTCCTACTTTTTGTGATCAAATTAGGTTATGGTAATAAGTGAGGTTCTTCTCTACAAGCACAGCAGAAATACTCTTCCCCAGGATATAATGCACTCAAGACAATGACCTTCAAGACAATTATTAGAGTAAAAGCCTGACTAAGCCTCCGATGCAAGATAATCCTGTGGTGGAAGGTTAGTAAATAAATTATTGCGCTCTTCAACTCTTACAATTTTTGCATTACCAACTGTTCCAACACTAGTAGTGCATTTTACTTTGATCTAAGCACAAAATATTCATTCAGCAGAAGACTTAATATTGTATGTCTCTCACAATTGTTCATTACTTCCTTGTTGATTATGCATTAGAAATACTACAAGCTGATTATTAATTTCAAACAAGAAATGAATGTAATTTATTTCATCAGTGGCGTAGTTTGTGCCGGAAATTGGGGATGGGGAATCGGGGGGGATTGACCTGCCCAGCGATGGAAATTTGAAAAGCTGGGGGGAGAGGTACTGACACTGTATGACATTGTATGGGGGCGGTGTTCGTGATACAAATGTACATCTGTAAGATGTATGATATCATGCAGAATGGCTATTTCTGAGTTCGGATTGTTCTTCCTTTTGAGTGTTCTGGAGTACATTTTGGTTGTAGGGAAGTCTGAACACTTCTTAATTTTCATCATACCACAAAAAATGGGAGGGATGATTCCATGGCCTAATGTACCTGGTCAAAAAAGGGGGGGGACATGTATGCCCTATCCCTCTGGAATTCTATACCCACATATTTAATCCAGATATGAATGAAATTGGCTGAAGAATCTGAAATTTCATTAAGATAACCAACCATTCAAAATGTTCAGGTACCACTGAGTGCCAGTCCCTCTGAGAAAACACAGAAAACAGAATGGTACTATAAAATTACTTTAATTTACTTTAAAAAAATATTATGTACATTATAATTTCTCTAAATAACTAACATTTTACTTCCATTTGTTTGTTCCCAAAAAGACTGCAGACCTATAAATTTGACTCTACCAGAAAGTGAACAACACTAAAATCCTATACATTCCACCTGCTCCTTAGCTTACCTCGCCTTGAGGTTATTGGAAAAGACCCGTTGAACATTGAACAAGCCCTGTCTCTGAGTGAAACTCACTGCTATGAAATTGCTAGAAGCACAATCATAAAAAATGATGGAAGCACCAAAATGAGCATGACTACATCATTCACCGTGTGTGAACTCTGTCTTATTGAGATCATCACCTGCATCATCACGCATGATGAAGACCACGAGCATCGAAGTTGCTATGGTAACTAACAGTTAGCCTCCGTGATGAGGGGAACCTGCCTACAGAAAGTCAATGCAATAAATAGCCATGTCAGTCATCAAAGAGATGCTCCAATGCGGCTATTTAAACAAGCAAGCCACACTGTTTCTCAGTCTGCAACTTGAGATTGGCTCCTATCTGTTTTATAGTAAGTCAGTCCATGTTAATAAAATCCATGAAGTAAGCATACATGTACGTACTTGGTTATGCACTGCTGGCTTGTATCTGTTAAAGCGATTGAATGCTGCACACTTCCTTGCTTCATACCATAAAATCTCCAAATATTTTGCGGTGAGGGCCTAAATCTCCCAGGACATGCACACACCTATGAACTGGCATATTTTACATTTCTTTATTGGCCTTATCTGTTTGGTCACTGGTATATTCACTGCAGATGTAGTCTCAAGGAGATGGGACATCTAGCTATTTTCCCATCAATAAACAAAATGTGATGTCATACGCATAAATTAAAATATCAATATTACTGGTATTAAAACGAGTCTGAGTGATGAGAGCGGTAGCAAGTAACATTAAATAATGTATCTTCTGTCTGAACCTACAGTACCAAAGCCCCAAGGGAAAACAAATCAGAGAAATTACAAGACTCTTGGAAACCTGATGAACCATTATTAGCTTCTATTCTTTGATTGTAGGAAGTACGTATATAAGAGAGAGAGAAAGCGAGACATTACTGTGATCAATGTCCGTCCCGTTATTCTTGTTCTCCTCAAAGCCCAGCTGTGGTATGTTAACTGGAGTAGAAGTTGGACACTAAGGGAAATGCAGAAGTCAAAACTTGATAGTAAATTGTCTAGGGTTCTGATGCATCATTTTAAGAGAAAAAAAATGGTCCAGCTGTGACAGCTAGTGTGCCTCTGTAGTTATCATAGCTGCCAGATGGTATACATGTGCATTTTGCTGGTGCTGTTATTGTGAGCAACAAAGAAATAAATAGATGTCCTGATGTTTTATGCACATAAACCACACAGTTATGTTCTATTATAAGCAATTCTGCCTCAGCTGATCTTTTCATTGAACTACTCCTGGCCATGTCTCTAATAATGTTGTTGTACAAAATATTTCAATATTCAAAGTAACGATAAAGATGCACCACTTCCAGCATTTATAGCTTTGTAGCAAAAGAAGCAAATGAGTGCAACTATCATCACTGCATGTCGCACTTTCTCCATCAGCTTCAATGAGTTCATACTCTACAGCAAAGTACGTGTATCTCATGTAATGCATTTTCATATTACAATCATTGTTGAATTGGAGCAGGCAGACCGAGAGAAGTTTGTGTCAGCAAGTGGGCTTTCCTACACTGAATTCTTTTCGTCAAGTTTCATCTAAATCATTTCTTGGTCCAAAAAACACAATGCCTTAATTTGTATCAATAAACATAATGATATTAGTAAACAATGTTTCAATTTGTATTTCCTTCTTTTTTTTAAATTAAACATAATATTTGTGATTGGAGCAGAAAATTAAAGAAGGCAGATGCATGCAGAGGATTCTCTCTTCTTTCTTAGCATGCTTACCAGTCACATTCTTCCATTATGATAGAATCCATGTTCATTTCAACCCTCAAGACATAGTGTGTGACAACGAGAAAATGGCAGAATCGGCTGGAAGCTACTGTAATTAATTAATAAACCATGCAGAAGTGAGCCTAGCTGAAAGATACTTAATATTTCATGTCTCAGGTGCTCCTTTGCCATTAGCATCTACCTGCTATTAGCATCTACCTGCTAGAAAATAATCATTGTTAGTATGGGCTGATACCTGCTTCAAGAGACCCAGCACTTAGCTAAAATAGCCTTGGGGATCAGTCACATATACAAATGGTTTGCAAAAGTATACCCTGTGGGCGGTTGCTTTTAAAAAGTAGTAGAATTGTTGATCTAGCATTGTCATTAGGGAATCAAAACATTTATAACTCTAATTCTTAGAATGGATAATTTTTCCCCTAACTCGGGCCAATTGAAGTCATTGGGAATAAATAGAATCAAGCTGTGGATAGCTGTATCAGACACTCTTTGTGTAGTCAAGTCTGCCATTACTTCCAACCTGGTTGACCAGGCCTTGTTTGACAACCATGGCAGAGGTTGTAATCTCTGATTGCTATAACAAGTTAGCAGGAGGCAACAGACACCCTCAAGAGCTGTGCGGATGTTTGTTGATTAATTTGTATTGTAGGCCTATATATATCCTTTATCATAATTATCATTATTTTTCTTTTTTTAATGTCTAATGTTTTAATTTATATAATTATTTTTTAACTTTTAAATGTTTTTACGCATTCAAGCCAAGACCAATTTTGTTGTAAATTTTTATTTACAAAATCATTTACTGTGACAAACAAATCAAATCAAATCATTGTGCAGTCTTCATTCAAATACATGTGCATGTACAATTTGTAATGTCTTGCATACTCTGACTTTGCTTGCCATAAAATTATATTGGCTTTGAATTGCCATGAATTTAGAGAGTTTCCAATTATTTTATGAAAAAATATACACTAGAGCAAATTAAAAGTGGGGGAGGTACATGTACTTGTTAGATGGTAAATTTAAAAAGTATGCGTTTACTTATAGAAATTTCTTTGAAATTTGTTTCAAAACACTGACAGCTATTTTGTATGGATGACCAAAGTCTGCAGAAAGTTCAATTGTGACTGGAAACAACTTTTGCCTTAATACCATGGCAAAACCTGTGCTTGAGATGAGATAAAGAAAGGTCTGTGAGACCCACGGCCCCTCCCCTTTTAATACCCCCGTCCAAATTCCACCCACCCCCCCATTTTGAAAATCCTTCCACCTTCACCTTTGGTGGGGTCAATCACTCCCTTGTGTAGTATAGGGTCCAGTCCACTAATTCAAGCCCCATTGAAAACAGTGTAAAATCAGCACCGTTCAGGGCCCAATAGCATGCACGCCGACATCCCTGAGATTTCTGAAACACAAATGAAATTCTTGTCTGGTCACTTATCTTTCAATTTCTTTTCAATTTTTTGTGGGTTAACCAATTACATTTTTAATTATTCCCACAAAACAAAATCACCCCCCAAAAAGTGATTTTTCCGAAGTCTGATTGCAGCCATTTTTCAAGTGGCAACCCTCAACTTTCTCGGGCACTTAGGACCATTTTTCAACCATAGTTTTCAGCCCTTCTGCCCTCATATGAAAGCTCAAAGACCCAGGAAGTTGATCCTGGCAACGATTTACACAATCTCACCGTTTTGGGGGCCAAACAATCTGCTTTTTCAAAAGATACTGTGGGGGCACTTTTAATGCTAATGAGCTGGTCAGAAATTCTCACTTGAATTAGTGGTCTGCACCCAGAAGGGAGCACATGCCTAACCTTCCAGCTATCACACCTTGTAGTAGGAGGCGTGACAGGTGTGCAGTCAACACCTTGACCTCTCAATCCCAGGGTGATGCCTCAGACTTAAAACATTTATACCCCTACATGTAGTTCATGCTGTATAATCCTACAATGGGTGTGATTTACATGAAGCTACTTGTACTGCGAGTCCTTATTTGACTGTTGTGTCTCCATGCAGCTTACTCCCATTCTGATAAGCTGATTTGACACACACTTTTTGCATCCTGTTATACCCACTTAAATGATGGATATCATTCCAAGGAGAATCTTGGTGCTCACAAAAATGATCGAGGGGGACCTACATGTATGTTTCAGGGTTGTGCAGAGAACTTTTAAAACTGTCATTACCAGCAAATTTGTCTTTTGGGGAGATCTCATGCAGTTGAACTACGGGATCTGGTGTTGACACAGAATGGAACTGTCAAATGGAATTTTGGCTCATTATCCACAAATTGAGACAAATGAAATAAAGGAAAGGGACTTCAAACTGCTGCTTTTGAGGCAGCATGTTGCACTGTTTCATTAAATTGAATGGGTCAATATATTCAAGGCTTGTCTTAATCCACAATGGAGGATGTGGAGCACACGGACATGCATATTTATTAAAAACATCCATTATCCATTTAAGTGGCACAGGATAAGGTCAGCCATTTCTTCTGTTTGATGTAGGGAACTGAAGCATGTTGTTCTGTTTTCACATAGTGTGGGTTAGGAATGTAGTGTGGCCCCACACAATCCATATTTTATTTGTTACAGATCATCCATGATTCATACATGGCATGAATTATGACAATTTAATTTATCAATTTTTTGTGTAAAGCTATGTGGCTTACATTCATGAGATCTGTCCAGCAGTTGGAATAACTATGATATAATTACATGTACCGTGGTAAGATTATTAATCCATTTATACAGGATAAAAAAAACATAGGTTGGAATTGATGCTGGTTCCAAAGACCCCCCCCCGTTCTGCCCCTTAGCCTGTGCTCCTTTGTCCTTTCCCCACCCTATCCCATTCGTTCAAAATTGGGATGCTGGGAATCACTTTAAAATGTTCAAGCACCTTGTGGAAGTTATAAACTCAAAGACTACTCTGTATTTGTTTTCACCTCTCACTTTACACAACATCTAGACTCATGAAAAATCTTTAACCACTTTCTTTAACCATGTTATCACTCAGAAAGATAACAGCCATATACCGGCAGGAAAAAGTTACAATTCAGCTTCAAGTAAGAACACTTGGAATACACATACCTTCAGATTACAAACTATAACAGATATCCAAAACCTTCTTAAATATTAGCCAAATCCAAGACTTCAATGTTTGAACTAACCCTTAAGGGTTACTGATATCACTTTTGCCAAGGGAGTTCTTCAAAGCCAGTCTTGTCACCGTTTTCACAGTCCAAAGTCAAAAACTGTAGGATGTAGACACAGATGGTTAAGTATCATGCCAATGGCATGCAGACAGTACTTTGAAAAACTGCACACATGTACATGTATCCAAGTTTTTCATGATGTTCATAATGGGTGCTATCTCAACTGGCTACAAATGATCAGTAGTTAAATTCTTCAGGGAAATGGAGTACATCTTTTATGCTCTTTTGAGGTAAATAGCAGTACATAGAATTACAAAGTTATATCACCCTCAGTTTCCTAGTGGCATTTTTTTGGTCAGGAAACTTTCTGAAACACCAAAATTAAACACGTTTGTATCAGTTCCCAGACCACAATGGAATAATCTTCCCATTGGAATACAAAGTAAGGTTTTTATATTTCAGCAGATTTCTAGCAACAGCATTCTCACTCACTGATAAACACAGTTTTGGTGATGACAACATGGCCTCGATGGTGTTAGCAGCACTTGATAGCCAAACTGATGATGATTCTCCACAGATGGCAACAAGGCAAAAAAAATTGCTCTAAAGAACCACAGAATGTATTCTTTCGTAACACAAAATTTCTGGCTACAAACCAAACTCTGATGGAAACAAAATTACTCAGGGAAAAAACATTCCCATCAAATATAGCCATAGTGTAATTTGAAAAGCACAACCAGCTTCCAACACGTGCACATCTGTCCAACTTTAGCATAATGAAATAAAGGTAAATTTCCCAGTTTATAAGGAGTCTGTCAGGACTGTTGTTGATTGGTGCCTCTGTCAGGCAGAGGTTGAATGTAATGGCCTGCATAAGCTGCAGTACGCAATGTCATTATCACCAGGTACACCTGCTTCAGGACATATTGCATGTTGTTGTGATGTGGGCCAAGGTCGGACCCAAACCATGAGGTTGATGAGAAGGGGAAAGCTTGCTTTTAGGCAGGTACACGAATACAAGTAGGATCAATACGACAGGCCTGTATGCTGAAATGCACAATTTGATGCTGCTAAGACAAGCTTTATGTCTTACATTGTCTGCAATATCACTGTGTTTGGGGTATCAATTAACAAATACAGAAATGATAATTGTTCATGTAGATTTTGAAGGCATGGTGTAATTGTTTTATACAAATACATGTACATGGTCGTAGAATATACCGTATGTTTGAACAAGTTTCAATTGTTTTATAGCATTGTCTTACATTCTGGAACTTGGAAGCAGATCACTATCCATGCATACACAGTACACCCCCTCTAAAAGAAAAGGAAACCTGAATAAATGAATCAAACATCACGATAATCATCAAACTCATTCATTCAAAAACACCACACAACAAACAAATATAATTAGCATTTTTGCACGGTTAGTTTAATTTCAATTGTATCGGTTAATTAGTTATAAAGCGTCAGTGTTTCCAACATATTGATGAACAACATATTTAACTACTGAGTGCATCACAAATTAAACCCTAAACATGTCAAGTATGTCAGGCTTTGTCAGCATCCATTTCTTAATACATTCTTTATAAAAATAGGTATTATTAGTGCAATATTTAGTAGAGCAAAATATGAAGTTAAACAGATTTTAAATATATAGCTAATCTTGACTTCAGCGTACATGTACATCAGTTTTGAGCAGAACAATTTTCAGAGATATGCAAAATTGAAGTTCAATCACTTGAAAGTTTTGTGCCTTTGTAGAAAATGGCAAAGAGTTACAAAAAAGTGATTTTTAATGAATGGATTATCTAGCTGCTGAAAATCACAAAAACTGTACATGTATGTGTTACAGTCATCTGTAGCTTTCTCCGTTTTACTATCAATCATCAGAAAACAAATTCAACAGAATTGCTAATGCTTTCTCAATGTTTAAATCAGAAAAACACTATATCTATTCTTTGAAGAAATCAACAGTACCAGTTTCACACTGAACTAAAACTTAAGAAAAAAAATGTACGCACAGTTACATACAAGTACTAATGAAATATGCATTTTTATGTTGACATTTTCGTGTGGTCAACACAGGATTATAATCAAAGTAATAAGCCTTGCATTTTCCAGCTATATACATGTACATGTACGACTAGACCATGCAGACATGCTGTACATAAATGTACACAGATGTATGCATACCCATGTACATGTACATGTACATGTACTAGGGGGCATATAAACAGGGCTATTACATTATTAGTACAAACAAGCCCTATTTTGAGTCATCAATTTAGTCTTCTCAACATCTCAGTACAAGTGATTTTTTGGTCAGCTACAATAATTTGGTCAAATAGGCAATAAAAGGAAAAGTGCATATCTGGGCTACATGAATCCCAGGGGATAAAGTGTGCAAACCCTACATGTATGGCAACTCCCCATGCCATCATGGACACAGGTAATGTACACGTATACATGTATTTGACTATAAATAACAGAAAATTCCTAAAAATGAAAGACTACACGTAAACAATATTTCAACCCTGAAAATTAAACAATGTCCTTTACATATTGCTACAATGTAGTATTCCCACACACACACTGTATTATCTTTGTAAGTTGTGAGCAAGAGGTCATGTGACAAATGTGTACATTTATGCACACCAACCATACAATATACGTGTTTTGAATTTGAGTACAACATCTGTGATTATTTGTTCCCAGGAACAAGCACATGTACATTGTAGTACATTTGATGAGGGCAAATCATATCATCAACTACATGTACAGTACTAGAAATAGTCCAATTCTGATTCAAGCTTATCTTGCCATTTACAAGCAGTGCATACCAAGCGCTTTTGAAGTATATGCTTGTAAGAACAAAAATCACTTGGCTTATCACACAAGCTCTTGAAAGCATCAAGCAAACAGTGGCTTGTGCACGTAGGCTGGTTAGGCGTAAAACTATTAGCTTTTACATCTCATTGGTGCATCAATTCCATCAAGTAGAAAAAGATGTAATACTACAGTCACAAGTTATCAAACTTCATCCAAAATAAAGCAAAATTCTGTCTTGAAAAATGCTCAACTTGACAAAAACTTTCTCTGAAGATACATGTTACCATAGAGCACACTCGGTATTCCAACAATGCATGCATAAAATGAAACACTTCACTCGTCATTTGAGAACATCAAAATGCGCCAAATGAGGTCAACACTATCAGCTTGGCTATACACCAACTCAACTACATGTACACTAAACATGTTTGAACTGGGGCAACATGAGGAGGCGTTTTGTCTTCTTGCCATCTATAATTGGGGCAAAGAGTTTACATACACTTGGTAGAAAATGCTTTCCTCCGTTTTGGGCTGTTTGAAATAGGTTTGCCAACGTTTTCTTTATGAGGTCAGACAAATTGTATCTCAACTAAATGTTCATGGTGTGTACTTCAATTGAAAATATTCCAAGACATCTATTATGATTCAAAATAAAAATGTAGGTTTTCCCAGCCAATTTCAGAAAATGTGTAAATGAATTAGTAATAGCAACATTTGTTTTTGAGCGAAATGGAGTGAACATTCAAATCCCCGCTTCTATTTAACTAATAAAATTCTACTTCAGTGAGGGTGCATTCTGTCGTATAAAGTCAGCATTCAATTTCTCGATTTTGCACTGGTTTAGAATGCTGGTTTAGAATCTAATTATTAGGGTTGGAGTATGTAAAATTTTGATTTTTTTATAAATATAAATACAAATCATACATACGTCTCTTGGCATTTTTAACTGACGCATACATTCACCATGTACATTAAGTACACACCCATCTTGTCTGTCCTCATGAAAAGAAAAGTTGGTAGGAATGAGTGAAGTTGTGAAATGTGAGAAAAATTACTTTTGATGCATGTAAACTTTTTGCCTTAACTGTATATGTGTAATTCAAATTTAATGTACATACTTTTTCCATACGAAGAAGCCCTGATTGACTCAAAGAATTACAAGGAAACTAAGCATCTTGAGGAACTCGGACAAATATAAGAAATACAGCATTCAAGAGTCATCCTGTAAATATTAAATTGCAGAAGAGAACATCAAAGAGACTATCAATATCATTTTCTTGGGGGTGAAAAAACTCTTATCCACAAATTTGCAGTGGTCAAAACAGCTGCATTGTGTAAAGTGGAAATTGGATCTACCTGTATATCCATCCTGGAGTTGCTTCCAATAAGAATGATTACTACAGTGCAGTGACGAATTCTGCAATATGTACATGCAATCTAATTACATGACTCCAATTGGACGTAGTCAAACTTGACAATACCGGTACCTACATGTACATGTAGAAATCTTGTAAGGTGTCATGTTATTACCACTGACACTGAATGTCAAATATATTTCCTAATCAATGGTTTAGTATTTTTGAAAAAAAAAACAAAAGAAGGTACCGTACATGTATATTTAAATTTGAAGGTTTTTGCAAGAAATAAATTGTTGTGGCTTTGTAAATCAAGCTACTGTGGCATACATCATATTAAAAGATGATGCAATTTACGAGCAGACGAAAGGTACATTCGTAAATCCGAAGTTTTCAATCATACAAAAGTTGAAAGTAACCTCACCAGGAAATACATGCAGGTGAACAAATGAAGTAAACATACAGAAAACTAAAATGACCCAAAATACACACCCAACTCTACAAGCATATCCTTGTATATTATTTAAACTACCAGTTATCACCTGAAATGTGGTAATAAATTAAAGTGAAGAAGTACCGGTATGTACATTATCAAATGTTTATTGTTAATATTATACATATAGTACAGATTAATATAGTACATGTTAATAGGCACAAAAAGGCTGCTGTGTTTCATTTGTAATTCATTGCACGGTCACAGTGATTTCAGATGACAGATACTTAGTACTGTCTACCCCTTCCTCCAACTATTTCAGAGAGTATTTTTCATGTGAGCAAACTAACTGAAGTTACTGTACATACATGTACAAACTGTAAATTGTAATGTGCTTACGTGTATGTAAACGCACACGGGACTTTGTACATGTATCGCTATGTACATGTACATAGCGATACTATCCAACATTTGTACTTGAAACCAAACACAGTATGGAACACTGAGAGAGTGGTCAATTTATGCCACGCCACGACAAATGGCTTTAAGGACGATGATAATGAGATTGCAGTAGTAAAGTCTGAAATGTGAAGAAGAGAAATGTGCATGTTTCTATACACTAGCACTTAACACTAATTCCTCTGGCAGTTTGGCTGGGAAAACTTTCCCTATGTATCAAACTCAGAAGTGTAATACAATAGCTTCACTTTCTCGGTCCTAACATCAAATTTAGTATAAATATGTGTCTAAATAAACAATTATAAAAAGTATTGTAATATTAGCGAAGCTGTTGAGTAGGTCTACTGTAGAGTCCCAAATCGATCACAGTACAACTGTAGCTGCAAATAATGGATGTTGCATTGAGGCTTGGTGTCTGCAGGTTTGGTTCATGAAATTCATAATGCAGGCATGCACCGGTACATGTACATGTATGTACGCTGAATACGACAACGTGCGCTTTCCTACAGGGACTAGATGAATCGCATCCCATCCCAAAGCATACATGGAAACAAACTGTGACATCATTATAATTAAAGGTCTATTAGGATAACTGATATACTTGTTTTCCATTTCTTTATTTTTTCAACACTGAATGAGGGATTCGTGTTAACTTGTACGTCAACCTTTGTACAGCCATGATACAGACATGTACATATGTACCGTACATGTGCACATGTACATGTACACTGTATGTATGTACATGTACATGTAAAAACAGTAATTAACACTGACATATTGATTTATTTTTCTTACTGGTACTGTACATGTCCTTGTTCAATTCATGCACCGATATGCACGGGTATACATGTATATACATGTACTTTTACATACCATTAGATGTATGTGCAGGTAAATAACATTATGATCATCAAATCAGCATTTTTAGAAATTCTTGCTCCATTTGGATGCATTTCTCCAAAAGCTGGTTGCCATAGCAACATAGAGGAGCTTTCCAATATGACTCAGTGAGTAATGGTCTAGTAAGCTACTGTAGTTCCATCACTGGTAAGCAACTTATCCATTATGTGCATGTAGTTGGTGTCCTGTTGTCATAGAGCCAGCTAATTGTCTGCCTGTCTGTACAGGTGTGTTCTTGTAGATATACAGGCATGATTGTGTTCACCATTTCTAAGCCCAATATTGTATCCATGCATGTACATATTGTATGTACATGTACGCACACGAGCAATGCATTGATCACTTATGAACTGAGATTGGACCAAATACTTCTATCAAAGAAGAAAAAATTTATGTTCTTGTTTTTTGGGGTAGAATTCATCAGACATTCAATGGCCAGATTAAATTTCAGGTACATGTAGAATAAATTACATTAACGATGTAGATTTGTTGCTACGGTAGTTGATAAATGAATAACATTTGTGCCAAATACAGGAGGATGTTTGAGCAAAATTAACAATTCTAAACCTAGCTTGCAGTCACACAGCGATACTCAGATTTCCAATTACATATGCATTAAAAGATTTCTTAACCAAAGCTACAAGTGATTCAATTTTATTTGCATATCATTGCCAGAATTACCCAAATGCGAAACAACTCTACCATAACACAGTGACAATTTATGTAAAATATCAAGTTTAAACTTAAAATAGGCCTAAGCATTTTAAGGAAGTAAAGTGTCAAAGGATACTACATGTACAGCATGAATGTTGTATAACTTGTTTTCTATCCAACCAATATCAAAGAATTGAACATTACTTAGGTTGAAACTGCCTTGTAGAAGATATCATGGCTTCTCAGTGCAAGGGCAGATCCAGAACCAAATTTTGGGGGGTCGAACTTGTTGCAGGAAGGGCGAAATTTTGGATTTGTTTATGTTTATAAGGGATGATGATACTTTTGGGACTTTTTACATGCTTTGGGAAGAAAATGAAATGAAACAGAGCCCCACCCCCCACAAAAATTGCCTGTGTTTCATTTGTATATTTCTGTCACATTCTGGCTTCAGTTTGGGTGGCCATGGTCCCATTGAAGACCCCCCTCTCCCTAGGTCAGCCCTAATCTCACCGAAGAAGTCCTGTCAACTGAAATCACATGCTGTGCACATTTTTGAGCGCTCCTTCAACTCCAGACAAAGGCTGCCAGGTTGAAAGTTTCCCTCACACGTCCCACTAACACACTTCTTATTCACCAAATCCAAAGTATGCTGCTGTGATGTTTGTCTTGGGTGTCCAATTCCTGAAATCCAAATGTTACTGGTTGTCTCTCCCTGTCTGTCATCCTGTCTAGCACTCATGTCTACATGAACATATACGTACCCCTGTAGTTAGAGAGAGGCTCCATAGTACAATGTGCATGGGTATGCAGGAGTCTACCACTGTGCAAGATCATTTCATGGTGTACCACAGGAGAATGACACAAAAGTCCCAACTTACACTAAAAAAAAAAGAGAAAATGAAAATCAGAATATGTACCTGCAGGTGCAATCGTACTTTTATCAGTGTCTGAAAGTCTTGCCTACGACTGGCAATAATGGCCATGAAAGACACTGGCCAGCAAGTATTTATTGTCCATGTGTGTTATAGTACGGTACATGCCTGTTACTCATTTCTGCCTCCAGTAGTACGACAAAGCTATGCTGTCTGAAGGATGACACACATGTAAGAGTTATGTATCATACACTGCAATGTAATTCTTCCCATAAGCTTTGTGTTTTGGCATGTACACATGTATAATGCATTTAACAGATACATGTACAGCGTACCGGTACATGAACTAACAGGATTCTTGCTGGTAACTTTTAGATTGTACAGCCATGCATGTGGAACGCACAGGGTACTGTACATTATATCCCTTGCCAAGGGCTCAAGATATTCACTATTTGCTAACAATGATGAAGAACAATTGGGCCCCCCTCCCCTTCTCCCTCCTACTGTATCAATACATGTACCAGTATGTCTAGTAGTGTAACTGTCTCCTATTGTACATAAGACACATTGAGAAAGATACAAATTGTGAATGTACATGTACCAGTATGTCTAGTAGTGTAACTGTCTCCTATTGTACATAAGACACATTGAGAAAAATACAAAATGTGAATGTACATGTACCAGTATGTCTAGTAGTGTAACTGTCTCCTATTGTACATAAGACACATTGAGAAAAATACAAAATGTGAATGTACATGTACCAGTATGTCTAGTAGTGTAACTGTCTCCTATTGTACATAAGACACATTGAGAAAGATACAAAATGTGAATGTACATGTACCAGTATGTCTAGTAGTGTAACTGTCTCCTATTGTACATAAGACACATTGAGAAAGATACAAAATGTGAATGTACATGTACCAGTATGTCTAGTAGTGTAACTGTCTCCTATTGTACATAAGACACATTGAGAAAAATACAAAATGTGAATGTACATGTACCAGTATGTCTAGTAGTGTAACTGTCTCCTATTGTACATAAGACACATTGAGAAAGATACAAAATGTGAATGTACATGTACCAGTATGTCTAGTAGTGTAACTGTCTCCTATTGTACATAAGACACATTGAGAAAAATACAAAATGTGAATGTACATGTACCAGTATGTCTAGTAGTGTAACTGTCTCCTATTGTACATAAGACATTGAGAAAGATACAAAATGTGAATGTACATGTACCAGTATGTCTAGTAGTGTAACTGTTTCCTATTGTACATAAGACACATTGAGAAAGATACAAAATGTGAATGTACATGTACCAGTATGTCTAGTAGTGTAACTGTCTCCTATTGTACATAAGACACATTGAGAAAGATACAAAATGTGAATGTACATGTACCAGTATGTCTAGTAGTGTAACTGTTTCCTATTGTACATAAGACACATTGAGAAAGATACAAAATGTGAATGTACATGTACCAGTATGTCTAGTAGTGTAACTGTTTCCTATTGTACATAAGACACATTGAGAAAGATACAAAATGTGAATGTACATGTACCAGTACCTCAAATTGCAGTGCCACAGAAGACCGTACCTACAGTGCAATTATTGTACATGTATGGTTCAGAACATGTCTGCAATACTGCAATACAATCTCTTGGATGGAAAAACTAAATGTACATACACAGCACAAGTGAAAAGAACATCAAACAACACAAGGCAAGTACCAACATGTTTGTGAATGAAATATTCAAAATTTGTTGGGTGCAGTTGACAATATTTACTTTCTGCTGTGAGCATGTGCTCCAGCATATGGAATTGTAAGGATATACTCATGTGTGGGTATGCCAGTAGGAAGTTAAAACGAAAGACAAGACCAATGTCATTTCAAGGTTCAATCTCAAGATTTTAAGTTCAATTAGACTTTCCAGCTGTTATCTGTCTCTTCAAAAGAGGATAGCATCCTGTTTACTTATCCTGAACTGTATTATGTACATGTACTTAGACATATATATTGAAATGCACCTTTTCTTTCAATTCTTCAAATATCAAAAATATGTAAACTAAAAAATACTGACATCGGTTTAACTATAAACAACATGCTGCATGAGCGCATTTGGGTTTTCAATATTTGAGGCAAGCACAGTGTATTATGTGCACATATGTATGTTACACATGCACGTAGCTAACAGTAACTCCTATGTCCATGTATCGTACATATATGGACATGAATATGGACAAAACATGGGTAACTGGTACAATAGGTTGTTTTAAGAGTCTCTGCCTATCACTATTGCGCATCAAATGCAAATCAAAAAGAAATAATAGATTAAAGGGACCATTGAAATCCTGCATAACCTTGTTGGATTCAGCATGGTTAGGGTTAACCATAACCATTTAATGTGTGTTTACATGTGTAACAAGTGACAAAACTGCTGGTACCATTTTGCTTGCTTGAATGACCAGATGTTGTTCTGCAGCATGTATAACCATGTACATACATGTAGTTGCCAACTGGTATGCACTGTAGGTAATGGCATGCAGGTGTGTGTGGACATGCAATCTGCATAAATGCATTCAGCTCAATTGGGAATTTTCCATCTTATACTTCCAATTAACAAATGGCCTTGTGCTTTGTACTGATAGGTACCGGTATTACAAAGGCTGATCCAGAATCCAGTTTTGGAATGGGGGGATGAAAACATTTGGGAACTTCTTGGAGAGGCTAAATTCTGGGGATTTTATACACTCTTTGAGAGGAAAAATACTGCACATGTAAATTAGCTCCCGCCATGATAAAAAAAAATGCCTTTCATATTTCAAAAATGAAAAATAGAAACAAAAAATGTCAGGGGGGGAGGAAACATTGGTCCCATTATCTTCCTCCCAGATGTACATGTAACAATGGTAGGCAAGTTGCAAAATTTGACTGAAAAAAATGCTTCCTCAGCTGAATAATCAATACTGTAAACAGTTTACTTGCATTCAGATTTTGAGCTCTTTCTTTCCTACCGGTACATGTATCTTGAATCACAGAGAAAGATACATGTATGTCCTTAAGAATGTTAGTCCATACATGTACACACATCCACAAACTTCGTACAGGTACATGAATATGTGCCCGTACCAACATAATTAAATTGTGTTCCCAAATTGGATCATGTTTGTTCCTTGGATCCAAAAACATGTGCTGATTGAGTACTGTTGCATACTGCTTACTTGATGCCAAGAAGCCTTTTTCGATTGTGAATAAAATCTGGTACACCAAGTTCTTTCAATTCACGTGAACATCATTTGAATTCTCCATACTAAAGACAGTGTTGCTATACCTCATAATTTGGGGCAAGATTTTGCTTAGTTACATATGTAAGAGACACCTTGCATCAATACACTGTTTTCAATGGTTAAGAAGGGCACAAAGGAACCAGTCCATTCCAGAGATGGTGGTCGCTATGCTAAAGCTTGCCCCGATTCACAAAGCATAGCAACAATGTGTTTTGTCTGGGGAGTTCAAATTGTTATTTTATGTACAATCAGATAACTCAGTGTGCCAGATTTTATTTAAATTTAACTCGCAAAAGGCTTATTTCAAAACAGGAATGACAGATGTGGACTCATGATTTCCTACGTGGGGGGCCCAAAAATGGGCTTGAGTTTCCCTTCACCCTGTTACGGTCCAAATTTACCCCATCAAGTCAAGAGAATTATGGTTGAAATTTACTGAACAAAGAAAGGTTTGAAATGATTTACCTGTACCTGTGTTTTCCTCTGCATCCACTCCTATCCTTCACACATCCTATGTTTTTGCAGTTGAAAATGTCTGTTATGCATGGGGGAAAAACAGTTTCAATTTCTTCATGATAAATAAATTCATGGATTTAAGGTTTTCATCACAATTATTTGAAATCGTGACATCCTCTACATGCAAGAATTACACCTCTCTCAAAAGTTCTCATTTTGTTCCCAACTGTGCTGAAAATGAACCTTCCTTAATGATGTACTCGTGTAAGATATTTGCAAACACTGTTGGAATACGTCGGAAATGGATGATCCAAACTAAAACAGCGATTGGTATGTGAACTAACAATGGGACCACAGACATGTACATGTACCGGTACATGTCTGCCTACTGGTAATGACATGGACAATAACAATCTTCCAATCATCTGAAATTGCATTAGGAAACTCGCTGCTCAGTTGTAACATAAATAATTCAAGGTCCAAGCATGGTATGATCAAATCAAATTGCAGTAGCTACAGACGTACATCTACATACATGTACATGTGTAGAGATAATGTTTGCTCCTTCTTTGAACATGATAGTTTATTTCATCTCCAAGTACATGTACAGTGTGCATGTACAGGTATATACATGTATGTCAGTGGCAGTCTAAACTTACTGCATGTAACTAATATTACATGCAATGTATCAGACATGTATTGGTTGCCTTTGTTTAGAATTCCTCAGGTAGACTGTGCATATTCAAAAGACGACGGTAAGCCTAACATTTAGAGAGCTACATGTATATGTAAATCCCCTCGCTGAGCCATTGCTGCATCTATCCACCTGAGCTACATTGTTCTATATAAAGCTTTGGATTCTAGCGAGACTGCCGCCTTATCAACACAGAGCACAGTGTGCTAGGATCTATCACACAGTCAGGACTCCCAATAAATTTCTCAATCATTCACGCTTGAACTGAGACAACCACCAGCCATGTACATGTAATGTAGATGTATGTACACTGTACATGTAACGTAGATGTATGTACATGTACATGTAGGCTACATGTAGTGACGAGTGCAACAACCTAGAGCCATACGTAGGAGCAGTTTAGTACGACAGGAGAATATTGTGCAGAATACAAAAGTACACTTTCTACTGGTAGAAATGCGAACCTTTTAAGTATTTAGGGATGACCAACTCAAGAAGAGACACAATGCTGGGCACAAAATCCATAATTGATGGTAAATTACATCAAGTTCAAAATTAGTATGTGCACATGTATCTGCTGTACATGTATGCACACGTACATGTGCATAGTCCACGTGTATACCGGTAAGTAGAGTATGGCAAATGTACAGGCTTACACTCACCCATTACCTAGACCTACTTCATTATCATAACAGATTTCATATTTAAACGGTTCACTTCATGAACAAAACCTTAACCTTCACTTACAAAAGTACAGTTTATCTTCTACTACGACCACATTTTACAACTGTTCTTTCTGTACTAGCAACCCAGTACAGTACATGAACTGATATTCACGTACCAGAATATAATGAGTTTTGGAACAGTCACATTACAGCATATCTGTCATTATATGAATTCATTTCAACTCAGTACCTGAAAGCCAACTCACCAGTAAGTATGGAAAGACCAGTGAGAAAATGAAATATATTAAACACAATTTACTGGTATCATGCACATACCTGAACAAACAAATGCACTTATTGCTATATTTTTTAGAATACTTACACTTGATGGTGTTATTCCCTCGGTAGTCGGAGAGGGTGTGCTTGCCGGAGATGCCTTCCAAAAGAAGCTGTAATAGATAGCCAGCACAATGGCTACAAGTGACACCGATAACACATATGCAAAGACAGTTGCTAGACGTATCCACTTCTTATTGGTCTTGACAGAGTTGGCCATGTTGTCGGCTAATGTTGGCTTTGTGCCGTTGCTACGGTGATTATTATTTGTTGAAATGTGGTTGCTTATCTGAAATTAGGTAGAAAGTCTGAGCGTGAGTGGGCTGGATCTGTCATTCAAAATGCTATTATTCAAATACATTAAATTCTAATTCTTTGATCTAATGACGCCCCTTATGACAACAACAAAAATTTCACTTATTTCTCCAAAAATTCTCATGATAGCATCAACAACTCAACTTATCATGCTCCACTCTGAAACCTGAGTTAATATGAACACCGCAAGTACACGTTTAAAAAAACTGACCCCCACATGTAAAAAACAAGCAGAAGACAATAACGCAGTGCAGTGTAGCAATTCATCCAACCATCCTCTCATCTACAGATGCCCTTCACGGGTGACTTATTTCCCATATCACCGACACTGAACACGTAATCCATCTTCAAGAAAAGTATACACATAAACACACAACTACATGTATAACACAGCAGTGAGCAGCAGGACTTGATAACACAACACAGCTAACAAATGAAAACTACACAAGGTGAAACACACAACTGCAACATGATGTACATGTACTTGTCTCCTGTGGTTCTGATAACATTGTCCCAATTGTATGAATTGAGTAGAAAATTCTACATTTGAACATCGTAAAAAAAAAACACCTATAGACAGCTACAGTAGACCCAGAGCTCACTGAAAATCAGTGGGTTCTTGCAGGGATGGAGAAAAGGTCCTCTACATACATGTACATGTATGGTTTTGACCTGATCAGTCAAGAGGTGGAAAGTGTATTATTTTGATTTTGAGATAAAATGTCAAGAGCTTGAAAAAAAAAAGAACCTCTCTGTCCCACTCCCAGTCAATTTCAAAAGTCTGGGATCCATGTTTGTCATGCACAAAGTTGAGTGTTTTGTGCTGGTTTGTTTTTTTAATTATTCTTTGTGCCTGTGGGGTTACTGGCTGTACGTTAGTAAGTCCCAAAATATGGAGGAAAAACATACGTTTGGCTCAAGCAACCTAGTAATACAGTGTTAGTTGGGCAGTAGAGCTTACATGTATGCACTTGTCTACGTGTCTTGTCAATATGGTTGGGGTAATAAGACAAACTTCATGTACCAGCATGTCAGAGAACATCCACGTATGTGAACAATGACACTCAATGAAACATATTCATGGAACACTCACCTTCACGTAAGCCTGAGCATATACAGGACATGCACTCTGAATCCTTGACGATAACAAAATTACACAATGCACAGATTGTGAACACAACTGAATGTCCACCTCTCCCCTGTACATATACACAAATGGTACTGGTACAAACACTGACTATAAGCACATCAAGTACAATAGTGCGGGTTGCAATGCATGAATGATTCTATACATGTACACTGGTACATGTACAATTATCAGTATGTGTGGGGCAGAGGTCAGGGGTCAACGAACATGTCCATTGTTGAAGGTGCCCACCTGTTTTCCGTTAGAATTCTGGCCAGCTTTAGTTTTCAAGTCATTCATGCTTGGAGCACAAACTTCTTCACTCTTAGCAATGTCATTGGCACGATTTTTTAACTCCTGCTGGAAAACGCAACATGAAAACTTTGGTTTAGAGAACGCACAATCATTAACATTTATTTGGCCTTTTCAATTTTTGAGATACACGTTGTGTGTGTGGCAGGGGGTTGAACATTTTTAGGAAGGCAAAGTACAGTGTTTCATTGTATTCTGGACCAACATAAAATGACTCAATTCCATGTACAGACATGTTAAGTTGGTATGGGCTGTTTCAATGGGGCATGCATATAAGTGTACATTTGCTTTGAAGTTTCAACTTATTATACAACATTTTTCCAAAAGTCCAGGGCAACTACTGTACCTGTACATTATTCAGACTGTTCAGAAAATATGCTGGGCATGATTGGTCAATGGCAATAAATTAGTCAAATTTTTTGGCCAATTTGTTACATTGTACCTTCACCATCAGCCAATTATACTTTCTTTTTAAATGAATGCTTGTAAGACTGTTTCGAAAAAAGGGCAAACTTTTATTAAGGTGGCTTTAGAGGTTTGCAAACACTTACACAAAGAAATCTATTTCACAACATCTTCAAAACTTTATGTCAGTCATTTTCCTCTCTTTTAATGATACCAAAACATTTTTGTAACATATATTCCCAGTGGTCTACGCATGGACCCCAAGGCCGTGTTTGTTTCCCATGGATCCGGGTCACAATCCAGCGTTGATTCACTGACACCAAAACCTGCATAGTCACGATAGTGGATGGTGCAAGTGATCAAGATCCAGATTCCAGTGAAACAAACTGACCCTAACTCATGTGTAACTCTAGACATGAAATGGCATTATTATGGTCAGGATGGTTTAAAACAGGAAAATATACAACAACTTTTTCTTCACATTTAAAATGACTTGACTTTAAAAGTTGCATATAAATGTAATTCTACTATACTGGCAGTGGTACATGATGTAGGTCTCATCCTTTCTCCATGATGTAGGCCTAGTCATGTAGGCCTACACACTGCACCTTTGTGGACCTTCATGCACGTGTACGCGTGTAGGCTTACGTATTAATTAATGAAAATGTGTATTTTATAGACCCTACTTGTCAATTATGTATCACTCGATCAACCTACAGGCGTGATAGGCTGTCTTTTCCTTCCTCCATGGTTTCCCATGTTGGCCAGCCGTACATGTACATGTATCTCCATGACGAAAATACCTAAGCTATGCACTGGTAATGCAGACTAGTTGAGTAGGTGAATAAATTAGGCCCTACGTGAGACAATTTTTTTATGGCTTACCGTTTTCAAGGAAGATAATATTTCCGTAAAAACCGCTTTAAGTACACACACTGAGAGAAAGGAACACGAGCACCATGTAGGCCGACCAGTACTACTTGCCAGTTACGACAACAGCAGCCAAATTTTCCTCAAGTGATCACTCTCTGGTCCACGTCCTATTTGCTGAGGTAGTCTCGTTCGCGTTGCACGTACACACTTAACCCCTTGCGCAGTATTTTCCGCATGCGACGTTTCGGCATTACGCTGTGGCATTGGCGGTCAATGTGGAAAGCGCCATCTGCAGACAGAAGGACGAAACTGTCAAAAAACTGCTCAGTGCGATCGGTAGACGATGAGTTCCATTAACGTCGATGTGGTATTATTTTTCCTGGTGTTATACATTGTAGCGTGCTCTAAAAGTTAGTGGCTTTGACTCATCTCTTGCCTTCCAAGTATCTGTATGTGTATAATATAGTCGGCAAAGCATCCAGAGGATACATCACACCAACTGTATTAGGTTTGCTCCTCGCGTTGAGGGACTGACGCTAACTTGAATTTAAACCATCGAGTAAGGGTGCTCTATGTTTAAACCGACCCATCCATGAACAAATTGCCCGACCGCTTCTTTGAAGGCTAGCACAGATGTTGCATTAACCCCAGATCGTGGTATGTTGTTCCAATCCCTGACTATTTTGGGGAGAAGGTATCATTGTCAAAAACCTTGGTGCGAGTACAGATTTGCATTTTTATTTATTTATTTATTTTTGTGTGACCCCTAGAGATTCTAACATTTGGAGTACGGATACCATCAGACTAAATATCTTGAACATCATGGATAACCTGTTGATTTTACGCCGTGTCACAAAAGATGGCCTATGAAGTTCCTTGGGTATGTTTGTCACGGTGCCAGATGCTGTACTACATGTATAGTTGTTGAAAATACATCTAGCAGCTTGTCTTTGAATCTATTCGAGACAATGAATGTCAGACACCAAATGGGAATAGATGACGAACGTTCCAGCAACGGTCGAACCAGCGCAAAGAACGCTTTTTCTTTGACCTTTGGACTGCAGCTCCACATTATTCCTTCTGAGCTTTCTTACGTGTTTCTTCCATGACAAATTATTGGTAATATGGATCCCAAGATATTACAAAGCTGTTTACGGTACTTAAGTTTTCGCTGCAAAAGTATGCATGTAGATAGTTTTGATCGGTGCCCTGGTGCCTATGGAGATAACGTAACACTTGGACGGATTAAATGTCATTTCCCAGTTTGATTACCAATTGCTAGTTGGTGAAGGTCTTTCTGTAGTTGAATCTTATCCGTGTGTACAAAAGATCGTCAGCAAAGAGACGAACGTCTGAAGCAAGGTTCTGTGGTAGATCGTTTATGTATAACAAGAATAACAGCGGGCCAGTCACTGATCCTTGGGGGACTTCGGATGTTACTGGTACAAGATCTGTCGCTTGACAATCTACTACCCTCTGACTCGTTCAGACAGGGAACGTTGAATCCACTGATGCAGTGGTCCCACATTGTCGTAATTTAATAAACAGAGGATTGTGTGGGACTTTATCGAAAGCCTTCGTATAAAGTCAAGTACATCTACTGTTTGCTTGTTGTCAATTAATCTGCCTATGTCATGCATAAGTTGAGTTTCTGTCGATCTTCTAGACCGGAAGCCATGTTAACAATCTGTAAGATTATTGTCTCAATCGAGATGCTTCATAGTATGGCTAAAATTGTTCAAGAATTTTACAAGTAACGGAAGTGAGAGACAACGGACGATAGTTTGCTGGATGCTGAACGTGCCCCTCTCTTGAAGACCCCAGTAACATTTGCTGTCTTGGTAATATCCCAGTGTTCACCTAATTCCGAAACAGGTCTTGCAGGACAGGTGCTAGTGGTTCTGCAGCAAGCTTTTATGGCGGAATGTTCTCTGGCCCAGGCGCTTTACATGGAATAAGTTCCCTAAGTTGTTTTTCGACACCCTTAACAGAAATTTGTAACTGAGAGATTCCTGGACGCACATCTCCATGAATCATGACATAGTCTGCTGTTGCTTAAATTTCTTTTGTGAAGACACCCTGAAACTGCTGATAAGTTGGCTTTCGCTTTGCTGTCGCTTATGATGTTCTCACCATCTTTCAGATTAGATACTCCTACACTCTCCCTCTGAAACTTTTTTATGAGTGACCAGAAGGTTTGGGGATTTGCCTTGAAATGTTCTTGGAGGTACTGGGTTCTTGCCTTAAGGAGTTGATATTTGTACAGTTGGGACAATATTAGCAGATGTGAATATTGTTTTCGCAAAAAAATTTTTTGCCAAGTGGGAAAGGGCCCCCCGTTAACGTATGAGAACATGGGCGACTGATCCAAAGAATCTTGCCTAAGTTCAGGCTAAACTCACTTTGATGTGTGATTTTTGTGTGAGGATAGGAGGAGACTTGGAAAAGATTGACTTGAAAAGAATTCTTAAGTGCCGAAAAAGATCCACTGTCAAGAAGCTTTCGAAAGAAAAAATGTAAGATGTCTAAATTAATTTAGGCTCTACAAGGGCAATTCAGGTAAAGAAAATCAAAACAAAAGATTGACGACATTTATAAATCTCGCTTGGTGAAAAACAAAAACGGAAACATCGATTGCGAAAACAAAAACACCCAAACAAAACAATCAAATCAAAAGAGAAAAAACTCCTTGGAAGAAGAGGCTCCCCTGTTTTGAGCCCTCCCACCCACAATACGATTATACAACTTGACTTTTTTGACGGAAGTACCCATATCTTGTTAGTTTGGAGTCAGAAAAATCAACGTTATTATGCCGATACAGGGCACCTTCGGCAGCAGCTAGCTGCTCAGTTAATTATTGAATAAACTTCTGTTAAACCAATTTCAATGGACGATGTTGAGGACTACCTAAACTCTTTCTATTGATAGTTAATTGGCCTATAAATAAAGGTGCTATCCTTTCAGTACATAGAGCATGAAAAGGGGAACAATTTTTTTCCCACAATGTACATCGGATCAGTCCAAATGTTTTGACAGCTGTCACAGGGCAGTCTTATCTAGGTTTGTATACTTCACGCAAAACTTTCACAGAACAAACATGCGGATAGTTTGTAGCTCTCTGAGGAGTTGGGTGACATCTACAGACACTGTGGTGTTTGCCATATCTGAATACGGGCTTGGTAGTCATTTAGACCCAGTGTCGGCCAAGTCATCCTTGCTAAATACACTACTAAACTGGTCTGCCACATCCTAAGCTTTGTCTTTATCAGAAGTGATATTTCTTTCTCCGAATCCTAATACTGGAACTCCAATGTCGATTACGCATACTGTACGATTTGTGATGATAAACTTCCAGAAGTTCTTTGGCCTGACGCACTTCTTTATTCACAGCATTTTGAGTGAAATTTCTCCCAGTCTGACGATAGCCCAGATTTTGTTTGCTCTGAGGTAACCTCTTTCTGAATTCCTTTTGTCTAACCTCTTTCCAAATTCCCTCTACCTACAACGAATAAGCTTTCGAAAGCCAGGTCTTGGATGGCCCCTGGTGGCCTTCTGTGGAACTACGAGTAATTTCTTGATTATTTCTGTTAGACTGTCTTTAAAATGGTTCCAGAGCGTTCCTGAGAACAATTCCTTCTTGGAATGACCTTCCTGCATCAGTCACCTCTCAGTTCAAAACCACCCTCAGTATACACGTGCATGTGGCGACTTTGCCAAGCGTCAGCGCAGAAGTTTCGAGCAAGCGCTTGGTACGGTATGAACACCGCCCTCTCTTGACTTAAGGTCAATGACCAACACGCTAATTATACCAGCACCTGCACATTTACGAGGCCGTTTTCCAATTCTCAATTCGTCTTCGTCCCCGAAACTAACCCCCGATTGTGGGCCTGAAGCGTTTAAATAAAATTGAATTACTGTAACTTTTTGCTCTCTTGCATCTTATTTGATGTTTTGTGGCACTATTAGACTAATAAGTGCGCTTACAGCTTCAAAGTCAGGTGATAAAAAAACAGTTGAAGCCTGAACGGAGCCGAAGTTGAAATTGGAAAACGGCCTAGAGCCCATGTTGCACAACACGCATACATTGTACGACCAGCGCACGTACATATGTATCAACTGCTGAAGAGGACTCGGATATTTCCGCCACGAATTTTATTTGGACCAAAATGAGTACTCCTGCAGGAGACCCTGTATCACTCCCCCTCACACAAACCCTGACAGATATGCTGGGTATGAAGGAAGAGGAGTTTCTGGACAAGGTGGCATACTGCTTTATATTTCTGGGTGCGTTCGTGAGTGTAATTTTGCAATTCGTAGGCGCCCCGTACGGTCGATATGTTGACTCTCGTTTTGGCTGTTTCATTCCGGGGAAAGTTGCGTGGTTTGTCCAGGAGATTCCAAGCTTTCTTTTGCCCACCATTTTGCTGATCGCGAGTGGAGGAGAACAAGGCTTTGTCAACAATGTTCTCATCAGTCTGATGATTTTCCACTACTTCCAGAGGTTAGTCTAACGAAATTTGAAATGGGTGGGTGGTAAAAAACAGAGTGATTCAGTACCATACCACTAGGCCTACCAATCTTGAGTAAGTTTGACTCTGGTAGTGGTTTCATCACATCGACTGGCCTGGCGAGCCAAAAAATTTTTTTTTTTGGGGGGGGGGAGCGATGGACCCCAGAAAGAGTTAAATTTATGGATGCCACTTGACACCCCTACACACAAACCCTATGAGACTGGTCTGAAAGATTTTAAGTGTTTTCTCAGTAAATATGGTATTTTTCCTCCTAAATTTAACTATTCTGGACTTTTTTGCTTTCTGAAGGCAAATAGGTCACTTCAGGTAATTAGACATCTGTATATGGAACTCTTCCTTGAGCAAGGGCACACCATGTTTAATTTTGAATTGCCTTCATTTACGTGTATGATGTTTTAGTGCCCATAGTGCAAGTCAGGCATATACAGGAATATAAATTTTGCAATAGACTGCAAAGTACATGTACAAAGTATTGAATAGAGTTTGATATCTTGACATCGATTGTCCAGATAACCTGTGCACCAATACTGTGGAACTGGTTTACAGTATCTTTTCTGATTATCCTGTGAATGCATTTCATTCACAGGCAAATCAACTCGGGATTGAGTACACGATTCAAGATTGTGCAGAGCAGGCACATTGGCTGCGTACACTGACTTTGTCAACTGATACATGTATATATATATATCACGTTGGCCCTTTGGTGATAGTGCACAGGATGTTATACCCAACCCCACTTGGATTTAACAATTGAAAAAGGTCTTTCCATAGACACCTGCAAACTGTGTTTATACATGTATTAATTAACCACAGTGCACGGAAAGCTTGAATAACTCAAATTGATTTTTATATTTATGTCATGTCTGGCAGAACTTTTGTCTTCACCTTTCTGATTCGTGGTGGCAAGCCAACAACGCTACTTGCTTTCCTCCTAGCATTTTTCTTTTGTGTCACTAATGGTTATCTACAAGGTCAATACCTAACACACTATGCTGTCTACCCTCAGAGCTGGTCAAGGGATCCTAGATTTATCATTGGTAAGATTTGCTAATGATTGCAGGTGAGGCCTAGACTTGCCTCAGTCATCCACTTTAAAGAAGTTCAGTAGTGGCCTCCCCAGACTCTGTTGCATAATCTTTTGGGCCCATCATTTCAATCAAAAGAGTGCTTTTGTACCAGACAGATAAAAAGTAAGAAAATGAAGACTTGAATAGAGTTCTAAAAAATCATAACTTATTACTGGGTCTTTTATGGGAATCAGTAGATCCCAGTCACCTTGGATTTATGATACAAATGAGGTTCAGTGTGAGTGTGCTCATACTAGTTGATAGGACTCATATCACCTGGTGATGGGTAATTGTTAGCCAGAGATCCTTTCTGGGTTAAGCAAGGTGCCTTGTCCCAGTCATACAAGGTGACAACTGCACTCTTATGTAAGGCAACAGATCCTATCTTTTGGACTTTAGCCCATTTCATTTGATATTGGTTGCATGGTTACGGTGTATCTTTACAAGTCTATTTACATGCATGCATCACTCATGTTCTAAAATACCGGTAGTATTTGAAGTCAATTGTTCAATGATGCCTCCTTCAACAGTGGGATATTTGTGAATGGAAATCCTTCGCCTTACTCCAGAAGAACTTTTACCTTTATTTGTAAAACACATTGTTTTTTGTAAAAAGGAGCATGCTTGATTCAATTATCATGATGCATGTACATGTCCTTAGGCAGGATTAGAATAAAAAATTGTCATAGATTGAAGTAAAAGGAAAAGAACTGCTGTTTGGGAAGAACATGTATGCTGTATCAAATGTTATACACACATTTTGGCCCCCTTAAGTTTCAAAACAAAATTTGTATATTTACAAATGAAAGGTATTAATAAACAAAGGTGACAATCGATAGAAACTTCACGCTATCCTTAAAAAACTATCTTTCATTATACCTTCAAGTGGCAAGGAGATGTATTTAAAGCAAAAGTGACAAGGCTATACTATCCTTAGTCCTTCAAAATCCTACAAAGTCTTCCAATCCATCATGGATGATTGGAATAACACGGGAGGATAAGAATACATTTATCAATAGCTAGATTTTCTATGTTGATTAGAGAAAACCAAAGAACTTGTTTCCTTGGTCTTTCTATCTACCCACATGTAGGTGTGTTTCTCTTCTTTTCTGGAATGGCCATCAACATCCACTCAGACTCCATCCTCAGAAACCTCAGAAAACCAGGAGAAACAGGCTACAAGATACCACATGGTCAGATGATGTCCAAACATGAAACAAAATTTATTATAATGTTCTCCACAGCCTAAAATTAGAGCAGGACGACACCTAATGTGAGCATGGAGCGCAAAGCCATTATTGCACGGGGTCCGGGACCACTCAAACACCCCGGAAATTTTGGAGTCTAGATGCTCTGTGGTGCTATCTGACGTATCAAAACTTAAGTGGGGTGGTCTAACTTTTAACAGGGTGGCCCGCCCTGCTAAAACCCCTCGTGAAGAACATTGCTATTGAGTATACTCATAGCTATACATACATCTATCATAGAATGTATTGGTGATACACATGGCAAAGATCTTGCTCGTGCTTAATCATTGTTATTCAACAAATGCTGGAAACACAAATATTTTACTTTAAGAATTTCTGTTCCAAATGAGGGTCTGGGTGTAATCACCAAATACTCATTTTCACAAGATTTTACACTTGGTAAATTTGTTTTAATCTATTTTCTGCCTAGAAGCTCTTAAGAACTGAGGAAGTTGTCATGTTGCTTGACCTTGTACAGGTGGAATGTTTGAGTATGTCTCAGGGGCTAACTTCTTTGGTGAGGTGGTAGAATGGAGTGGATTTGCCATCGCTTGCTGGTCACTGCCAGGGTTGGCATTTGCTATCTTCACTGCATGTAACATTGGACCGAGAGCTTATCGACACCATTGGTATGTTTCACACACCCTCACTTCTTGTACTTACTCTCAGTAGACTGACATGTATTGTACTCAGAGAGGTTTGTTAAGTAAGGTGAATGATTACAAAAAACCAGTGTGTAATCATGGTTAACACAATGGAACAATCACACCAAATTTAACAGTATTCCATGTGACACTTGGTATCAATCTGAACCCCAATCACACCAAAACCAACAGTATTCCATGTGACACTTGGTATCAATCTGAACCCCAATCACACCAAATTTAACAGTATTCCTTGTGACACTTGGTATCAATCTGAACCCCAATCACACCAAATTTAACAGTATTCCATGTGACACTTGGTATCAATCTGAACCCCAATCACACCAAATTTAACAGTATTCCTTGTGACACTTGGTATCAATCTGAACCCCAATCACACCAAATTTAACAGTATTCCATGTGACACTTGGTATCAATCTGAACCCCAATCACACCAAATCCAACAGTATTCCATGTGACACTTGGTATCAATCTGAACCCCAATCACACCAAATTCAACAGTATTCAATGTGACACTTGGTATCAATCTGAACCCCAATCACACCAAATCCAACAGTATTCCATGTGACACTTGGTATCAATCTGAACCCCAATCACACCAAATTTAACAGTATTCCATGTGACACTTGGTATCAATCTGAACCCCAATCACACCAAATTTAACAGTATTCAATGTGACACTTGGTATCAATCTGAACCCCAATCACACCAAATCCAACAGTATTCCATGTGACACTTGGTATCAATCTGAACCCCAGTCACACCAAATCCAACAGTATTCCATGTGACACTTGGTATCAATCTGAACCCCAATCACACCAAATTCAACAGTATTCCTTGTGACACTTGGTATCAATCTGAACCTTGAGGATTTAGGGTAGCAGTAGTTAACATTTTGTAAGTGTAACAAATTCCATTTTTCTTTCTATCTTGACAGGTACTACAAGCAGAAGTTTGAAGACTACCCCAAGTCAAGGAAAGCATTTATCCCTTTCCTACTTTGAAGGGAAGAAAAAGTGGTTGATCACTTAGGTTCAACAGTCAAAATGAATTGCTAAATTGGACTGAATCTCAGTGACTGTCAGTTATTGTTTTTTGTAAGATTATTGAAGTATTGGATAGATAGGCTGGTTCCAGTTGAAGTGAGCTATTGTTCGTTCAATTATGTGCCAAGTTTGTATGCACATGTGTAATCAGAACGAAATGCTGTGAAGTCTAATACGTCAACGTGAATATTGAGTGCAATGGCTTCAAATCTTTTTTTTTCTGGCAGGGAGCTTTGGAACAGAAATGCATTTGAGCGTTGTAAGAATTTTCTACTTTCAATTTTCACTGTTGATTCAAAATTCCATCCAACCATGTCAGCTGTAAAGCCTCTGAAATGAAACTGTGGAATTAAGCAGTACTTTCATCAAATTTATATATATTTGAAAGGAGACCACCACAAGCTGTAAAATTGGGTATTTCTCTAATCAAGCTGGTATACAGAGTGTAGAATTTGTTTCCATACCTGATTTTTTTCACAAATCATCCAGCCCCATGTACACAAATGCAGAGCAAGAGTCTGTCTAGATATCAAGTAGATGAACTGGAAACTTTGAACAATGTAATCTTGCAAATGAGAAACAAAATTACCAATTTGTAAAAACTGACTGATTTTTGTACTTCATAGTACTTGAGAGATAAGCCGACTCCTTTCCCCAAATCATAGAAGACAGCGATTGTTGGAACACTGAATGCCAAAAATGAAATTCTAGGATGAAAAGTGCAATGAAGCAAAATGAAGAGAGTCAGCATTTCAAGGCAATTAAATTAAATCATTTTTATTAAGTTTTCCCCCTTTAAGGTTTTTTCCCGTTAAAGATAAAATGTTTTTAAATATTAACATTTATCAGTGATATGAATAAATAATTCAACTCACGAATGATTGCTGTGATCATAGATTTAATGTTTTGTTTTGAAATCACAATATAGAATCATCAGAGGCAATTGGTTCATTAATCACTTCACACTGGAGGACATGAAAACATCAGGCTTTCTGTATACAGAGGCATAACTGATGGGTCCAGTTGCTACAGGTGCCTTGAATACCTCCAGTTGGCATTTCAACAAACATTGCCCCCATTCATTTTGTACGTACACACACACACATCCACACGTTGGTGTTACCTACCTAGTGTGGGCATTCCTTTTTTTCTCGTAGTTAGGAAATTCAATGAAAATACTCATTTTTCTTGAACGGTGAACATTCTTTCGAGCTAGATTTTTGATGACGATTTCCTTGAACGTTCCTCTTAATTTTGCGATGGATAACCCTCTCCCCAACATACCTCTGAACTTGTTTTCCAGAGGGGGTAACCTTATGTGGACCTGGCTTAGTCCACACAAGGTTCAAACAACCTGCCTTATGTGGACTGCTTTTGTTTACAGGTCCACACTTGGTGTATATTAGGTTCCCGTATACTTGTGAATGGGTTAGGGCGATTACACACATTTTGAAATGTAGACGGTATGGGGATTAAAAATGTTAGGATGATAAAATTTTGACCCCACAATACGGCTCTGACTTTTGGAACAAAGAAATTGTTCCCTTACTGTCAGGAAGGCTTACCCACAGAGTCCAAGAAATCTGCGGTGGCAGAGTGTATGTCAAACTGGGATTTGGTTGCTGTGCAAGACCTGCTGTGGTAACGACAACTCCATGGGCAAGGTTTGGATGTGCCATGTTTTTTGAACAAACACACATTGTATGAATTATTGGACAATGGCACTTTGTCATGACCCCCTTTTCAGCAGTTTTCTTGAGGGAAAATTTGTGTAGTGTCAGATATATACTGCAAGTCAAACTAAACCTACATGTAATTCACAAAAAACAAAACCAAACAGATTTCAATTAACTGGTTTTTTATATATAACGGCTTTGCCCTTACCCAACGTATATTAATAAACACTGTATGCTCAGTGCTTGTCCGAGAGCTTGCGAAAAAACCTCACAAGCTTACTCGGGTGGGACTCGAACCCACGACCTCCTGCTTACTAGTGCAGATGTCTTAACCACTCGACCACCGAGCTTGCCGGGGTCGGCTGGCCGGTCCGAGTCAAATGAAGCAGCGGGTACCGCGAACTATTTTCAAGATGTATTTTTTTTTGCATTGGGGAGATGTTAATTATATATAACGGCTTTGTCCCACCCGAGTAAGCTTGTGAGGTTTTTTCGCAAGCTCTCGGACAAGCACTGAGCAGAGTGTTTATTAATATACGTTGGGTAAGGGCAAAGCCGTTATATATAATTAACATCTCCCCAACGCAAAAAAAAAAATGCATCTTGATAACTGGTTTTTGTTACCACTGTCACTCCCCCTTTGCCTTTCCTTAATCAAAATGGACCCTTGGTGCTTTGCAATGGACTTTATAGAACAGAGGTACCACCCACCTTGCTGTGAGACTCATTGCAACAGGTGATCGATGAAATTGTCACAAATGCCATTTGTAGAGTTTCACAGGTGGAGTTTATTTCGGCATCAGGTTACCATATTGTTAAAGATGGTGCTGAATCCAACACGAAATAACCCCTAAACACTTTTTGTTTAAACTTTGGAGCAAGGCATTCACAGTAGGTCATGGTATTGTTCTGTATGCAAGGATTTAAGTTCTTCAAGGATTAGCCAAGACTTGCCTCTTACCACTGAGGGGTACTTCATCCACAAATGTCCTTAAATGCCCCCCCATAACTCATTGTTATGGAGTTACTCAATTACTACAAGCACAATGAAAATCAGCATAGTTCAGGCAATCACATTCATTCTGCATTCATTTTATCTGACTTTTTCATGGTTTTCTTCTTTAAGACTGTTCTTACACCTGATAAACCTTTCTCTAAAATCTCTTGTTCATGCTTTCACCATGATTTTAGGTTGCAAATATTTTGTTCTGGCACTGCAAACAGAATGTCTGACGATTAAGATTTTGCCATTATAACCACATTTCCCAATTAAATTACATGTGTATGTTAATAGCTTAAGATTTAACAAACCTTTTTTAAAACTTTCCCAGGGGCATACATTTCAATTCCTTTAATCATTGTTCCGTAACTGCCCCGTCATCTCCTGTTTTCAGCCATCGGAAGCACAGTTGTTCATGTAACAATAAACCAGATGCACCTGCTGGCCCCTCTACCATGAGCAGCAATTATCTTTGACACAATATGGAGGGATGAGAGTTGTGAGTCAAACATTTTGGGACTACACTGTTCAAGGCGTCCTAAAAAAGTAAACTGGGATTTCAGGGTGAATTGCTCAATAACTAGTAAACATTTTCCACAAGTGTAGACTTTTAACCACTACCTGCTGGGTGGATTTCTCTTGAGTGGGATGTGATGGCGGGACCTTTTTAAGATTTTCCGTTCTCAAAATTCTTCAAAAATTCATGTGTTCATTTACTGGTTGTTTACACCCACACGAATGTCTCTCTGATCTAAGCCTGCAGCCCTGTAAAAGACAGCCCAGAATTGTGTGGTGTTGCATAATTTCCTTTGTTCAGGTGAATGCCAGTAGTGTTTTTTCAAACGCTGCTGGATTAGCGAGCAGCAGCGCTGTGTCGCTCATCAATGGGGCCCAGGAGTACTTTTATCCGCAGTGCTAATCCACTGGTGCGCTATGCCCAAAACAGTGGTGCACTGTTTCAAAACAGTGTCGGATTACCTTCGAAAAATGGAAGGCGAAAAATGATGGCAATTCCCAGCAGCAGGTCCTTTATTCCGAGTAAAGTCTTTAGTTAGAAAGACCAGCTCTTTTGTCCAAAACCGGGCACCCCGGCAGGAAGTGGTTAATATAAACTTAACTTGAAAGCTAATTTTGTCCTTTTGATACAGCAAGAATCACCAATGACTTATCAGGTACAATCTAAATTGGTGATGTCGCATCCTGTTTTATTCAAAAGAAGTGGTGGGTTGAAATACATGAAGTAGGTCCCATGGAATAAGTCTCAAGGTGAACCTCCAGGTAAAGTAACAAAAAAGTTAACACAAAAACTTCAACATCACCATGAACCACTTTCTCCTCCAAGTGCGCATGAGTAAAACACATTTTTTAAGTTATCATTACAGAAATTATAAAATTACAATAATTTATATTTATACAGCAAATTTACATGTCACAGTCGCCCATTGAGTAGGGAATAACTTGCCAAGCTGAATCAAAGTCTCTTGCATCTAGGTGGTACAGAAACATTAGATGTTGCCAATGACAGCTACATTTATTGGCTCTCTGTCCCTTTTATTATTTGCTGAACTTTCACAAGGAGGGAACAGTACTGGTGTCGCAGTGAACACTCAGTACCATGCTGGTTCACCTGGCTTATTACCACATGCTAAAATCAAAGAGCACAAGTAATACGCAAAATGTCTTGTATTGAAAGTGAAATGTAATAATTCCACCCAGAGCTGGATTAAGCATTCTGTAGGCCCTGGGTCTAAGCACAACTGCACTGTAAGCAATCTAACCCAGGTACAAAAACCAATTTCCTAGTGCTAGTAAGTGCTGGCTGGAGCTTCCAATTTGTGTTGATGCTATGCAAGAGTAACCAAGGAACTAGCAACTTTTCAGGGGCCCCCAAGATCATTTTTTTGCCAAGGATTTGTATATGCCCTCATCATAGAGGATACCAGTATAGATCTCGTTGGACCCCTAGCAGTAAGCCACCAGGTGCTCCATTATGCCATTGTTGAGAGTAGACCACAGCTGGATTGATAGGGGAAGGAGGAGTTGGACATGGGATAGTCCGCAAGAGACGACCCTCCTTCAGACTCCACAGTCGTGTATACCTGTCTTGACCAACTGCACAAACACAGATACAAACATCCGACTTCAATCTTGTGAATTCTTAACAAAAAGAATAAACTTGTCAAACATTCCAAGAGTCAGATAATCAAGGGAGTGCTTGTGACACTGGAAAACAGTGTAATGCTGACCCGGGGAATGGAAGTGCTTGTGACACTGGACATCAGTGTAATGCTGACCTGGGGAATGGAAGTGCTTGTGACACTGGACATCAGTGTAATGCTGACCTGGGGAATGGAAGTGCTTGTGACACTGGACATCAGTGTAATGCTGACACTGGGCATCAGTGTAATGCTGACCTGGGGAATGGAAGTGCTTGTGACACTGGACATCAGTGTAATGCTGACACTGGACATCAGTGTAATGCTGACCTGGGGAATGGAAGTGCTTGTGACACTGGACATCAGTGTAATGCTGACCTGGGGAATGGAAGTGCTTGTGACACTGGACATCAGTGCAATGCTGACCTGGGGAATGGAAGTGCTTGTGACACTGGACAACAGTGTAATGCTGACACTGGGGAATGGAAGTGCTTGTGACACTGGACAACAGTGTAATGCTGACACTGGACATCAGTGTAATGCTGACCTGGGGAATGGAAGTGCTTGTGACACTGGACATCAGTGCAATGCTGACCTGGGGAATGGAAGTGCTTGTGACACTGGACATCAGTGCAATGCTGACCTGGGGAATGGAAGTGCTTGTGACACTGGACATCAGTGTAATGCTGACCTGGGGAATGGAAGTGCTTGTGACACTGGACATCAGTGCAATGCTGACCTGGGGAATGGAAGTGCTTGTGACACTGGACAACAGTGTAATGCTGACCTGGGGAATGGAAGTGCTTGTGACACTGGACATCAGTGCAATGCTGACCTGGGGAATGGAAGTGCTTGTGACACTGGACATCAGTGCAATGCTGACCTGGGGAATGGAAGTGCTTGTGACACTGGACATCAGTGTAATGCTGACCTGGGGAATGGAAGTGCTTGTGACACTGGACATCAGTGTAATGCTGACCTGGGGAATGGAAGTGCTTGTGACACTGGACATCAGTGTGATGCTGACCTAGGGAATGGAAGTGCTTGTGACACTGGACAACAGTGTAATGCTGACACTGGACATCAGTGTAATGCTGACCTGGGGAATGGAAGTGCTTGTGACACTGGACATCAGTGCAATGCTGACCTGGGGAATGGAAGTGTTTGTGACACTGGACAACAGTGTAATGCTGACACTGGACATCAGTGTAATGCTGACCTGGGGAATGGAAGTGCTTGTGACACTGGACATCAGTGCAATGCTGACCTGGGGAATGGAAGTGCTTGTGACACTGGACAACAGTGTAATGCTGACACTGGACATCAGTGTAATGCTGACCTGGGGAATGGAAGTGCTTGTGACACTGGACATCAGTGCAATGCTGACCTGGGGAATGGAAGTGCTTGTGACACTGGACATCAGTGTAATGCTGACCTGGGGAATGGAAGTGCTTGTGACACTGGACATCAGTGCAATGCTGACCTGGGGAATGGAAGTGCTTGTGACACTGGACATCAGTGCAATGCTGACCTGGGGAATGGAAGTGCTTGTGACACTGGACATCAGTGTAATGCTGACCTGGGGAATGGAACTGCTTGTGACACTGGACAACAGTGTAATGCTGACACTGGACATCAGTGTAATGCTGACCTGGGGAATGGAAGTGCTTGTGACACTGGACATCAGTGCAATGCTGACACTGGACATCAGTGTAATGCTGACCTGGGGAATGGAAGTGCTTGTGACACTGGACATCAGTGTAATGCTGACACTGGACATCAGTGTAATGATGACCTGGGGAATGGAAGTGCTTGTGACACTGGACATCAGTGTAATGCTGACACTGGGGAATGGAAGTGCTTGTGACACTGGACATCAGTGCAATGCTGACCTGGGGAATGGAAGTGCTTGTGACACTGGACAACAGTGTAATGCTGACACTGGGGAATGGAAGTGCTTGTGACACTGGACAACAGTGTAATGCTGACACTGGACATCAGTGTAATGCTGACCTGGGGAATGGAAGTGCTTGTGACACTGGACATCAGTGCAATGCTGACCTGGGGAATGGAAGTGCTTGTGACACTGGACATCAGTGCAATGCTGACCTGGGGAATGGAAGTGCTTGTGACACTGGACATCAGTGTAATGCTGACCTGGGGAATGGAAGTGCTTGTGACACTGGACATCAGTGCAATGCTGACCTGGGGAATGGAAGTGCTTGTGACACTGGACAACAGTGTAATGCTGACCTGGGGAATGGAAGTGCTTGTGACACTGGACATCAGTGCAATGCTGACCTGGGGAATGGAAGTGCTTGTGACACTGGACATCAGTGCAATGCTGACCTGGGGAATGGAAGTGCTTGTGACACTGGACATCAGTGTAATGCTGACCTGGGGAATGGAAGTGCTTGTGACACTGGACATCAGTGTAATGCTGACCTGGGGAATGGAAGTGCTTGTGACACTGGACATCAGTGTGATGCTGACCTAGGGAATGGAAGTGCTTGTGACACTGGACAACAGTGTAATGCTGACACTTGACATCAGTGTAATGCTGACCTGGGGAATGGAAGTGCTTGTGACACTGGACATCAGTGCAATGCTGACCTGGGGAATGGAAGTGTTTGTGACACTGGACAACAGTGTAATGCTGACACTGGACATCAGTGTAATGCTGACCTGGGGAATGGAAGTGCTTGTGACACTGGACATCAGTGCAATGCTGACCTGGGGAATGGAAGTGCTTGTGACACTGGACAACAGTGTAATGCTGACACTGGACATCAGTGTAATGCTGACCTGGGGAATGGAAGTGCTTGTGACACTGGACATCAGTGTAATGCTGACCTGGGGAATGGAAGTGCTTGTGACACTGGACATCAGTGTAATGCTGACCTGGGGAATGGAAGTGCTTGTGACACTGGACATCAGTGCAATGCTGACCTGGGGAATGGAAGTGCTTGTGACACTGGACATCAGTGCAATGCTGACCTGGGGAATGGAAGTGCTTGTGACACTGGACATCAGTGTAATGCTTACCTGGGGAATGGAAGTGCTTGTGACACTGGACATCAGTGCAATGCTGACACTGGACATCAGTGTAATGCTGACCTGGGGAATGGAAGTGCTTGTGACACTGGACATCAGTGTAATGCTGACACTGGACATCAGTGTAATGCTGACCTGGGGAATGGAAGTGCTTCTGACACTGGACATCAGTGTAATGCTGACACTGGACATCAGTGCAATGCTGACCTGGGGAATGGAAGTGCTTGTGACACTGGACATCAGTGTAATGCTGACCTGGGGAATGGAAGTGCTTCTGACACTGGACATCAGTGTAATGCTGACCTGGGGAATGGAAGTGCTTGTGACACTGGACATCAGTGTAATGCTGACACTGGACATCAGTGTAATGCTGATCTGGGGAATGGAAGTGCTTGTGACACTGGACATCAGTGTAATGCTGACACTGGACATCAGTGTAATGCTGACCTGGGGAATGGAAGTGCTTCTGACACTGGACATCAGTGTAATGCTGACACTGGACATCAGTGTAATGCTGACCTGGGGAATGGAAGTGCTTGTGACACTGGACATCAGTGTAATGCTGACACTGGACATCAGTGTAATGCTGACCTGGGGAATGGAAGTGCTTGTGACACTGGACATCAGTGTAATGCTGACCTGGGGAATGGAAGTGCTTGTGACACTGGACAACAGTGTAATGCTGACCTAGGGAATGTCTGGAATTCTATCATTTACCTCCGAAGAAAAAAAAGTGTTTTTTAATGGCACTACCCAATGCACACATTTGAGAGGTTTTATGGTGCTTTCTTCTAGGAAGAGTAATGTTTTGGAAGATAACAGGTGGTTCAGGCATAAGTCGCATCCATTCTCCTGAGCCAGTCTTAAATGTTTTTAATCCTTTTTTATAAAGTAACTGATTCCTTGAGGGGCAAGACAAATAGGCAGATGACAATATTGTTTAAGAAAGGGTACCACAAAAGAACATCAGTTCAGAAACAGGAAATTTCTTTTGAAGACCCAAACTGTCATGTCAACCAACCTCCATACAAGATGTTTTCTGTAGAATCAAGGCATATTGGCAAGTAAGAATGACGGTTATGGTGTTCCTTATATTCTTGTACACACAAACACTGACGAAGATCCCACAGCTTGACCTGGATCAACAAGAAAATGGGGAAAATAGAAAAATGATTGGACTAAGATATTTGCAAGAATTTTGCTTCAATGATAGTGTCCTCAATTCAACCCAATTACAACTGGCAAATGTATTACTGTTCAGACTGTCCTTTGTTCTGTCTGTTTTGCTGTGAATGATGGTTTTAGGTTTTATTTATTTCATACATCTCGCGGCCTGACAGCCAAATTACACGTATATTACAATAAAAATGATAAAAGGACATCAATACGATAAAATACATCATTATAAGAACTATACACCAACAAAAATGTAAAAAATGAAAACTAACATGACAGTCAACGCTGTAGATGGATTAAAAGTGGTTTTACAAGAGCACACAAAAATAAGCGAGGCAGCCAGTAAACATCGACCTTGTATATGAATGATATTTTTTATTTAATCACTTGACTGAAATCTTGCAAAAGAACTTGATCATATGATGTGCTTTGAATGTTGTTGCAGTGCCTAGAATAACATGTCTTATGGATGCTGATAACTTGCAATTAAAACCACTTCACTTTATGGGTATTACCGTACTCCTGACCAAAGCTTTACTTTATGAGTGGATCAGGGGTCAAAGGTCATGCTTCATACCTGTCCACTCATATCACTGGCCACGAGGTAGTTTTCATCCTTGAGGAGTCTGACGGAACATACAGCCACTTTCTGTCGCAGTCTCAGATTGATGTCTGACCTTGTCTCAGTCACAGATCGAAGGTCGCAACCCAGTATCTCCCCACGGCGTGTACCATTGTAGAGTACAGGATTCTGGGAAGGTAAAAACAACTGGGCTACATATAGATATTTCAAGATCAAACAAGTGCTCGCATACTATTGTGTTCACATTTTCATGTTTTTGGCATAGTGGTCTTGATCATGATTCAAAAGCATGAAAAAAAATCTCGTGTGAGCCAAGCAAAGTTGTCATTCCTGCCCAGCAAGGTTTTTTAGTTTTAAACATCTGAAGTTGAACATTTAATCACTACACTTTTAATGTTTGAGACAAATGAAAAGTTGATCATTTCTCACTGGTCCATGCAACACACCAACTCCCTAGTTCAAGTTAACATTGCGAGCTCTGATTTGAATTTTTTTTCTATTTCGTCTTCTAAGATTAGGAGCCTGAGGTTTGATTTGCAGAGGGGCTCTTGGGGCCCAAGTTTTAGGGTCAGGTGAGAAAACTCAGTGGGATTAATCATACCTGCCAACATTACAAGATTTTCTGCTAACTACAAGCAGGGACGGCACAATGAGCAAGGGCCAAGACACAGGCCCTTCAACATCCTCCCAGTACTAGTTACAAACAAGAACTGTGAATGAACCCTACCTTTGTGGCAAAGACTTGAGCAAGTACATCACTGTGGTTGGTGAAAACTTTCCTCTTCTCTGCAGAGATTGTGTCCACTACTAAGGCCTTCTTATTGGAACCTATGCCAACAAATGTTTCTTTTATCAACCAATTCCACATTCTCTTAATCATGCCGCTAATGATAAACTTCATCTGCGGCAGGGTTGGAATTCAACAACTTAGAAGTGATAATAAAGAAAGTGTTTACATTACACAGTAACAGCAGCATCTTCACGTCATAAATATTTACCTCAGCCCTGGATATGATGACCAAAACATGATCTTAGCAATGGGCTAGGCCAGCCACTTTTCCTGAGAATGATTCAAGTAAACCATCGGCAATGGGTGCCTTCGAGACTTTTCCCAACTTCAATATACTTTGCAGTTCAACATTTGTAGCATTTTGTGTTTGTTAACAAAGCTAGCCTCCCCTACTTTGAGACCATTTGTCATCATCATAGTTATCAGGAAAAACAGTCCACTAAAAAGAGATCCTGTGATTAAGACTTTTTTTTTGCTTTGTTGCAAGTCACTGGATAGAGGAGTCCATGGTTAAGATTTATTGGTAGCATGCTTTCACATTCGCTAGATCCTACTTGAATGTGCCGTGATCATATCCCCAGATTGGCCCGCACGTACCTCTCAGACGGCATTTGAAAGTTAACACTGCCAAGAATCCCAGAATTCTCTTGAAGTCTTTACCTATGCTTAAATAGCCAGGGATCAGAGGATTTGGGCTCCAAGCACATGTCCATGCTGACTCATGGTTACTTTCATAGCTGTAGGCGATGTGAATATGGTCATCTACAAAGAAAATACAGTCCTTATTTAGCATCATCCTTTTACAACTGACTACATGATTAGCGATTTATTGGATTCAAACCTGTATACATGTATTTTGAAATGAAATCCGAGCTAAGCAATCTAGCTTCATTTTCTTAACCTTCTGTCTAATTTCTTTGTGATATTTGGGAAACAATGACTTGGTAAGAAGGGAGCATGTTGATCATGGATTTGCAGCCTATGATGACTGATGTGTAAAACGTAGAAACCAACCAGTGCTGAAACAAGTGCTTTAAATGATTCTGTTCCAATTTATTTTCACAAGAAAAGAAATCAATTTTTTCTTCCAAGAACTTTCTTAATGAACGTCTTCAATAACTACCTTTAAGCAGAGGGGTGATACCGTACTTACTGCACTACTTGGCAAGACCAATCATCACTTCAGATCAAGTCTAACATTTTTCAGTGATCTTCGAAAGTTATTTTTTTCCTTCCCATTGCTTTCTCAAGAAGACTTGAACATTTTTTTTAAATCTAAGATCCAAGCAGACAGGGCAGCCCTTCAGTGTTGCTCTACAGTCTAATCAAGTGACACCCACTACCCAGACGGTGGGTAAGGGTTGTTAACTTCACTCAAGTAATGGTCATGGACATACACGCTGGTTAAATGTCTACTCTACCAGCAGGGTATGACCAATTACAAAATTCGCTTCAACATTACGAGTGTAAGATGCACGTAGTGATTCTATGAAAGCCATGGTGTCTCCTTGATGAGACAACAGACAAGATGTCCAGCATGTGGACTTTCTTACCTTCTTCAGTTGGACACTTCATTAGCTGAATCAGATTCATTGGACCTCCACTAAGTGAGTAGCTGATTGGCTAGAGGTCAAGGAACTTAGTAAGTTAACATTCTTCAACCAACTAAGTAGTAGATCTGTTAAAATGACCAGGATTCGCTCTACAGCCACAAATATTTAACATACATTGTATGGGCCAACTGGTTTCAGCTGCAGAAGATATTAATCTCACATATTTATTCTCAGTTGCTAAGCACCTGAGATGAGATGATCACTCGATACAAGCGAAGAGCAGATAGAATCAGTATACATTCTTAATTCAACACAGGAATCTCCTCTTTCCCAACCATAATACACTGACTTGGTATCGTTTACCAATATGAACTGGATAATAGAGGATATTTCCTTGATTTTGATAGCTGTGCAATTCCAATGACATTACTGAAGGATACATAACTTGTAGGTCTTCAGAGTTCTCAGTAGAAACCCATGATGCACTTGTGATCTGAAAAACACATTCAATGTTCAATTACACTGCTCAGGAACTCTGGCCGTGCCTAAAACAGGCTTCAAGAGCTATGGCTAGTTCACTGTCTGCCCGTCTCTGTGTACATAACATCAGGCATTAGATGGAAATGCTTCCCCTAAGCTGCACAAATATACAAACAGCTAGTTTACCCTTACTACAGTCTCCTACCCACCCTAAACATTTACCCTTGCGTAAACATGAAAAGGCACTTCCAATCACTTTGGCTTTGCATGGGGGAAATGTTTGGCCCTTACATGAACATCTATGTTGGTGTATGGGCAAAGCCTTCTATAAAAAGGTGCCTTGGTAATGAACATACTTTTCTCTGAGTTACTATCATTGGCTTGTATTAGCACTTAACTGGTTGATGCATACAATTTCTCAATTAATGAACTTTTGGGTGCCAGGGAAGACTGTTCCTATACCAGATAAACTACACCTAGCCTTTTCACTGCCATTGTAACTCTAAATAACTGTGGAGGCAGAAACATATATCAGTCCTCACCTTTGTATTTCTGTTACTGATGATATTAAGGACCCTCCAGTTGGATAAGGTCATCATTCTTGGCTTCGAACGATCACATGTAATGGTGCCTTGCCACATCCTGTCAAAAAAGAGTCGATCATTTCGCAAAGCAACTAGATCCTAAATGAGTGATTTGTCTCCATGTACAAGTTCATTTGTAAAAAAAAAGATTGGGACCTGTGACCTGAGTGACCTCTTGAATAGGCCTTATCTGGCTTTATGTTGAAGATAAAGAAGACATGAAGCGACCAACAATTTAGGGCTGGAAGACTTAAAGCCTGTTTGTTTCATGCAGATCCAGATCATGATCAGTGATCCAACACTGGTTCACCGACACTGGTTCACCGACACCAGAAACCGCCAAATGGATTGTGTGGAACAGCTTTTGAATCATTGATTGAGATTAAGATCTGTGTGAAACAAACAGGCCCTTGGTTGTTACAGTTCTGGTAAAGCAGTTTGCAGTTTGCAGATTTAAATTTTTAAGTTTAATTTCTTACACAGATTTTATCACTGATAATATTGTATTGTATTGATACTTTTTTTCATTTGTTCATACTTTTTGACATTTTTTCCGCTGCAAAGTTGACTCTTTTGGAGCATAAGATGTCAAGTCAGGAACTGACAACAGAAGTAACTAACCTGCTAAGGCAATCATCTGACAGGACCATCAGGATATTTCGAAGGTTACAATCCACCTGTAAGTCAAAAGACAACAGCATACAACAGTGTAGCCAACTGTGACCATGACGTGGATCAATAAATATTTCAAATAATGGAGAAACAAATTTATGTATCTCCTTACCTGTAAGAAACTAATATCTCCCGATTCCTGATCAAAGTACCGGTCAGGGAAATTGTCAAGCTTTCTTGGTGTCAGATTGAAGTTACTGACCGCCTGTTCCTGGGCATATCTATGAGATGAAAGGATAAACCATGATGTTATCTTTATGTTCTGGTTATATCCAATCCGAGCATTAGGAATGACTGTACACTCCACGGGACGTTAGTAATGGCAGAAAGCACGGTAGTAGCTTTTCAAATTAAATGTCACAGGTCAGTCATTTTGAGCAATTTGCCAGCAAGATGTAAGGAAAATTTTGGATCAAATACAGGGTGGTTCTCAGAATTTATGTGAAGAAAACCAGCCTTTTGAGAGTTAGTCCTGGTTTTGTTGATTCTAGATGACATAATTACTACGTAGGCAAAATCAGGTAAGTTTGACGAAGGCAAGACGCAAACAATGGCTAAATGGTCTGTGGTGAATGCAGTTTTCTACACAAGGACACTTGAAGAACAACATTCACATTTGCTTATATTTAATAATAAATCATCTTGAGTATTGACTGATATTCTTAATTGTCTCACTTCCTGTATCAATTTTTGTCATTATCTTGACTGATAAAGAGGTTTTTCAAGTCAATAGACCCTGCCAACAGCAGCAATAGTATCATACATGTACCTTGTGAACTGTCTTGAGGTAAGTTGACCATTTTGGAGCCTTCTTTGAAGAGGACAGAGTGAGAAATTCTGCTTATTCTGTACACGTATACCCAGACATGAGAAAACCACACAACGTCAAAAGTTCGTGTAAATTAAAACAGATAATGCTCTCCACAGATGATTCAGAAAGTAAATCCTTCAGCCACTGCCTAAGATCACAAATTCTTTGATTATAATCATAAGCAAGATGGTCACCTACTGTTCATAAATGCTAAGCAAGATGCAGAGATGATGCATTTATACTTTTACATTTCTCCCTTTAAGAGTTGTTTACTGCCTGTAACTGCCATTATCTCATTTCATACTTCTGTCCTCAACAGATTTTAATGATTGGCATCTATTGATGCTTCCTCTTGAAAATTCACCGTTTTGATTAATCTTATAAGCTACGTGTACATAGTAAGTAGTTAAGATAACAAATCACAAATTTTCAAACACTTATAAATCTACAATGAGGAAGGGAGGGTTAGTTACTATCTATTGACTTTTGTCAGGACTGTGGCTACCTGTGGTTTACAGTTTGGAAGATTGTCCTTAAGCATTTCTAGCCTCTTCTTTTCAGCATCTTTTTTGTCTAAATTCTCTCTTGTCAGTGGGTTGAAGTTGTTATGGCCGGCCAACAGACGGAAGTATCGCTTCTTGTCTGGATCATAGTAAAAGCCTGGAATCTGTACACTGGGGTTAAGGTTTATCAGTAATGTTAGAAATCCTTGTTATGCTTGGATTCAAATCTGACGTATTGATTTAAGGAAGACTGCTTGAATTAAAACATTAAGCAATCACTCTATAGTTCAAGTTACTCTACTTGGTAAACAGTTTGCAGCAATTTTTGTATTTTACATTTTGAATTGCCAACATGAATGATTTTGATTGAATCATTCTAGACAACATTAACTTTGTTTTCAATAGCCAATTCATCTTCTTCACTCTGCAGATGTTTTAGTCCAAAAGTAGACAAGCATACAGGTGTACCATCACTTCCATGTAGCAAATCTAATTTCATGAGATGACAATTGTATTACACTAGCACAGACATGTACTAGTATGTACATGTAGTCCTTTAACCATTCCATTCTCAGTTACTGCATGTATATGTACATACATGTAAATTCTTGGGCATTACAAGGATTTGCTTCCCGGAGAAGAGAGGACCTCATCAGGGACAAACTAATAAACCACTCACAGTGGAAGGGAGTTTCATTCATTTTTTTTTTCATGAAAATTGGTGATTTTTATCTCCTTTCAAAAAATTCAATTCATGTTTCCTCTTTTTTCTTTTTTTTCTTTCTTTTTTTAAGTACATCATTTTTGGGGGGCATGATTGCCCCCTCACAATGCCCATGTGTGTCCATTACTAGCCACAAAGCATCTAAATGAAGAAACCAACCAAGTATCTCAGCTGAAAGGATATCTTTGACAGCTGCATTGTTTGTGGAAGCCGATGTTCCTGAGGTTGACGCATTCTGTCCTGTCTCCATGCCACAACTACCAGCATTCATAGCTCTTCCTGTTTTACGCTGATGAGATGTGCAAGCACATGCTGTCCTGTATGCTGCAAGGGAAGATCTCTTGTCACCACCTACATGTATCCTCTGATGGTCAGTCACTGCTGAATGTGAGTGGGTTTTGTTCCAATTACCAACCTTGCCTGTCTTGCAGGATGCATTTTCACTAGTGCAAGCAGACCCTGACTTTACAGCCCTAAGTGTCCGATGCCCATCGCAGTCTTGTTCTGTACGACAATCTTGTGTCTCAATGTTGTCATGGTGATGGCTGGCTTGGTCTGAGTTGTGATTGTCCCTGAATTGTCCACAGTCACGGTGACGCTTGTGCTTCCTGGACTTCTGTCTTTTCCATTTCCGCCACCAGTGTCCTTGGTTTTTATGTGGTGTTTTTTCAGACATTCTGGCTGAACCTCGTCAGTGTCATATGTTCACACACTGTAATAAAAGAAGCAGTACAACGCAGTGGTGTATCTAGTGGGAAAATAGGGCGGTAAGTCTCCTCCCCCTCCTCGGACATGTTTGAATTTTTTTTTTAAGGAAATGAAATCACCAGCATTGTAGACAGAGTACTGCCCCAATTCTTTGGGGGGGGGGATGCATTTTGTGTGGATGAGAAAAATAAAGTTATTTTGCCCCAAATAAATTTTGTCCCAATACCTAACACCTAGATACATGCCACTGATACAATGGTTGCTGGCTATTATTGTAAAGGAAATGATGTCAGGCTTAATTTTAACATGGTACGGTAGCTCCAATTCCAAATTGGCAAACTAGTCACAGAGCTTTTTAGGAGCTTGCTTTTCCAGTTACCTGGCTATGCAGGGAGGAATAAGAACAAATTCCTCCATGGTCTGTGCAAGCAAAAGTCATGAAAATGGACTACAGATCGGGAGTTTTGTTTATTCACCTTATATCGTCATCATAATGGTGAAATTTTTGAGCATTTTCGCAACACAGCTCCTATCTTTTCCTTGTTTTCCTGTCACCCACACGACAGCCATGCTGTGATTGGCCTAAATGCTTCCATTCCAATGATCATAGCTTGGCTTTCATTTTGATGGGGTCAGGAAACCGCAGGTGTGCTACGATTGGTCAAGCTGCCGTGCAGCTGACAGTAATTGAGAGTACGTGCTACTGAGTTTCTGCTACTGAGTGTGGATGGGCAAAATGCTCAAGAATTTCACCATTTTAATGATGACAAGGTGAATTAACCTCCCCATCAGACATCAAACGTCACCAAGATAAAAGGCAAGTATGAATTTTTGTTCCACAAATAGCTGTGTAAGTTGGCACAATCAAAACGGCAAAATAAGTTTATGCGATTTTGCACATGATGAAGCTCTCTGTAAATAGTCCTTACGCTGAAAAAGTTACCAAAAACCCCCCCCAAAAAACAACGTACAGTTCTAGACTGAAATTGCGGTGGTGTATGGTGGTGGTGGTATCCTGAGTTAGAGATGCGTTGACGACGAACTTCATATTTCTGGGGGTAAAATCGCCGGAAAATCTTTTGCACATCACTGCACACGTTTTCGCCCCTGTGGATGACTGCACTATCTCAGTCCCCCTTTGTAGGGCCCAGTATTTCTGCTTTTTTTCAAGCGAACCCCTTGTTGATTATATCACGTACGGTAGTAATCGCCTGTCATGTACAGGTACAGGTGTACATGTACACGTACATGTACACGTATGCCAATGCACACAGCATGCAGCGCATGCAGTGATCGATACACGTCATTGCCTTTAAATTATAAGGCGCCCTCTATTTCCCAAAGGACGTAAACCGTAACTGTAGTCTAGCTTCCAGACGAATATGCCACAAAGAGTATGATTCATTATGATTTTCAGACTAATTCAAATATTTTTGCAGAGCTGGAGCGGTTTGTTCAAAACTTTTTGTGGCAGTTGCATCGGCATTATCGGGATCGTCCCAAAAAGGTAAAAGAGGCGAAGATTCTGAAACATGAATATAAAAATGTGCGATTTTGTCATTAATATAACCATAAGGATTACATATTATCGTTTGCAATACGATTGATTCAGAAAGTACAGATTATACGATAAAAATGGCACATTTTTGACGTGATGTTCATCAGTCAATTCTAGTCATGCTAGTCGTGTCATGGTCACAGTGACATGCATGTGTCGGACATCAGCTAGCCTAACAACACTCCAAAAAAGTTTCAACATTATGCCGGGGAGTTCCATATACGGACAACACTTGATGCCCCTGTGCTGAAACCTAGTATGAGACTTGTCTGAAAAAAAAAATCTGAGTTTTTATGTGAATGCTTCGGAATTTTCCTTGCAAAATTTCACTGTTTGGGACATTTCTGTCCCTGTTGCACCGTTTGCACGGTCGGGTTGGTTGAGAGTCGAGTTGGTCGAGAGTCGAGTTGGCAAACGGTCGAGTTGACCTGACACCAATATCATGTATATGGAACTCCCCACGCCAGCTGCATGGGTGATTTTGCATGATGTTAGAGAGGCACTGTGAGAAGGAAAAGCAATGTTTGCCCATTTTTCCTGTTGAAACAAGTGTTTCCAAGGTCAGATAGTGCCACAGGCAATTTTCACCATCATTTCTGGAGGTGACATGGTTAATTTTTTGTGAGGTGGTCCATGAAAAATCATACTTTGTTTAACTCTTTTAAGGCCAAGTCACATTTTAGTTTATAAATTTACATGTACGTATAGGACCTAGTATTTTAGTAAGGATTCATTTGGTGTATAAAAATCACAGGGGGAGGGAATTTATAGTTTCAAACAAATTTAAGAGGCCCTTGGAGACCCCTTATTTACTCAATATTTTTTTAATAGATAATTTACATGTGATTGGAATATCTCCAAACTGCAAGAACGTACCCCGGATGAATGACACACTTTGAATGTTATTGTTAATTCTCTGTCCAATGATATTAATTTTGTTAAAAAACCTGAAACTTGTTGGACTTCCTGTCAAAAGGAACAAGGTAGATGTTGGGAGAACTTTTTTCATTCTGACGCTACTTCCTTGGTTTTGTACAGTTTCTATGGAGAGTTAACAGGCTAGTAAGAAGGCCTACAGTGTAGTGTGACACGTACATGTAGGCTATGTTCTCCAACAAAACTGGTGGGAACACATATTTTTACCGTATACTAGGCTCTTTATTTTAAACTGCTATTTTACCGACAGCCCACATGTATATGAAATTAGTTTTTTGGGACAGTGGAAATTTTACCCTGAACATAACAAGAAAGTTTATGTAGTTAACACATACTGTAGTCATTTAATGTTGTGATGTTGTATTCACAGTTATAAATTGGAAAGAACAGATTCAGACTACATCATTGTAGGTGCAGTTTTGGAACTTACATGTATTTCCCTTGAAAAAGACAGATCCAATATTGGACCATCCCAATTTTTGAGTGCCATAAACTCCCATAAATTTATTCCCGTTTTAAACCTTTTCCCCTTATTAAGGCTCTGAACCTTTTTTCCTCACTGATATCCCTCAACATTTAAACTTGTGCCTCTTGTTAAACTGGTTGGTGTTACAATACACAACATTGTGAAGGGCAAATATGGAATCAAATTTGGAAAAGAAAATGAAATAGCCCATACTAAAACTTGGAATTTAATTTAAACAATCCAGGAATGAGTGTAACTTTTTTGAGAGAAAGGAAACGATTCAAAAGGGACACAAATCGGAGTTGAACCTGGCAACCTGTCAGGCACAGCACAGTGTCATAGTCTTGATTCCAAAGTGCTTCTCCTCTTGGACTACAGTCATTCAAAAGTGATAAATGTCTCAGTCTACATGTACATGTACATATGTACTTGCATAAATACATGTACCAGGACTATCCAAGTTAACATGGAGCATAATACGTGTACGTGTATGCTGTGCTGTGTATGCTAGCTTTATCAGTTCACTGCATACAAAAGATTCAATCCAAACCAACTTGGAAACATTTGACTGCTTTAAATTCCTGTACATGTCTTTTCTACAAATTCACAGAAATGTTGAAGTGACTTTATGGAGGGGTTTGTAGGAATGCAACTTTCTTTCCAATCTTTCCATTGTTGGCCAGTCTGTGAGAAGAGGCTGAAATGGAGGGCCAATGTAGCTTGTGTGACTCCTAGACCCTGAAACGTGGAAGTTAAAAGAATGTTTGTGCTTCAACATGACCCTTTATTCTCCCCACCCATTCACCCACCAACCACAGAGTCATGGTAATTTGTGTCTCTACACAGGCAGAACTACTGTACATGTAATTTAGCTTTGTGACAGAGATCACCTCTTCTCCTCAACTGTGTAACTATGAGTGGCATCAGAATTGTCCCAGAGGGAGAGAACCTTGGGTGAGTAGTGCCATTGTCCTCATTTCTGGTACAAAGTACTTTGGACAGATTTCACAAACTGACAATATCACAAGCGAATTTTCCTGGGTTATTTCAAAATCATTTAGAATAGGACCATTAATCGATGTTACCCTTGATAGTGTTGAAATGGATAAAATGTGTTTATGATACGGATACATGTAGTTCCAGCTCTCTTTTTGCTCTGTTTTTCAAGTTAGCCAGCTTTGCTTTACAGTGATGTCCCTGGACACAACATGTACACTCTTCGTCTGTGTGTACAATTTGTACATGTATTAATCCAAACACTTCAAACCCTTCATCAACAAGAGGTTTTAGAAGCTTTTACAGATTGAGCAAGGCTGAGCTAAGTTAATACGTCTTTACATACATGTACATGTATGTATGGACCCAACCTGACATTGGATCTTTTAAATCTCACCTCAAAACTTACCTGTAGGCTGTTTGTTCATACTTACCAGTAGATTTCCCTAATAGCACAGTGAATAGCTTTCATGTGCCAGATACTTGCACTTTATAAGTTATTATTATTCTATTATAATGATAATTATTATTATTATTACTGTATGTACATGTAGAGTACTCGTACAGGAAGCTTCAAGATGTTAGAAATGGGCAAATGTTGATATCATATGAAGAAAAATGGGGAGGATATTGCTTAATTGAGTCAATAAACCTTCAGGGGGGGCATAAATGTAATTGATGTTTGGATGGCAGGTTGAATTTCCAGTTTCTTTCTTAAATAGATGAGTAAATTTGTCTCCATGGTGCTGCATCTCATGAATCTCTTCATTTCATTTTTTTTTCTGTTGCACAGAGTGGAGACAAGGCCCAGGCCAAAAAAGAGACGGTCTTCGGTAAGTTTGTATTCCCACCTGTAGTTTATATGTACCTGCCTTGTCTAGAACCTCTGCTTCATCCAATTACACCCAACAATCAGTAAGGTGGGTAGCTTATTTAAAAAACAACGTGACTGACAACAGAGCACGTGTGTGAGTCCGCGTAGGGATGTGTTGATAGGACAGACCTTGAACACGTATTCAAGTGACTTCGTATGTGCTTCATATTGGATATGCGCTGTTGGAATACCAGACTCAGTCATTGTAACATAGAGACGTCTGTATAACATGTATATCTCAGGCGAAAACAGTGTCAGATTCAAGTCCACCACTCACACAGGACACCAAGACTCATATCTCAGAGGGGACTTGATGCTTGTTGCATCTTACTGAACAGAGCAATACTCATACACTTGTCTGCAGACTGATATGATCATAATAATGCCAATTTTTATTCTTGTTACAGATTCTGAAGTCACCATCCAGGAATGCCTTGCAAGATTTGGATTCTAACGCAGATGAGCGAGACACCACCAAGTATGATTGAAAGAAGAAAATATCTAATTAAAATCATTTCAAAGTTAAAATCATGTATAAGATTTACATTCTTAGTTATAATGCAACTTTGTAAATGTGGTGTTAATAACCTTGACTTTGTCCTAAGATGAATTATTCATAAAGTGTGAATTTGTATTCATGATAACTTTGATCTCCTTTCTTTGCATAGTGTGGCAAAGAAGAAACGCCGTTCTTCCAGAAGAGTCAGCTTTGCTAACACATACCAAGTCCAGTAAGTCCAGATCAATCCTAACCCTAGCACGTATTTATAAATTTATCATTGAAATAGCAAGATAAATGTAGGTATCTGCATTTTGTTTGGAACACTACAGTATTTACAAAAAAAACCCTGCTGACTAAGGACTTGGTTATCAAAATTATGCACGCAAAACTAATTTTTATAAGGTAACAGAAAAAAAATTGAGATCCAAAAGATGTCTTCTATTAATGCACAGGGTTCTCACGGCCTGGAAAAGTCATGAAAAGTCAGGGAAATTTGTTTTCGTTTTCTAGGCCTGGAAAAGTCATGAAAAGTCAGGGAAATTTGTTTTTGTTTTCCAGGCCTGGAAAAGTCATGAAAAGTCAGGGAAATTTGTTTTCGCTTTCTAGGCCTGGAAAAGTCATGAAAAGTCAGGGAAATTTGTTTTCGTTTTCTAGGCTTGGAAAAGTCATGAAAAGTCAGGGAAATTTGTTTTCGTTTTCTAGGCCTGGAAAAGTCATGAAAAGTCAGGGAAATTTGTTTTCGTTTTCTAGGCCTGGAAAAGTCATGAAAAGTCAGGGAAATTTGTTTTCGTTTTCTAGGCCTGGAAAAGTCAGGGAAATTTGTTTTCGTTTTCTAGGCCTGGAAAAGTCATGAAAAGTCAGGGAAATTTGTTTTTGTTTTCCAGGCCTGGAAAAGTCATGAAAAGTCAGGGAAATTTGTTTTCGTTTTCTAGGCCTGGAAAAGTCAGGGAAATTTGTTTTCGTTTTCTAGGCCTGGAAAAGTCATGAAAAGTCAGGGAAATTTGTTTTCGTTTTCTAGGCCTGGAAAAGTCATGAAAAGTCAGGGAAATTTGTTTTCGTTTTCTAGGCCTGGAAAAGTCAGGGAAATTTTTTTCGTTTTCTAGGCCTGGAAAAGTTGTGGAGTTTTTTAAAACTGACTCAAGTCATGGAAAAGGCATGAAATTTTTCAAACACTGTTCTATTCTCAGAAATAAGTGCATAAAATGTATGATTGTTTTCATAACTTAAAAGGCCGAATAGTCCAAGAAATTGTGTTATTGGGTCATGGATATTCATAATTTGGTCATGGAAAAGTCATGGAATTTAATTGTCCTTTAGGTGCAGGAACCCTGAATGCAGTTCACATCTATCAAACTCTATCATGAGCTTGGCAATATTTTCATTAGGCTACTGGATAAGCCAGCTTGCAAAACTGCATAGAGAAGCTTAGAGATACAATAATGTACCTCCTCACTTACCTCACCGGTTCCCTTCAGTACCTCACCTCTTGTTGAAGAGATAGATCCCATGGTGTACCTGCAGATCATTACCATATTGTACTACTTCCACCATGCAAACTTTCAAATCACAATGTACAATGGGTACAGTAATTTAACAACTACCCTGCACAGCTGAGCTTCTTTTCATTTCCAGTCCCTGCTCTTGTAGGACGTTTTCTTTTGTCAGAATGCCTTTTTAATGTTGCTTTCCTTTGGATCTTTGTGTCCTGCAGGGAATTTTTAACTACTAACCAGCTGCATTTATTGGAAGAAACCAATGTGGAATCAACGAAGCCATTCTCACCAGAGCAGGACTTTGAACCACCGGCTCACACCAAGTATGTATCCTCATTGATTTCTGCTTTCAGTACCAAGACATTGTTCCCCCTTTCATCTTTTACTTTTCTTGACTGTTTGTTTGCAACATTACACACCTCTCTTCTTGCCTGAGAAGTTAATCAGGTCAACGACTACCGGTATATGGAAGTGAATGTGGAGGCCTGATAGTGCAGCAAATTAAGTCCTTTCCTTTCCTGATTATTTTACGTCACAACTGTTTTTGGAAACCATTTTCCAATCTTTAAATTGCATTTATAAATACCTCAGAGAGTCTCCCTGTTCAACAGCCTGCAACTTGACTGTATATTAACATTTAATAATGCTCACCGAGAAGTGATAACGTCTGCTATGTAAATCACACAGTGGCACTTGGATACAAGACAGTTTATCAATTCTGATTGGTCAAGAGTCTGTGTGCAAGTCCTGGCCTGCTACGCGCATGCCAAGTCCATGTAAGGAGATTCCTTTGGACACCTGTAAAATAATATGGATGGGGGTGTTCGTAAAGTAAAGTAAAATTCTAGAACAAAATTGTTTGAAATCCGTCATATATTGACTCTTTTAACTCTCTGACTAAAACAAGGTATTTATGAATGGGAATAAATATGTGCTCTGGCTACAGGAGACTGAATGCAGATAATGTGTACTTCATGTCATTCACCTTACTAAGGGATTGTCTCAAAAGTGGAAATGCTGTAGAATGTTCCAAGGAGAACATTCTTTGTTCCATTTGGTAACTGTACCCCATGTTTCTATGTTGGAATTACTTTAGGAACATCAAAAGGTACTCAGACAGGAACAGCGGTCAGTGCTTGTATTTGCTTTCTTTGGAGCAGTGCAGGACCATAAAGAACATGGCAAATTCCTAATGGAGTTGACATTGTCTCTGACAGGAGTTTTCTGTAATGTGTTTGAACTGAGACATTTCCTGTTCTGGTCATCCCCATTTGTGATGCACCTCTTTCTTGTTTCTCGCAGATCATCCTCAAGCAGTTCAGGGAAAGAGACAACAACCACTCAATCATTTCAGTCAGATGTCTCGGTGGGACCAGGGCACTGTATCACAGGTATGCCATCAAGCCATTCCTTTCAATATGATGTGAATATGATGCTCAAGTCACTGGTGACAAAGAGAAAGACTTGATGACATTGCATTCCCATTGCACACCTTTCACCAAATTTGATCAGTCATCATTTTTACCAACCAGTGGTTGATTTCACCTTGTACCCAGGATTTATTTAATGTGTAGGTTACCAAGCGTTAAGTGTGTTTGATTACTTCCCCCGTGCTTACTTGGGTAAGTGCGACGCAGTGACTGCATTCAAGTTGACTCACGTAACTTTTCATGCTTTCCCCAGGTCTGGGCCAAGTAACTTACTCACTGAGCTGGTTACTTGGGGAAGTATCCCACAATGCTATGTAGAAAGATAGTGGCTTAGGTGAATGATGTGGAGGAAAGTTGTTGGAATTATTTCAGAAAAGTTGTTGCATGGAGGGGAAAGGTGATTACAGTCAAGTACGTTTTGTGAAATGGGTCATTCCATGAGGTTGGGGCACAGTTTGTGACGTTGTCACTTATTACATCTGCATCTTTTGCCACCTGTCATGACCTGTAGAGTAGGTCATTTACTCTGTAAAACTAACACACCCCTCTGTATTCAGCCTTGCAAGATGTATAACAATGTCAGTTTGGAATCCACATGCAGAGAAATAGCTGTTTATTTTTTACGGAACCCATGTAACAACTGACACCGTCACAACCTCATAGAATGACCCAAATACAGGCCAGATACATGTACATGTGTGTTTGTGCAGATATCCATTGCATTTGGCAGTTCAAATTTGTTAAATTTAATTTCTGCATGACCTTTTGACACATTTAGGCATATCGAGTAACCCAAGATTATTCGATCATTAACTTATCTTCCATGATCGCCTCAACTTATGACATCACGGGTAGGGAAGAAATCAAACATGCTGAAAATTGACCTGTGGTGGATGTATGGTCACTGATATATGGCCTGCAATGTTTTGCTTGCATTCCAGTAAACACTGCAAAAAGTGCTTTAAACTGCTCTAACGTTAGTGCAAAAAAACAAATAATTGAAATAAAATGAACGTTTGGAACCCATTCAGGACTCACTTGTAAGTATTAGACCTAATCAAAATATCAGACCAAACATTTTAAAGTTTAACATGCCTGTACTTGTAGACGCAAAAGGTCATCCTGTTACTGTAGTCAAAGTTCAGTCAGTTTAAAGGTGGTAAAATGTAAAACATGATAGAATTATCTTTTAATTAATTTCCAGGTCTAGAAACCCTCCTTTCCGGCCCCATAAAGAACCAGTCTCATCAAGATGTCCAGGAATCAATGATGCCCTACTCATACCCACAACCAAGGGAGGCTGCTGTTCAGTTGCCTGTGATTGATGAGACATTTGAACTGCCTTTGGAAACACAGGTTGGGAGAAGTGCTAGAGGGAGATCAGATCCCAGCAATCCTGAAACAGATGAGGTGCCAAGTTGGCCTGGAGCCGCTAGTAATCACAGCAGCGTTGCTGTTGGTTTGGTAGGGCCAAGATATCACTGCACCCTTCCAATGGTAGACTCCTTCAGCAGTTCCTGCCACAGCAGCGATGTTTCCTCGGCAAGTCATTTGGAAGTCCACAATCCAGATGTTGATCTGTTTGACGCAGCTAATTTTGAGCTCAAGCTGTGCCAAGAGCAGTTCCCAGCTGGCTATGAAGACCAAGAGAGTCCAGCAAATGATGAGCATGTGACAGGGGAGGCCTATGTCCAGAAAATAGATGCCAGTTCATTTTTAAAGTCCTTCATGTCCTCTAAAACAGTTGAGGAGAATTTTGGTCAACCTGTGCATTCAACATCTTCCACCTACGCAGATGAGAACCAGGCAGCCAAACAGGACAACAAAGATTTCCCTCAACAATCCTTCCTTGACACTGTCAGTAGCGCTAGCCATGAATCTGGAGGTCCAGTAAAGAGGAAAGACGCAAAAAGCTTCTTACAGTCTCTGTTGGGAAACAAGAGTCAGCCCTCTGAAGTGCTGTCAGATCAAACATGTTTTTTCACTCAGGATGAAACGGCATCAGAAATGGATTTGACAGCTTGTGTAAGTGTTGAAACAAATGGAGGAACCAAGAAGAAAGATGCTGGCACTTTCCTGAAGTCTTTTGCTGAGTCTTGTCCCAGTGATGACTTTAGTCCCCTGGGTCATTCCGTGGTACTGAGCAATGTGAATAAACATCCGGATGAGGAACAGAAGACTCGGTTTTTTGATCGGGATGGTGAGACATCATCAGGAATGGATCTCACAACTTGTGTGGGCAGTGTGCTTCAAGTCAAAGATGCATTTGCCGTTTCAGTCAGGCATCCAGACGTGACTGTGAGGTTTGGGGATGATGATAAGGGAAGTATGGAGCTGACACAGTGTATAGATGGTGTACAGAAACAACCAGAACAACCTCAAGCCTCAGGTCAAAAGCGTCAATCTGGTAGGCCACTCACAGACATAACTCAAATCTTTGATGGGAAAATTGATGGAAGTGAGATGGACTTGACCACTTGCACTAATCTACAAATCCCTAACTCTTCAAATTATCGAGGACCAGATGGGCAAACAAGGATCTTCTATCAAAATGATACCACTGCTGCCATGGAGATGACAACTTGTTTAAGTGTCCAGGAGTATCCTGAAAAGTCACAAAATCACACCTACATGTACAAAGAAGATTTTGATGGTAGACAGGAAATGAACACCGTAGGAGAGAAAACAAGAATTTTTCACCAAGATGACATCACAGGATCTATGGAAATGACGGCTTGCTTGGATGGAAAGACAGGTCTCCCATTACTGAACAAAGCCAGCACTAATTTGAATTCTTCAGTCAACCTCCAAGGAAGTGTAGGGGCAGAGAAAACGCAAATCTTCCGTTCTGATGATACCACAGCTGCCATGGAAATGACGACTTGCTTGGATGGAAAGACAGGTCTCCCATTACTGAACAAAGCCAGCACTAATTTGAATTCTTCAGTCAACCTCCAAGGAAGTGTAGGGGCAGAGAAAACGCAAATCTTCCGTTCTGATGATACCACAGCTGCCATGGAAATGACGACTTGCTTGGATGGAAATGTGAACTTCTCAAAGTCAAGCGGAAAGAGGTCTATCCAGAAGTACAACAACCAACCATGTGCAGAAGAGGATAAAACTACAGTCTTCTGTCGTGATGACACCACTGTCTCCATGGAGATGACAACCTGCATAAAAGGGGAAAATAGCTACAGTCCAAATTCTTGGGGAGGCAGTCAACCACAGACAGCAGAGCAAACGAGGGTCTTCCATCGTGATGATGTGACTGCAGCTATGGAGATGACGGAATGCTTGGACGAGAGAACAAGCTTCACAAAACTAGGCACATTGACTTCACACCAAGAGGTTAATCAACAAGGAAGTATGTTGTCGTTTGCATCTGAATGTTCAAAGAGAAAAGAGTCCACTGAACCTGCTGATGGATCAAGTCATAAAGCCAAAATAAAGCAAGTAGATGAGCCCAACAAGAAATCAGTTGCTGATGAACTAACTGGTTTGGACAAAACACAGATGTTTAAGTCTGAGGATATGGCTGGTATGGAGTTTACAACGTGTGTTGATGGGTTGATCTTAGAATCAAGATCATGCCCTGTAGGGGGAAAACAAATACACACTGTTGACTCGATTGAGAAGCAACCCAGATCAGAACTAGAGATCAGTAAAGGGGTCTCACATCCTCTGTCATTGGACAATCCTGAAGACCGTACCAAAACCTTCCCTTCAGATGACGCCGGCAGAATGGAAATAACAACTTGTATTGGGGGTGTGTTGGAAGATTCCTCCAAAACGACAGACACACAACTAGTGTCAACAATGCACATTGATAAAACATGTATATTCACTGCAGATGAGACAGCACAGATGGAATTAACAACGAGTGTTGGTTCTCTTAAACCACTTCCATCAGTGGTTTCTACATCCAGCCATAGAGCTCAGTGCATTGCTGCTCCTGATGACACTACTAAAATGGAAATAACTACCTGTGTAGATGGGATATTTCCTAAGATGTCAGCTGATTCATGTCAGGGAGAGACCATGAAACAGCTTGGTGATTGCACTAGGATTTTCTCTTCCGACACAGCAAGCATGGACATGACAAAGTGCATCGGTGGGCTTCATCTACCAGCCTTTGCAGCAAGACCTCAACCTCATGGCCTTGATGACCAGACAAGAGTGTTCACTTCAGATAACACTGCTAGAATGGAGATGACAGCTTGCATTGGAGGTCTCCTCTCAAAGAAGTCTGTAGAAGAAGCAACGGTTCCTGATAGCACAGATGTTGACCATCCAGATCACTTGCATGTGATGAATACAAAGTTACCTCCTCAAATGACAGACTCAGTGATTAGTTCATCGTCTCAACAGCAACATCCCTTGGACCAGACTCGTATCTTTACATCTGATAACACTGCATCTATGGAAATGACAACTTGCACGGGTGGGATTGTTGAGAAAGACATACCACAGTCTCTTGGTAAGATCAATTATCCTCACACCACAGATCAACTTCCATCACATCAAACTGGTTTCTTTGACCGTGAGGTCACAGGAAAGATGGAACTGACAACAGGCATTGGAGGGATTAAAAGCAGGAATGCCATACAACATTCTCATGAGATCCCTCAAGTAGATTCCTCTCAGCTCTCAACTGGTGAGGAAATCAGCCAGACACAGCTAACAAAATGCATTGATGTACTTGATGGCAAAACAATGGGAGTAACTTCTCTGGTGCAGAAATCATCACAGGAATCAACTTACAACGTTGCTCAATCATCAGAGCAAACACCAGGCCATGGAGGTAGCACAAGACCAGAGATGAAGGATGCGAGGGATTCCATGGAGGACAACAGCCTTGATGGTCACGTTTCAATGTTTCAGGAATGTCTTGAGTCATCATCATCGACCATATGTAAAGAATTAACAAAACGAAGTTCTGATACATTTACAATTGAACCTGTGTCCATCAGCATAGCTGCAACAGAACCATTGACTACGTGTAGGCGCTCTGACACGTACACCCTCGATAAGCCATCAGCAGCATGCACACTTGCAGAGAATCCCACTTCTGACACCACCCAGTCAACGGATGATGTCTGTAATCCAGCAGCTGCCACCGGTGACCAAGTTAGTCCCACTGAAGAAGACATGCCAGTCATTGGAGATCTGAATCGCTGGGGTAGCCTGGACTCATCTGATGGCATCGAAAATGAACAGCCAGTGTGGTTGGAGAACACAGAAGATTTTGTCCAGTTATCAGCTGAAGCTGGAGTGACCCGATCGATGATGGTGGAAGCTATGAAAGATCAGACTGGTAAGACTAAGTTTCTCCCATTTCTCCCAAGTTAAATTTTTGAGTTAGAATAAATGAAAGCTGTGAAGTTTAAATTCATATAATGATGAACAAAGAAATTGACTGGAGTGGAATTTGAACCTGCAGCCTCTGGAACATCGTACCAGCGCTCTACCAACTGAGCTATCCAGCCCTATGTTAGTGGTTCTTCCCATTTGTCAATTTCTCTGTTCGGGTGGCGCTAGCCAGAAGCCATTAAACCTGAAACACCATGTACATGTATCACACCCCAATTACATGATATAACGTGGGAAGGGGTGAACAGAGATCACTCAAAAAGGATATGGCTTTTGAACATATATTATGAAACAAACTATGCAGGGAAACTGACTAGGTGCTTATAAATGCTTGTAAAGATGAACAAACAAATTGACTGGAGCGGGATTTGAACCTGCGACCTCTGGAACACCGTAGCAGTGCTCTACCACTCTTTGAGTGATCCCTGTTCACCACTTCCCAGCTTGTATAGTGTTATTGGGGTGGGATCCCTGGCTACATGGTGTTCCAGGTTTATTGGCTTCTGGCCAGGGCCCCCCTTGAACAGAGATAATGACAAATGGGAAAACTACCGACATAGGGCTGGATAGCTAAGTTGGGAGAGCACTGGTACAGTGTTCCAGAGGTCACAGGTTCAAATTCCGCTCCAGTCAATTTCTTGTTCATCTTTATGATCATTTATAAGCACCTAGTCAGATTCCCTATATAGTTTGTTTCATAAGTTATAATATACTCATTTCTCTAATGTTCAAATGCTTCTTTGTTGGTATTTCAGATTATTTTCCCTTTGTTGAAACACTGTTATTTCTTTTAAGAATATTCAAAAGCCACAACATACCAGTTTTACAGAAAACCAGTATTCCTTCAGTGAACAAGATTCAATCTTTTTAACCAGTGGCCTCCTATTTGTCTCCAGATTGTGAGAGTACAAGTGCCCATGAACTGTCATCCTCTGCTGACCTTGGAGCCCAAGATGTACATGTACCTCCAATGCTGAACACTGACATTGCATCAAGAGTGCAAGATATTTTGCCAGCATCCCTGTTGAATCTCCAAACTGATGTTTCATCAGTAAGTTTTCCATTTTCAACAAATATGGAAGTTGGGCATTAAACTGTAATTACATGTAAGTCTTGGTCACTTTAAAACCATGCATGGACTTAAACTCTTTTACTATGTACACATCAACCTCACAACCACATTTACAGTAAACGTGACATGAAGCCTCTATACCAACCACTGTTATTTGGTCCAGAGAGTACCTGTATGGGCGCTAAGCAGGACCGAGAGGGGTGCAATTTTCCCAGCAGCTTAGGCTACTTTTTTGGAAATTGCATTTTACTAGTTCACGAAGAACTGTGAAATGCATGTTTATTTTTTGGTATCTCTTAACATGCAATGCATTTGGTTTATTGTTTCCTCACATACTACGGAGTGACGTACAGATTTAATACATGTTGGTATCTCTTAACGTGCAACGCATTTGGTTTATTGTTTCCTCACATACTACGGAGTGACCTACAGATTTAATATATGTTGGTATCTCTTAACATGCAATGCATTTGGTTTATTGTTTCCTCACATACTACGGAGTGACCTACAGATTTAATATATGTTGGTATCTCTTAACATGCAATGCATTTGGTTTATTGTTTCCTCACATACTACGGAGTGACCTACAGATTTAATATATGTTGGTATCTCTTAACATGCAATGCATTTGGTTTATTGTTTCCTAAACGTACTACGGAGTGACCTACAGATTTAATATATGTTGGTATTTCTTAACATGCAATGCATTTGGTTTATTGTTTCCTCACATACTACGGAGTGACCTACAGATTTAATATATGTTGGTATCTCTTAACATGCAATGCATTTGGTTTATTGTTTCCTAAACGTACTACGGAGTGACCTACAGATTTAATATATGTTGGTATTTCTTAACATGCAATGCATTTGGTTTATTGTTTCCTAAACGTACTATGGAGTGACCTACAGATTTAATATATGTTGGTATTTCTTAACATGCAATGCATTTGGTTTATTGTTTCCTAAACGTACTACGGAGTGACCTACAGATTTAATATATGTTGGTATTTCTTAACATGCAACGCATTTGGTTTATTGTTTCCTAAACGTACTATGGAGTGACCTACAGATTTAATATATGTTGGTATTTCTTAACATGCAATGCATTTGGTTTATTGTTTCCTAAACGTACTACGGAGTGACCTACAGATTTAATATATGTTGGTATTTCTTAACATGCAACGCATTTGGTTTATTGTTTCCTAAACGTACTATGGAGTGACCTACAGATTTAATATATGTTGGTATTTCTTAACATGCAATGCATTTGGTTTATTGTTTCCTAAACGTACTACGGAGTGACGTACAGATTTAATATATGTTGGTATTTCTTAACATGCAACGCATTTGGTTTATTGTTTCCTAAACGTACTACGGAGTGACCTACAGATTTAATATATGTTGGTATTTCTTAACATGCAACGCATTTGGTTTATTGTTTCCTAAACGTACTATGGAGTGACCTACAGATTTAATATATGTTGGTATTTCTTAACATGCAATGCATTTGGTTTATTGTTTCCTAAACGTACTACGGAGTGACCTACAGATTTAATATATGTTGGTATTTCTTAACATGCAATGCATTTGGTTTATTGTTTCCTAAACGTACTATGGAGTGACCTACAGATTTAATATATGTTGGTATTTCTTAACATGCAATGCATTTGGTTTATTGTTTCCTAAACGTACTACGGAGTGACCTACAGATTTAATATATGTTGGTATCTCTTAACATGCAATGCATTTGGTTTATTGTTTCCTTGCACACTACCGAGTGACCTACAGATTTAATATATGTTGGTATCTCTTAACATGCAATGCATTTGGTTTATTGTTTCCTAAACGTACTACGGAGTGACGTACAGATTTAATATATGTTGGTATCTCTTAACATGCAACGCATTTGGTTTATTGTTTCCTTGCACACTACCGAGTGACCTACAGATTTAATATATGTTGGTATTTCTTAACATGCAATGCATTTGGTTTATTGTTTCCTTGCATACTACGGAGTGACCTACAGATTTAATATATGTTGGTATCTCTTAACATGCAATGCATTTGGTTTATTGTTTCCTAAACGTACTATGGAGTGACGTACAGATTTAATATATGTTGGTATCTCTTAACATGCAATGCATTTGGTTTATTGTTTCCTAAACGTACTACGGAGTGACCTACAGATTTAATATATGTTGGTATCTCTTAACATGCAACGCATTTGGTTTATTGTTTCCTCACATACTACGGAGTGACCTACAGATTTAATATATATTTTTCCCAACAGACTAAGCCAACACCTGGGCCAGTGTCTATGTGTAAATTCCTTCAGTTCTTGACCACTAGCATGTCCAAGGGTCGCCGTAGCGTTATACCCTTCTTACCGCAAGTATGAAGACATCTTTCAGCCTTTCAACCTGTATGTCTTACATGTACATCAGATAAGAAGCAGATCATATCATAGAGTGTTGTCATTAAGATATAACAAGAATATGCAATGGATGCTTCTCCAACAGTGGTATGAGACTTGGTAATGTCTTTGAATTTCTGCCAGAAAAATACTCTTTGCTTTGAAAACCTACCAGTAGTACTTCTGTTGTCATGTCCAGCCATTAGCTCAGATACATCATGTAGAAAGCCATTGTTGGTAACATTCAGCAGGTTGGATGTGCTAGAGAAGTTGCCCTCCCCTAGTTAATAGTGATATTTCTAGTAAAAGTCATATTCCTTTTCCCATGTACTCAGCCCAGTAATTCCTACCTCTTCACTTCTTGCTACAGACTGCATCTCCTAAGACCCTGAGCGATTTCATGGAAGATCACTTCATCACAAAGCCCAAGAAGGATTTGTATGAATGGGCTGTCAATCACCTGTCAATGTCCATTGAAAAGTAAGTCCAACCACAACAAGCACAATTTACAAACACTACTCTGTGTAGTGCTATGGTCTAATAATTGGACAGTGATTGATGGACAATCCTTAAGTTTGAGGCATTATTGAAGAAAATAATATGTTTTTAGCTAATTGTACCCTTGCGCCAAATACCTGTCCTTATATACTCATTGGGAGGTTGGAATTGCTAGAACCAAAGTTACAACAATATAAGGCTAAGTGTCATGTCCTGCCTATGGAGTTTTGTTGGGGAACTGTAAACCATGCTATGCGGCTTTTTCTGAAGGACTTGGCTATGACTGTAGAAAACATGTATGCCTATTGAAGTCACTGGCTAGGGATGTAGCCATTTCCAATAGAGGCATACATTGCTAGCCGCAGCTGATGATTCCGACATAGCCTTTAGCCCTCTTACAAGAATCAAGGAAACGTTGCGTGCCTTGTCAGTGCTGGAATAGATTGATTGCAATGGGCACCTCTCCATTAAACCATAGAGGAATGCCACAAGCTTGCACATGACAATAATAGTCAGGTTTCCACTTTTTACTGCCGATGGCGACATTACATACCGAGGACAGTACACAGCATATTTGTGTTTTGCCTCAAGGCAGTTGTGTTGCTTCACTTAACAGATATTGTTACATCAACTGTACAAGACAGTTCTCCTGCTTAGCAATCAATTTATAATTTATCTTCATCTTTGTGGCAATTTCTCAGGATGCAGGGAGCAGTGAATGAACAGGAACAACGTATGTCAGAAAATAACCCTGACATTGTGACTGAGGTAGAGTGTGCACCACCAGAGCAGGTACAATGTACTTGGAACAAATACACACTTGATTGGTGAAGGTTGGAGTAGTCAGTGGGTGGATGGTTGAAATTGTTGTTTTTGTTTGTTGAGGGTACATGTACAGTGTAGCTAGTTTGCTGGGTAATTTAACTCTGGGTACGTGTATGTTGTTGGTTTTCAAAAAATGCCTTACGTTTCCGATATGTGGGCTGACTTATGGAAGGGCCGTATTTAATTGTGCGAGACTGGTCATGGGGCCATCCTTGTAGATATTCTCCATTTTTCAAAAACATGTTATCCTATCAAGCTTGAATATGTTTTATACTTAACCAAGATATAAAAATGTTCCTCCGTGATACTTATTCTTATCAGCAGGGTATAAATAATAAATGTTAAAAATAGGTTTTCTGTTTGCTTGTGGCAAGCTGTTACCTTATTGGTTACAATGGAACCCAAGAAACCATCAAACAAAGGCCTTTAATACATGTAGCAAGGAGTTGACAGGTATTGTTTGACTGCATATTTCTTCTTGTCAGGCTGCACATCTTCAGGATCATATTGAGTCTTTATACAAAGCTTGTACCAAGATGTCTAAAGCAAGCTTTCAAGAATGGAGACAGAAGATGGTGAATAAGACACATCAATCATTAAAGGTCTGTCATTATTAGAACTTTGCCAAATGTTAACATTTGCTCATACATGTATGATTAACATTCTTGTTACACCAACTGTGAAATACTAAATAAATTAAAATACTAAAATAAAAGATGTCCAAGAATTAGGACGTTTGTCTGCTGTAATATTTTCACATTTTGATCATGAGTATTTTACCTTTTTTCCAAACAGATATTCAAATGTACAAGTTGGAGATTCAGATTTTGCCTCTGGATTTTCTTTTTTACTGCAGAAAATGATCAAAAATTATTGAATCAGAAACTGATTGACATGTATGTGTACCTCGTCCATTTCTTTGGGATTCAGTTTATCAGTTTCACAAAGGCAAATCTGATTATGCAGCGTCAAGTAAACTTTTAAGAAAATCACATTTGAAATTGGTCCCTTTTACAACAGAGAAGTAGTAGAGATTAACTTCACAAGTTGATTAATTTCACTATTTCAGTGTGCAAAGGCATACATCTAAACTGCCATAAAATGTGAGAAATTACCCTGTCAAGTTTATGCGCGTTTGACGTGGGGCACACTGAGTATGTGCAGCAAATTTTTCTGGAATGTATGGTCTTTGTGTGCATGCCGAACATGCAAGAACCCAGTTGGAAAACTTTGTACCAGTCTTTTTCTTTGGCCAGTGAGGGTGCACTTCAACTCAGGGCAGACAATGTCTCTTTGTGAAAACCACAAAATGGGTTTTGCGCTCCATTACTTAATGTTATCTCTGTTGAGCATGCATTTGTTCCTTTTTTGAAAATATAAAATGAGTGTTGAGTGAATTTTGCCCGTGGAGGCTGATTTAGCCTGTTTCAGTAGATTAGGTCAAAACGATTCCACTAAGTTGGCGGCATTAGATACCAAAAATCCTATAAATTTGAAAAAGTGAAGATTTTTGGTCAAATTTGTCTCCTCATGAAAACAGTGACGTTTCGTTGACTCTGTTTATTTTCACATTTTGTCCACAGAAAACTGAAGCTGAGATGAATGAAATCTTATCAAGTCTATCATCTTCACTGGACACACTGATCAAGAACATGGAAGAGCTTGAAAAATGTAACCAACTCATGTTTCAGCATCGGACAGCATTATCAAATACTTACTTCTAACTCAACATTAACTTTATTTTACCTTTCAGTTCCCCTGCATGTTACCCTAAAAGAAAAGCAGGTTTTTCTTGGAATCATCCATGATTCTCCCAAAGCATCTGAGGGTATCAAATACCAGGGAAAGTAATGGTGACTGCTCTGCCTCCCCTCACTCTTTAAAATTAAACTCTTCAAAGTTTTCCCAAACCTTGCGCTGGAGTTGGAAGAATCTTTAAGGGTTAGGAATAATGGAGTTTGTGTTTTATCACATCCACCTGGTACTTGAAGTAGTTTAGATTTAGAGCACAGACTTCAAACTTCAACCCCTTTTCCAGGATCTCTGATCTTCCTTCAATTAAACTCATCAAAGTTTTCCCAAACCTTGCGCTGGAGTTGGAAGAATCTTTAAGGGTTAGGAATAATGGAGTTTATGTTTTATCACATCCACCTGGTACTTGAAGTAGTTTAGATTTAGAGCACAGACTTCAAACTTCAACCCCTTTTCCAGGATCTCTGATCCTCCTTCACCTTTTCCAGTCCAGTAGTGACTTGTCAACTCACAGCATATGTTGCTTTGTTTTTAATCTTAATTTTTAGAAATAAATCTAGAGATTAGTCAAGGATCATTTAGGTTCTCCGATATCATGCCTCTTTTGATATTTGTTGTTAATTGTTTCAACAGTCAAGGAAGGTTTAGATGACACTGTAACACGACTTCAGAGAATTGAACCACCCAGCCAGGAGCGTGTTGAGGAGTTCATCAACCAACGACAGCAACTAGCAGAGAAGCAGGAGGAAGTTGAAGAAATGAAGACGAGTAAAGTAGCTTTGCAGAGGTACACATAGGATGATGGTAGTTTGATACAAAGCTGTACATTTGACAAGTACACAAGAATGAGAGATGGACATTCTTAATATCATAAGGCCTTTTGGCATGCAGTCAAAAGGAAATTTGTCCTAGTGGCATCTTTTTTCATTTGTAGTGCTAGTATCATCTTGCTAGCAAAGTTAAGAAAAAGGATCTTAATTAATTCAATGCCTCGTCCTCTGCCTTTTGATTTAGTGAATCCTTGAGACTAAAGGAGGAAATCAAACAATACAAAGAGGAGCTGGCTGATGCAAGAGAGATGGAGATGTTGCTTAGCAACCAGACTACATCTAATGATGCTCTGGAGGAGGCATTGATGAAATTGGAGGACATTCACTGGTAAGTTTCTGGTTGCCACAAGACAGATGCGTCACTGACTACAGCAAAGCCCTTTGTATGTACATGTATGTGTTCATTGGCAGGAGTTTTTACAAGGCTGCACGTGAAAGAAAGGCCACACTGGCAACCTCTGAAATACATGTATACATGAGTAATCTTAAACACTCTACAGAAAAAGATACAATAGAGTCCATTCTATAATTGCTGTTATGCATTATTATAATTCTTGAAAGAAAATTAATAGAATCAATCTTGTCTCACTTTCCATCCTAGTAAAATGCTGACTTTATTCATTAGTTTCTAGATTTTATCTGACTCTAGTTCGCCTGAGAATGTTCAGGATCCCTCTTCCCAATTCTATCATCTTGTAAGACATGCAGATTTGACTTACATAACTTGATTTCCTGCCTGGTTGCTTCCTACGTATGCCGTTGCAAATTTTTGAAAAATGTTTTTGAAAGTCTTTTGTACGTGCAGTTTGAATGTCCTTTTTTTCTGACTTTTAGTTGCACGCCTGTATTTGTCTGTCCAGTCAGAGGGCTGACTGGCAAATTCCACTGCAACAACCTCATTTAACTCCCTAGCCAGTTTTCGCTGTGGAGTTGTGAAAGATAGAATCTAGGCCTTTGTAATTGTAATGATGTTTAAGACATACATGTAGAATTGCTTGACCTTTTCTGGTGTTACTCAGCTTGCAACAATGGAGATGGCGTAAGGATACCGAGGAGGAATTAGTCTTTACCTTCTTAGAAGATTCCTTCATCTTCACTGTCAAACTAGGAAAGGAAATCGGTAAGCGCAAAAACACCTGAAGCAGCCCAGAGACCAGATCTCACCACTTGGCTTGTTTTGCTGTATATTTCACTGGCTTATATGAAGTTTGCCACCTTGTGGGATTGCTTTACTTTCTCATTGGAAATAACAAATGTTCGGGTTAGTGAGAGAATGTTGTCACTGTGCCACTCACTATACTCACATGACTCATTGTTTAGCATTCCAACATGGTGTGTGATCAGTTTATTGGATAGCAATGCTGATGGTTTTTGAATTAATGAACACATTGATTTATACTTCATGTAGATAAATGTTTACCTCCCTCAACGCCTGTTCAGCACTTCAAAAATTAAGATGGAAAGATTGCGGTAAACACCATGCAATATCTAGATATTGCATGGTGTTTACCGCAAGCTTTCCATCTCAGTTGTCTGTCACCATGAATAGCTTGAAATCCCATCCACTTCCAAAAATGTTTATCATTTTATGTGTTTACACCTGTTAACAGAGAAAGGAAGTGGGGTACAGGAGAAAGAGATTACTAGTCTTCATATGGAGAGCCTTCTTGCTGGTAAAGTATCACATTTTAAACCATGCAATTTACTCAATCATTTCTCTGCTGTCATTCACTGTGAAGATTGATGGGAACAATGGATCAGTCAGTGTAGGATGGCAGTTGCTCCTTTACTTTGCAAATCATAATGCCTCGCTTTTAATATCAAAGAAATTCTTTTCTTTTCATATTTGTGGATTGCTGTTTCAATTTTCAGACGATGCTGAAGTCTCGGCCCACCTGGCACATAACCTCATCCAAGCCAGCATAGATGTGGATTTTCTACATTCACGTCATCCCACTACAGCCTCCTTAAAGATGGTATCCATGAGTAGATTTTTGTCCAAGTTACATGGCATAAATTTCTAGAGTCAGTAGTGTGTAAAGGAAGGTGAATTGTAATAGAAGTTGTAGGTTTCAGCAAGAGACCTTGTATCAATTCAAACAGATAAATAATTTTTGTTGTTTTTGGGAGAGAAGGATTTTTAAGTAGGTTGATTGAATTTCAGAGCTATACCAACTACAACCTTGCTAGGAAACCAATATTTGGGTCAGATGTCACATCATGATATGGTAGTGTAAGGTTAGCATGAATGGCTTGTGCTCTTCTCTCACCACTGTGACTAGGGTTTGATTCCTGTGAGTTTTTAGTTTCCTTCTGTGTTATGGGGGTTATCTCTGGGTTGTTTTGTTTTCTTTCATTCACCAAACAAAAATCAACACAAGCAATCTTTGGCTGTGCTGGTCAAATAAGGGTCATCTGGCGGCTGTCTGAGGCACCTTAATATATATTCAGCTTGATCATGTTATAGCAGCATCCTACGTATTTAAAGCCTATGGGCTGAAAGTAAGGAGGATCCCCTCTGTAAAAATAAAATAAAAATAGTTAAGTTTAATTATCAGGAGTTGACTTTGCTATGTCCTCAGTAAATGGAAAGCATATTCTCTGCTCTGACAATTGCTTCAAACAACATTTTGATGTGATACTGCTAAAATTTTAACGGTCTGTCTTTTTATCTTTTTCATCACAGTTACTCCAAGACTTGTCTGAGGTAGTCAGCCAAGCTGACAGCATCGCTGAGGAAATAGATCACATCAGATACAGACATGTAATTACTGTGAATGGAACCAAGTAAGTCAGATTGATATTCTTCAAAATCATCTTTATCCTTCAAGTAGACATCTAGTGCCCTGATAGTGGAGCAATCCATCAAGCCCCACCACTTAGTGTTCAGCCAATTAGTGTGCACATGTAAGATGGAAGTTAAGGAAAGCAATGTGGCACAGCATACAGTGGATGGGGCTTTCTGGCTCACTCTATTGGCAGTTGGTCATTTATCTGACAGTTCTATATTAGTTTATCAGAAAATAGTCATTGTATTAGAGCGCGATAAAAATCTGCTCGGCAATAGGGAAGCTTATAACGAGAAACACTTCATGCTTTTTTGAATTGATAGAGTAGATGAACAATTTTGGTTGTTAGTTTTACAAGCACTTGGAGTGACAGTGTTTCATTAGAAGTTTTGAGTCATCACCTACTCCTGGTAACCCTTTTTTTGGTAGCTTATTAGTCAGAACATCAGGCTTATCCAGATTTAAAACCCTTGCATTTCACTTCATTTTTCTTAAATAATAAATGATAATTTATGTCTCCATAAACACAACCATCATGGGCCAAGAAAGATCACATTGATGCATTGTCCTGTCTTGACCAATTATATTGTACATTTGATTTTCAGTGCAACCATTGAGTTTTCCAACCTGGATGCAATGGTCAGGTTCTTGGTGACATTTAAATTCTTTCCTGGTGGCTACCCATTCAGTTCCATGTCAGCCAACTTCAAGCACAAGATTGGCATCCTCAAGTAAGTCCACCCTCTGAATTGACTACCTTTTGAAGGTCCTATTATTTCAATTTTTACCTTGATATTTTCCAAGGCAGAGGATGTCTACTTAAGTTCTGCTTGAGTTATCCTTATTCAAATAAAAAATTGCTGGCTTTTCCTTCTTAGAGAGCAAGATGTTCAAGCAGTCATTCATGAAGTCAAGCCTGGATGGACTTATCTCAGCAGACTTGTGAAGAGAATCAACCTCTTGATACAGCAGTGTATATCCAGTGAGGAATCTACATTCTGATCAGATGGTTCTCAAATCTCAATTGTCTTCAAATGAAAGCTTGGCTGTGGTTGCATTTACCTTGTGTTGTTAGAGTCACTATGACCACAGATATTGAACACTTCCATTATTGCACAGTTGACATTCACAAAGCACAATTAAAGATGGATGGCTCTGCGAACTTAGAGGATCTGGAAAATGTATTGATGAAAGAATGTCATGGGTATCTTTGTTACTAATTGAATTGTGAATTCAATTTCCACATCAGGCGTTTTGTCTGTTAATTGTACATGTATATAGTGTATATAATACAATTCTTGAGTGTTGATTTGGAGAGTTGAATCATTTTCCTTCTGTCTTGTCATCACTGTTCAAACATCTGAGGGAAAAAATACAGGTACACATTACATTCTTATCAACAATTTAATATTTACTTGGAAAGCTTCAAATAAAATCATTTGCAACGTGTCATAAAGTGCTCAATGTGATAACGTTCCCATAATGACAAAGCTCTTGCTATTACAATAAACATATTCACACCAATCACGATCACCAATATTGATCAATCAAATAATTTTGTCTTCAATTGAAGCATTAATTCTAAAAGTGAAAGAAGAGGTTTACAGGAAACAACTGACTAATGTAAATGGCAGTGTGGTAGCTAGTTTGTTCCAATAGCGTTTTACTTACACTTTTAAACATATTTAAGGAAAATAAGTCAGAATTATTCAAATGTTTTAGGCAGGAGTTTTGAAGTTTTTGTTTTGAAGTCAAAAATGGTTGAATTGCTAAGGTGTGGTTTAACTCTTTGAGAATCAAGCTCCCTCTTAAAAATAGAACAATGTAGATTGTGCAGCTCTTTAAAAATGAAAATGTTACCAAAAAAGGGTGGGTTCGAGTCCCACCCGAGTAAGCTTGTGAGGTTTTTTCGCAAGCTCTCGGACAAGCACTGAGCATACAGTGCTTATTGATATACGTTGGGTAAGGGCAAAACCTGTTATATATAATTAACATCTCCCCAACGCAAAAATACATCTTGAAAATATACATAAGGGAAGGTTCAGTTAGCATATTTGAAAATAGTACTTTAGTTGATCAATTTATTAATTTAATGTCCAACATTTATTTGGTAAATGTATGCAGTGCCAGTAGACTCTTATAAATGTCAATGTAAATGAAACTCGCATGAAATTACATCAATGATTTCACATAATGTAAATGTGTGTTCTCGAAAAGTATCATTTGCTTAAAAAGCTGCTTAGACTGAGATGCTAGGACGTGTACATTCATTGAAGAACATTTGTAAGAGAAATGCCAGGTTTCTGCAAAATAAAGATGACTGTTCCGCCAACTCTTAGAGTTTTCATTACTGTGTCTCTGTGAAATCATCCCTTCTAAACATTAAGCTACTTTGATATTTAGATTGTGATGTATGGAATTCAGGTCTCAGGGCATGATACCGCTCCAGTACTGGTCGTTTGGATTCGCAGCGCTTACGAGGCTCAACTTCATTCATTCTCTCCCTCTTGTCCAAGAACAGGCTTTCGTCATGTGGACCCTTAGGAATTATTCCACTTACATCACAGTTCTGAAAAAAATGAAAATGTAGTAAGTGTGAGTAGTTTTAGAGGGGAATTTCTGTCTTTCTCTTCCTGTTAGAATTCCATTTCTTTTGGAAACAAGGGTCTTATGTCCTTATTAAACTACACGCTGAATAACCTTTGCTATGGAGGGAAAGATGACATCTCCCATGATTAGCAATGTTATTGCTATTTTGCACATAGCTACAAAGGCATTGAAGTGTAAGACAGGTGAATACAAGACCATTACAAAATGACTATTGGGAAGCCTACGAAAGTGGAACATGAGATGTATAGTCAAACCTTGTTACTAAGAATACCATTAATTATGCAACATTCTGCTTATACATGTAACAAGGACGTTTTTAGGTCTCAATCTTTTGTTGTTTTCGTTCTTGAAAATACAAGGTTCCTCATATGTTATCTGCAAAGTCAGAGGAACCTCTCCTGAGGTTTGACTATTTCTAAAACTAAGATGCAGTGGAAGCAAAACACAGTCAAATCTTGCGACAAAGTTGTTGAGACCAGCTGAAATATCTTGTTATTACCACAATCTTGTAAAAGAACTGCAAAATTAAAAACAAAAGAGATACAGATCCTGAGAATTTGCTCTTTATAAAAGCATTTTGTCACAACTATGCTCTTTATATTGACGGTCAACATTTTTTCTTCATTGATAATGTTAAAACCTTTTTCAGTACATCCATTAACACTTCAATTTCACAGTCCCATCCAAATTTGCTGCTATACATTTGATGATTTTATTCAACCAACAATGGCAAACACTGTTCATTTCTAAAGTTAGTTGTTGAATTTTTACCTTCATGATTAGTTCTCTATTTCTCATGTCATTTTTCCATTCTGGGACATATCTCCGAGGGATTACAGGATGGAGCTTGGAGAATTCAGGAATGCTGAGAAAGTAATATACCAAATCATTGTCAAATAGGTCATTCTATAAATTAGGGGTCCAATTTTTCTGTGTCCCTGTCACATCCAACATACACGTAAGTCGTACATTCAGAATACATTAATTTCAAAGAGTGATGAATTTATGCAAATTGCATGCACCTGCCAGACAAATAGAAATAGTTTGAAATCAATTTCAGTGATATTTCCAGATCAAATTACACAGGTCAGGAGTAACAGACACAAAAAAGTCACATTTTTGGACCCTGAATTTATAGAATAACCCAAATCTGCAAGTTACATGTAGATGTGGGTTCTGCAAAGCAAAATAACTGAACAGATGTCTTCCCAAATACGTACAAATAGGGGCCTACAACAAAAACAAACGTCTTCATTACAGACCAAAAGTTTCAATTTCTTTTCTGTGCGGAAATTACTGTGACTGCCACATGAATCTACACAAAATGTCATTTTGTATACAAGATTTGCATGATGGTGAGGAGCCTACATATAGGCTAATATTAGGCCAAAGTTGACTGGTGGTGCTTGCTCATGGCATTATGGGGTACACCTTGGCCAAGTAAAGTTGGCCAAGTGACATGTTGCTTTAACAATGAACGTCAGGTAGAATGGAGGTATGAGTTGTCCAAGCCAAACTAAAAGATGTCCAAAACTCAAAGGTGTAAATCACTCTGCTTAATCTGTTTAATTGCATACTCAATGATGAATTGTAGGGATGCCAGACAACTTGACCATTGAGACAATTCCACTAGTGGGACTGCTCGACCATTTACCAAGTCATCTGTGAAGACTATTCAACTCTGCGCTTAATATGTGAACATGTTAGTGAGTGCGGGCACTAGGTTGAATATCAACATGCTTGAGAAATATGCATGTGGTGCATAATTTACGTTGTTACCTGACTCGGACCCGGTGACATACATGTAGTATGCACAGGACCTGTGCCAGTGAGTGACACATCAGCAGCCCTGACCAGCAAGGGGTCAAGCCACGACAAGCTGTGATGTGCCATGCACGGTGGCCTGGCATAATGTCAGCACAATGCAGGCAGTTGTCTGCCCATTCGAGGCACAAACACAAACAGTTTTCCTATCAATTGAGTTGTTGTTGAGCTCTAATTCAGCGGAGCGTTCCCTAACGTGGTGCACTTGCAAAAACTTGCAGAAAATCAAACATAAGTAGTAAACATTCATTTGAAGTTGATGAATTCTTGTAAAGCATCATTACTGCCTCTCAAATATCCATCAACAAGTTTGTCAGAATTTTGGGCACGTTCTAAAAAAGTTCATTTTGCAGGTCAGAAAAAAGTTGGAAAATCGGGCAAAAATAAAATTTCATTCAAACTTTGTAACATGTAAGCCTATGTAAAAATTGTGATTTTTATGAATCAGAATATTTGAAGTTTGATGAAGTTTCACCAATTTTGAAGTCTAAGCTTAAATATTGTCTGTTAAGACACAAAAAGTGAAAAATGAAAGTGTGCCATGTTAGGGGCTGCTAGTGTTGTTGTTGAGACCACTTGAGACCTCTGGGGGCTGCGCTACAGTAGGGTAGGCCGAATGAGTGCAATCTTTGAAAGTGCGCCAATTTTTAATTTTGCACAACCACAGACTTAGGCCCCCCATTGCCTTAAAAATTGTGCTGAGTGATAAAAATTGCATGGATACATGAAAAACAGGCAACGGTTGTACGTAAGAGACTGACATCAACTACATATTTTGCTGGGTCTGTTTCGTATGTGACGTGTGTGAGCTACATGTGCAGTGCCCTTTGTGTATGTACTTATTCAAGTTATTGGGGCCAGGGCATGGTACGTCACGCGTTACGCCGGCCAGCTGCAAGAAATGTTGCCATTTGAGCATTGTGATGAATAGGCCTACTGCCATGTGAAAGCAGAACAAATTCCCCTGCCGACATTTATTTCAGACTTTTCTTCCCTCTGAAAGAAATTTCTTGCGAGAACTATTAAAATCTCCTGTTGACACTTAGGCCAAGGGTCTATTTGGAAAATTCTTTGAGCCGTAGGCCTAGAAATAGGCTTAGGGGGCCTAGGCCCTACAAAAGTAGGATTCCATACAAAATAACAAACAATCACGGAAAATAAGGATTTTGAAATGACCCCCCAAACCAATAAGGCCTACATATAGTTTGTACTGGAATCCTAGACTTAACTCAAGGCAACAGTTTCCCAGCTTGAATTGACCTGTTGACTCGTGCCAGATACATGTAGGCCTAGCAGTAGCTGGAGTCCTCAATTTCAAACTTTGAGGGAATGAGAATCCCTGCGCTGCCGGCTGGTGGACGTAAATTAGGTGCACACATGGTGCACTTAAGACCTACCTCACATTTTCAGGTTTCAGTTCCGAGCGGCCAGCCATGGTTCCTTATCAAAAACAAAGCTTTAAATCATTCGTGAGTATGACAGAGTGCAAACTGAAGCGCAAGCAATGCATGCAGTGCATGCAACGAAGCTAGATATATGCATCCTGCTAGCTGCAGATTGAGCTTGAGCGTCTGTTGCCATGGCAAGGTCATGGGTTATGACACTGGTCTCTTTTCGGTCCGTTGGCGCAGCACGCGCCACACCGTGGCCGACCCCGGCCAGCTAGCCCGAGACAATGACTGCTACGAAAGCCCACTGGTGCCGTGAAGCATTTTTTCAAAAGGTAAATTAAATTTTTCAAGTTGGTTTTTACGAGATCTGTTTTTAAAGTTCGTTTTGAGAAAATAGATCTTAACTTTCTGGACATGTAGTTTTTCAACTTTTTAGAGACAAAAAGTAGAATCTTGTTTTAAAAGAATTGTCGATGATTGCTGGTGATAGTACACGTACACATGTATTGTGATTCGACAGCAATGAATTTTTGATAACTAGAAGGCCTAAAATGAACGAGTTCTTAGACCACAGTTATATCTCGTAGAAATAGGCTGGGAGAAATATGCGTTAAAAAAATCCAGGAAAATGTACCTTTCAAACGAACTTTAAAAATATATTTCGTTCTCATAAAAACGACCCCCCTAACCTTAACCCCAATTTCTAAATTAATCTCGTAAACATGGGCGTAAATCATGGGGGTGGGGTAAAGGGGGACATATCCCCCACTCTTTGAGGGAGGTGGGCTATTGAGTTATCCTCCCCCCCCCACTTTTTGAAGAATTTTTTCAGACTTCCAACGACTAAAAATGCATTCAGTATCACTCAAAAAGGCAAGATAATTTAGCAGTCACAAATATGCCATCCTAACAGCGACCTCTATGTAGAGTTATATCCCCCCCCCGCTTTTCAAATTTCCATGGTCAGGCAAGTCATTGCCCCACCGCCTTTCCCCATCCACCATGCCCTCCTCCATTTCCAGCACAAATTTACGCCACTGCTCGTAAAAGCAAACTTGGAAAAATATATCTTTGGAATTAAAACTTGAAAAAACATCCCAAAAACGACCTTGCAGGAAATGTACTTCACTTTTCGAAAATTATTAGCAATTATACAAGTGGGCTTTCAGTTCTTAAGTTGTCACTAAATATTTTTTCCCATTTACCCTCGGATAACCACGGCCTTTCCAGAGCTGTGCGTTTTGGCTTTTTGTCTTCAGCCTGATTCCTTTTTTTCTAAGTCAGGCAGTGGAGGATTTGTTTAAAAGAAAAGGTAATTCATAAGTCAGAATTTTGACAGGAAAGCTGGGGACTGGTTTCCCGTCCCATACTTATAGTCTCCAGACGAATAGGGAGAGGGACCCGTACCAGGAAAGTTGCCCCGAGGCTATGCGTGAAGATTGTCTCCTCGCAGGACTGAGTTTTGAAAACCGTTTCCGAGAGTTTCCAAAAATGGCAGACATTTTCCACACCCATTTCGTTGTTATTCAGGAATCGCCGACGATAGTCGTCAGCAGACACATTGTACATGTACATGATGCATAAATAGCTTTTTTTTCTGATATAGACCCTTGCCGGTGGTATACTATAAGAACCAGTGAAGAAATCGTGTGAAGTGCAACCCCAAAACAGTTCAACAGTTTTTTCATGGTGGTTTCTGCATGGTGGAGATAGACTAAACAGAGGGCCTGTGGTAAAACCATGCAGATACATCATGATGTAGATCTCTTTTTGGAAGAGGTATGGTTCTGACAAGAACCGTAGGGTGGGCACTTGACGTTTCAACCAGTGTGCTCTGGTCGTTCCCAGGAGTGGAGCGCCCGTTTTAGGTGGGTATGTAGGATTGTTTGAGGATTAGCGTAGATCCCTGGAGCATTGAAGCGTGAGACGGATGCTTGGCAGTGAGGCTGGTCATGCGTGATAGAGGATGCTCACGGTGCAGACTACAGGTAATTGGCTGGATCATTGATGCACTGGATGGAGGCGAGGAGGATGCCAGGGCTGAACTATGGTGGTAGGCTGCTGGTGGGGCGAGGGGTAGGTTTTGGGTTGAGAAAACCCTAACACCAGGGAAGGTCAGCGGCGTAAGTAGCTAGGATTTTACGTGTGGGGGGAGGCACAACGGAGGCACCCGCATTTTAGGAGGCACCAGCTTACAGTGGTGTTTTGGGGAGCAAGATTTTGTTAGCCTTAATCAATCTCCACTCATCCTTTGGGGGGGGGGGGACGTGCCCCAGGCTCCCCCTTGCTACACCACTGAGGGAGGGGGGGTTCGGGACCAGGCGGGTATAGGAGACCCATATGCCCGGGAGGGGGTGACCTTAGTAGCGGATGCCAGATGTCGCTGAGCTGGAATCCTACGTCTCGTGGATCATGGTGGAGTATCGCTTCATTGATTCTTCTGGGTAAGCTTGACGGGGCGATGAGTTGGGTATTTTTGGCACACTCGTCTCGAACTTTCTTACACTTTGATAACACTGACCGTGTTATGCCATGTCCCTGAAAATCCCGTCATAAAGTAATCTCTAATTCATCGATTCACTACAATATGAATTCATAACTTTGGCATGACAGCCCGAGTGGCCAGACCGGGCGGGCTGGCCACAGGGTCTTCGGTCTGAGCCTTGCAGTAACTGAACCAAACCTGACTTGTGGCTTGTCGAGTTCTTCCTGTAAAGACTCAGGCTCCTTGGCGTCCTATAACGCCAAGCACTGTGAAGTTATTTCACTGTGGCGTAACAACATAAGGGCCACAATGGGGGAACGTGCTTCCCAATGGAGTCATATCCTATGCTCTCCACTGGTTTCGAGAAATGACTTTATGACCGAAACAACCGAATTCCCTTCGGCGCAAAAAGAGTTGCGTGCCCCAGCTTCAACAAAGCCGGGTGCCCCAGGTTGCAAGTAAATAAGTTACATCACTCTTCCGTACCTCTTTCGCCCGTAGTGAATGAAACAAGCCTATATAACCTGTGGATTCGTGTGTGAGGCGTTGCTATCCGTCATTATTGTTTTATAGATCTTTAGCAGTGAAGATTGCTCTAATTGCGGCCTTCACCGGCCACCCTAGAAATTCCTCCCTCGCAATACAGATACCAAGACTTCACATTGCAAGAAATTTGATTAAGGCGCAACAGTACCTGACTATTCACGCTGCGTACACGGTGCAGGTGGAACTGGAAGATTTTTTTCGCTGAAGAGTGGAGCTCTTAATGTCTCATTATTAAATGTATTCGAACTTGTGAGTAATGGTAATATTGAATCCATAGCAAGGTACGTTTGAGTATACTCTATTCAATAGTTTCGCTTTTGATAAAATTTAGCGTTTCTGTTCGGATTATCCTCCATGGGATTTTGACTGTCCAGATTCCGGACACGAAAATGCCATGTGCGTACCCCCAGAACTGTCAGTGACTGGAAGTGACTAGCTACTAACCCGTGAAACCTGGTCTGCTATTTTTCTCAAGACTCTTAGAGGGTTCATGCTTGGACTCTGTTTCTGCATCAATTGAAAAAGGAAATCCCAAACACAATGATAAAATTGGAAAATGAATAGCACAAATGGGTCGGATTCGAACCAGGGTCTGTGGATCTGTAGTTCAAATCTCTACAAACTAAGCTACCGAAGCAACGTAATGGATTCCCGTTTTTGAAATGTCTTAAATGGTGTATTGCATTGTCCCCTCTTCATGAATCATTTGTCACCCCAGCTACTGAAAAAAAGTAGCGCACCAGGTTTCACAGGCTAGTATTAAGTCGCTTCCTCAGTTGACTGTGGGGTCCGACGTCCACCCCGCTCAAACGGACGTCGGACCCCACAGTTCTGGGGGTACCGTGTGCAGGTGTCCACTGTCCAGGCCAAAGATCGTGTGGGGCGGTGTGGACATCCGGGAGTTTCGCAAAATGGCGGGTAGCAACCACACTAGCCCCACTAGTGTGGCACTTGCCCCACTAATGTGGCATAGATTCTCACTCCCGATCCATCCTTAGCCACACGTCCGTATGCGCAATTCGTGTTGGCGTACTGAACATTTTCGGTGCACCCACTTATCATCGTGGGCACAATTTCTTTTGCACTCGAACATGATTCTTGACCTGTCCGTTTTCTAAAAACCATTTATTGAATGATTTCACTCACGTTATTCAGGTATTTTCCAGTCTTTTTGCCTATATCCATTCAATCTAACGGGCTCGCTCGCTCTTTCGGTCGCCATCTTTAAAATAAGATTGTTGAACAATACGTCACTTGACCCCTCATCGTCTCGACGGCTGTTCCATGTCAAGACATATGTAATAAACGGACTGAGCGATAAGATACTACATGTACCAATGGACTCTTCCAAACTTTGGCAGCAGTTTAGATTTCTCTTGACATAGAACAGCAGTCGAGACGATGGGGGGTCAAGTGACGTAATGTTCAACGACCTTATTTTAAAGATGACTGTGAGCCAGCCCGTGAGATTGAATGGTTGAAGGCAAAAAGACTGGAAAATACCAGAACAACGTGAGTGAAATCATTCAATAAATGGCGCTAAGAAAGCGGAGAGGCTAAGGATCATCTCTGTGTGCTAAAGAAATCGTGCCCTCGATGATAAGTGGGTGCACCGAAAATGTTCAGTACGCCGACACGAAATTGCTTATACAGATGTGTGGCCAAGGAATGAGCGGGAGTGAGAGTCCGTGCCACACTAGCGGGGCTAAGCGCCGTGTAGTAGTGCAAGATGGAGAACTTCGCCGTGAAATCATATAAAACGTGGTAATTGCATGGGTGCATTTAAGTTGGCAATATACCTGCACAATGTATGTTAATGCAACAGGCGCAGGTGCTGCTACAGGCACACACACCTGATGCACCTGTGCCTAAGCATCAATGTGGACTGCGCAGGTGTATTACTTACTCAAATGATGATTATACTTTTTGGCAGAGTTCTCCATCTTGTGCCTCTATTCAGTGCTATGCGATCTTTGTTCCGGACAACGCGATCATTTGCCAACTCGACTTCGGACAATTTAACTGTTGAGACAACTCTCAACCATTAAGACCATTATCAAAAATCCCTGAAGCAAAAGAAATCGACAAATACATGTACATGTATTTACAGGGCAATATGTCACTCACTACGTGTGATCCCAAATACTTTTTTCATACTCAACATTCATATAAACTTTCGCATCTAATGACTGTTTAATCGAAATGACTTTTGAAGTTTCCATTTTATAAAAACTGGCCGAAAACTGAATGCATATTTTTTCCCAGTTTCAGATTGAGAAATACACTTTCCAAGCCTAACTTACTACATGTCTTCGGAATAGCAGAAATGAATGTGATGTAATGGGTTCATCGACTGTGCGGCACGGGGGACAACCTGACTGAATAATTTTCGCGATCCCGAACTGGCAAAATGACTGGATAATAATGAGACATCTCACTGGTTGAGATGTCTCTCTGTCAAAGTCAAGTTGTCCTAATTGACAACTTGGCAATTGGTCAAGTTGTCCAACGTCCCCGTTCGACAACTCAACCGTTTGCCAACATTAGTTAAGGAGTGCAAAAGAAAAACCAATCTGTCCCACCAGTTGACCAGACACATCCATACATGTATCATACACATAACTCTCGCCAACCATGCTCCAACACAGGCGTGACAGGCAATTACTTTATGAACTGTCAACTGGCACACTTACCTCAAACTGAGGCTGTTTGTTTTCCCATTGGGTAACATATCCCACTAGTAATATGGAAATACAGTTTTACTCTTTCATTTTTATACAAGTGAATAAATTTTTTATATCATTTTTAATTAAGAACAGTATATTTTAAATAATGAGATTATTTGCCAACTACGAAATTTCCAGTAGTTGGCATCGGGAGTGCAAGCATGGCACACAAATCTGAAACTTGAAGGTCCAATGGCCTTAATTATTTACATGTATGCCTATTCAGAGGAGCAAACATGGTGAGTTGAAAGAGACTGCATTCAATTAGAATTTAGATCAACTGATTAATGCATAACTAATGAGAGTCTTGCAAGTACTGAATTTTGAAGTACATGTAGTTAGTTTGCCCTATTAACCTTTCTGTTGTACATTTTGTTGATCATCAGATCATGTGGAAAATTCTGCATCAATGCCATCAACGTCTGAATTTTGCTTTCAAACATGTTAATGTTTCTATACAGTGTCAAACAGGTCAGTATATCAACAGGTCAGTCTGTTCATGAGGAATATTGAGGAGTCCATGTTTGATTGCCAGTGATATTAAACTCAAGCCTTGACCTTAGCATTCTTTGAACCTGTGCATTTCATGAAATTTATGTTTTCCCTGCAAATCAAATTGTGAAGAGGAATTCATCATTTTACATCAAGTTCAGTGGGCAGCATGGCACAGAATCACAATAAGTGCACATGAGGAACTCTTACTCTGGTTCCTGCTACAAAATTGAAAATTGCGCGAACTATAATGGATAGGCACTTGGCAGAGAACCAATCTCTTACACCCATGATGCATACACAGTACAAATCCAAACTAAGCATTGTGCAAACATTGAAACAGATCAAATCTAGAAAAGTGTTTAGTGATAATTTGTTCCAGTCAAGCTTTAAAAGCTAATCTTTCATTCTTTTTTGTATTTGTATTTTCTGAATTTAGTCAAAAAGTTAAGGCCTTTAAACTTCGTTGAAAGACAGTTCCACTGGCACAGAATGAAATTGTTTGAATTTTGATTTATCCAAATTTGAAACAGTTGTTCTTGCATGGCTGTAGTTGTATTGATAACTACAGAGAGCAATGTTCCATTTTTTACCTTATTTATCCCAGACAAATGTACATGTATACATTCGTTACTCTGTTTTCCCTTATCTTAATATTAAACTGAATGCTCTATACAATTTTGGTCTGAAGTATGCTGAATCAGCTAAAATCTGAAGTCACTCAGTGCTTTTTTTTATAAACATTGGGAAATGAAGCTCCTTTAAAGACTGGGTGTTGATGCAAGAACGTGGGAAGAAATTTGACGTGTTCACAGAATTGATTAATCACCACTCACATGTATTTGTATTGATTTTGCTTTGGTTTTCCTCAGCTTGGTCTAATACCAACACCAGTCTGTGGCAAAGAATGTGGCCTCTGATGTCAGTCATGACCTCTTCTAGAGGGATATCAGTGGACCAGCTTCACAGGCGAGGCCCCTTCCACAAGAAACCCAATCCCAATAAGACCCACCCGACTGACCACCGGCCCCAGCTGAAGGGTGTGGTCTTGAAGACTCTGATTAGGAAACCCAAGAAACCCAACTCGGCCAACAGGAAGTGCGCCAAGGTGCGGCTGAGTAATGGCAGGGAAGTGGTGGCATTCATCCCAGGGGAGGGTCACAATCTTCAGGAACACAACATTGTCTTGGTGGAAGGGGGCAGGACTCAAGATCTACCCGGGGTCAAACACACAGTCATCAGGGGAAAATTTGACTGTGGACACGTTGTCAAGAAAAAGAAATAACACCAGTGCTTCTATTTTTGAAAATACAATATTGAGATGGTATTAATTTGTTTTGCACATTTGTTTCGAATGCTAAACCACATTTCCGCCAACAGTCCCAAAGTCACCAATATTGATAGAAGTTTGCCCACTGCCACTTTGAAGCAGGATGTTGAATAATATTTTTCTCAGATGTAACATTCAACCATGGTAGCCAATCGTCATAAAATGAACTTCCAACATTTCCTGAAGGTTGCTGATATTTTGAAAATATATTATTTGGAGGGTATGATTGAAATAGCATCATTGTGCAACAGTGTTTTTGAGATAATGATCTTTTTGAGAACTGTATACAATAGAATCTCATTAATAAGAAGTCTTTTGGACCACTTGTTATACATGTAACAGGATTCTTGTATTATCAGGAATGAGAACAATGGAGAACAGAAGCTTGGAACCTAAAAATGTCTTTGTTGTATTGACAGTGCTCTTATAAACAAGGTTCGGCTGTATCGATATTTCAAAAGTTGAAATTTGAAAATTCAATTGTAAAATGCAACTGACAACAATGAGTAATGAAAGGAAATGTAGAAATTTAAATGGACGTAAAACCGAATTTCGGCAAAGCCAAATTAGCCAATTTTTTCACAAGATTTGTACAAATTATATACTAGCCCATTTGCTACAATAAAATGTCAATATATGTATGTATGCCTTCGTTGCACATGATAGTGGCCTTTGGTTTTCCGCAGAGATTACAATGATGAGAAAGAATTCTGGATGAACCTTGTTCAAAAACTCGAGAAAGTAAGATAGCTGTGATGAGATGCAGATGTATCTAATTTATAATTTTAGTCCGTGTGATGTAACCAGGAATTCTGAACACTGACTGGAATATCTAGTAAACCTCTGTACCACATGTACCTGACTACCATTGTTAATTACATCCTCCCATTGTTAATTACATCCTCCCATTTATTGGTCACCTACATATTTGTCCAGTACAGGTGCGGTTCCTATCTCCTCCCATTTATTGGTCACCTACATACATGTCTAGTACAGGTGCGGTTCGTACCTCCTCCCATTTATTGGTCACCTACATACATGTCCAGTACAGGTGCGGTTCCTACCTCCTCCCATTTATTGGTCACCTACATACATGTCCAGTACAGGTGCGGTTCCTACCTCCTCCCATTTATTGGTCACCTACATACATGTCCAGTACAGGCGTGGTTCAGGGGGGGGTTAACTCCCCTCCTCAAAACTTACCTGCTCCCTTGAAAAAATGCAAAAAAGCAGTACCGAAAGTTAAAAGGTGACATCACATGCGAAGAGTCCAGCCCCCCTCTAAAACTGCGCCTGGTCCTGTATATGAGGGTTTTTTCTGTTCCACTCCTCTGTTGTGGCTTTTCAGACCTTGTCAAAGGAGTAGCTCAAATAAATGGCATTTCCCCTTGAAGTTTTGAATGTTCTTGTAAGATTTTATTAAAATTACACATACGTGTGTATTAAACAGATACTTTTTAAAAAAATATATGGTTAACCGAAACAGATTTACTTAGCCTAGCGCTGATAGAATGATTGCGGTTAACTTGGTGTTCTAGTCAGGACAAATGAACAGAGTGAGTGCTAAAGAAATGAGAAAAAATAGGTAGCAAAATTAGTCGATCTAAATTCGTTGTACAGTTTCCCCATGACGCAGTGTACGAGATATGAACTGTTGGCATTTGTTTTGTATTCTACTAATAATACTTGAAAAAAGTTGCTGTATTATGCTCAGAAGTTTTTCTGGATCGATACTGAGGAAAGAAATTCTTATCAAAGCAGATAACATGATTTGAATGTCATGATCACCCTAAATAACTCTGATTAAGCAGTAGGTGTGGCAGTAGCAGTCCTAGTTGATTAAAATGTGGCATTTACATTATAAAGTGTAACATTTAAAGAGCACCTGTAAGTAAAACATGTTTTCTCTGATTTTATCTATTCAAATACAGTAAATGTGGGAGCATTTATATCGAACGCAGTGTCATTTGACTTCTGAGCTCAACTATAACAAACTAAAAAGGGCTTTTTTTCTGTTCATGCCAAGATTAGAATTCTGTGCTAATACTATGCAATGTAGCCATTGTTTGGCACGCACAAGGGTTTACCACTACGAACACAGGGCGAGGGTTCTCGTTTTCTCTGTTTTAGTCTCCGAATGATGCAATCTACCTTCAAAATTCGCATCTTGGCATAAACAGAAAAAAAAACCTTCTTAGCTTGTAGTTGAGCTGTGAGAGAAATGACACTGCGTTGCATTTGTATGCTTCCGTATTTATTTGAACAGATAAAATCAGAGAAAACATGTTTTCCTTAGAGGTGCTCTTTAATATGCTTTGAGAAAGTCTACTTTCTTTGAAAATAACTGTTCCCCTATTCACATCGTAGGTTTTCATGTGAAATCACAAACAGACCTGGCAGCATTTCAGAAATAATTGATCTTGACAAGTATTTGGTTGGTGAAGTTTCTCAGAAAAAAAAAGAAATACAATCACTTCAACTGAGTATTTGCACGCAAAATTCATGAAATGAACAACACAGATAGGCAATCGAATTACCGACTAAAATGTTTTCTAAAAAAAGAGATTAAATTTCTCAGGCTGTATGTCATTTTCATTATTTTACGGCGTTATTTTTATATTTAGCCATAACAGGTTTTGAAATTATTGCGTAACTGCTTTGTAGCTGTTCGTTGGGACAATAAGCAAAACAGTCGTGTGACTCAGTGTCTCTGTTTCGCGCTACGCTTTCAACGTCATGGGTATAATAAATATTGGCGGGTCAGTCTTTGTGCACGAGTCGGCCTTGTCCGCCGCGTTTGTGGCATACATTACGCATTGTCCTCGATTAACCCGAAGCCATCGAGCAGGTCGGAACCATTACCTAACAACTCAAGAATGACCAATCAATTCATTCGATAGGAATTATAAACTCCCGTTGCTTGCCTAACGGTGGCGCTGATTGGCTTGCGGGTGATAAGGCCCGCCTACACATGCTTATGCGGCCGTCAAGTTCAGGTTCAGGTCAAAATTACAACGAAGGGCCGGCTGCATGTACATGTATGATGTATACGCAGACTACATGTACAATGTGCCGTTTGTGTAGGCGATGCATGCCAGACATGTCGATTTGAACGGCTGGGAGTTCAAGCGGTTTGTTCTCCGCTTTGACGAGAATTTTGAAATAAAGGTAGGGGAGATTTTCACAAGTATTGATTCGGATTTAGCCCACTAACTGCTGCAAAGTTTAAGGACGTATCGTAGATCACCTACAGGTGAAAGCACAGTCAAGAAAGCCGCCTACAGCTGGTGTGTTTTGTTTCGTGGTCACCTCGCTAGGACAAGGTTAGTCTGAAATCTTCATAAATTGACCCAGATAGTTACGTAAGGGCGTGTCAACCGTGTTTTTGTTTGTCTCAAAATTTTGTGTTTTCAGTCATTTCTAGGAATAAATGGTAGGTCCAGTGTGTGCCTGTTGTTACGCTGAATCTTACTGCAATTTTCCTGTTGGTCCCAGAAGTTAGGGGATTACGTAATGTGTCGTAATACGTGGCGCGCGCTTAACGTTGGGAAATAGTGATCACCCCCAGCGCGCCATGACATACATGTACAGGTACATGTACACCAGTTTGGCGTGTAGAGTTGTGATTCAACATTGATGTTCAATCAGTTGGTAGCCTTCTCAATTGGAAGCGACATTCTAGCCGGTTTCGAGTGATGATCAGTTGTGATTTTTCATCACCGTCAATGTGTGTACCTTCGGAGGCTTAGCTGTAATACAGCATGGCTTTGTTCGTGCAAACTACAAATCCGCTGTGTTTCAAAGGACTAAGGTTTGTTGTTCAATTCAGTGGTTATAAAAAAATGACACGGGCTTGGTATGTAGGGTGGGTGGCGTGTTCTTAATCCATGGTAGGGCCTATTGTAATTGGGGTACGTTATTTGATTTTAAAGAAGTTTTTGACGAAATATGCTTAATTTTCTTTTACTACTGTTTACTGAATATTGAGTACATGTATGTGGAAAGTATGGTTGTACATGTATATATATAATGGAACGACATGTCTTTGTATGGTGACATGATGCCACGAGACTGATTGGGGACAAGAACTTTTTTCTGTACAGTTGAAGAAAAGATGGGTCTTCTATTTTTCTTCACATTTAGATGATGTAGGGCTTATTCTTTATTCTGAAATAACATTTACCATAATTCGATGTTTTCGGTTCAAATTAATTGCATCTGTGGATTAGTAATGTAGTTGCAGTATTGCTTTATGCAATATGGATGATGAGTTTAATTCAGTAATGGTATGAATTATCCTTTCGTTCCATCTCAGTGCTAGAAAGCGTCCACATTCCGACATTTGACTGAGACCGCCTCGTATATAGGCTACTAAAACTGTTCTTATTTGAATGAAAAAATTGCTAGAACAGTGCACTAGTCTGCTCACATCTCGGCTAGAGGAGAGACCAATGTGCAACAATTATGTTGTGGTATTTATTATTTTTTAAGGTTTTGCTGACATTCAAAAACATTTTTTCAAATACTGCTAGCATGGCAAGGGTTGGTGTTTGTTAACAGCACTTTTCAACCATTGTTACAAAGAAAGGCTGGAGAAATTACTGCTTCTGGAATACGTGCAAATAATTCAAGTTTTTTTGAAAATATGGAGATATTACACGACAGTGTTTTGCCTTGATGAAGGCTTAGCAACCTTTCAATGCACGTGCGGATGTTTACATGTATGAGAGAGTATCATCTTCAGTGTCTCCTTCAGTAAAAGATGTCCCTAACCGACAGTTTGCTCTTACATGACAATACTGCTTCTAACAATACTCGACAAAGTGCATCTTCGTATTGGTGATGAGACAATAACCACAGCTGAGAGAAAGGTCCTTGTCCGGGCCATGTTACGTAATGTTACATGTGCGTTGAGACTAACGTATTGAGGCAGCGAGCGGGAAGTTAGTGCTGTGCGTTGCTTCCTTTGTGTTTCGCCTTGCTTTCCTGGGGGTGAATCCTCTAGATAAAACAGCAAAACTCCCCCAAAACAGCGACATAGCTGCCTAGAGGAAAATTAATCAAGTGATTTAACTTTGAAGGTAGGTTGAGAAAGTGATCTCAGCCAAACGGACGAAATGCGGTGGTCTTATCTTCTAAGTTACATGTGATGTGCAGGGTAGATATTTTCGCCAAAACAAATAACGAAGGACGCCTAGTCCGTAGGCGGATGCATGCCGAATACCACAAGTTTAGTTTACGATTCCAAATGATCCTTCATTTTGTCTTGTCTTGGTTTCGACCACAAGAAACTGTTTTAATACACGGTTGTTACTCCACGGTAGAATGAGTACTTTATATTGATTCTTGATTTGGTATTAATATCAGCAGGAACTATGCACTGTGTAATGAGAACAGGACTTATTGCCTTGGTGTGCCGTCTACTGGACATCCACTGGACTTGCTCCGGTTGGGATCAGTGGAAACTCCGTTGGTAGTCTTTCTAGATATCCAAATAAAACTCCTCTCAGTTTGTGTTGAATGTAAATATTTTCTGTTGTGTACAGAATAGAAGATCCAAAATGTTGAAAAGACCTTTGTGTCCATTTTTCGAACCGTTGTAGTTGCATGTAGCCCCTTGTACACTCAATTCACAGAACTTCACCATGTTGTAGCATAGCTAGTGCATCGTGCTTGGCACTATGATTGCAAGCATTTTGTCGAAGTTGCTTCAGTGAATACTAACCTTCCTTCAAAATAAAGAATAAATTATTGGTCTGGGATGTTGAAAAATCCATAATAATGGTTCTTGATTTACAAGAAAAGCGAGACAAAGCTGTGTAGCGCCCTATATGTACATATAAGTATAAGCCGATCAGTCTGGTAGACTGGTTATGTTCGTGGTAGTGCATATGACCTGTCCGTTTAAGTCAAGGGCAGGCCATGGACATCGGTGACTATAAACGACCTGACTTCAGGCATGTATGAGGTGAATCAGCCAGCCCATTTATAAGTAAAACGTATGCAAATAGTGTTTCAAATGTGTATTTCAGTAGTTGAAAAACCATCACTCATATTTCTGAATAGCGACGTGACAGTTGTAAGGGCATTACCAGTAACAATTTTCTAGGGACGATGATTTAATTAAAGCAGAAGTAATGTAAGGGCTTGAGATGCTCCTTGTTCCCATTCTCTCAGTCTAGCCCCGCCCACAAGATGGTGTTATGGGTGTCATATCCTGAGAAAATAAACTTTAACAGATAGTCGTCAAAACTTCAAGAGTAATGGCCCAAACTCTCCCGGAAGCTTCAGAAATTAATAACAATAAACCACCCCACCCCCAGGTCAAGAATTTTACCATTCAAAAACCGTAACGAACGAATCGGTTCACGTTGGACAGACCACTCAACTGAAATAAGAGTTACTGGAATAACATTCATATTAAAACACAATAATCGTGAAAATGCAAGCAGCAGACTTTTGTTTGTATCTCAACTTTGCTTTTTAGTTATAACAATACATATTTGATTTTGCAAGAACATATACACACACACACAGATGATTTGGAAAACGAACAATCTATTTATGCTGAACTGCCAGATTCCTAGTGTGGTCTGTAATCCTACTTTGTGAGTTGATTCCAACGCCGCTTGTATTAGTGACTGCATAAGTATATAGAAATCGATTCAGACGAAATAAAAGCTGATATATGCACGTCAGAGATTACACTTTTCATTGTAATATCACTGTGCGATATTGTGATGCCGAGATGGAGTTGCATGCTGATTCATGTTGATCTTTACTGTAATCAGTACATTAAAAGCCAACGTTCTAGTAAAAGAATTTTTTTCTTCTGAAAGTGGATCTTTATTCCAAAGTCGGAATCAATTCAACAGGGTGTTTAGAGTTATCTCACATGTAAGGGAGGTCAAATTTATGGACCGAGTCTGATTACGAGCAATCTAGTGTTAATGAATATTGCAAGCGAAAAAAGCGCAATAAAGTTAGAGCCAACGTTTGTTTTAAATTCCATTAATAGATTTTTGTTATCTACGTGAAACTGCTGCGTTTGAAAACTAATATTAAGGGTTCGAGTTGCGCGGAACAGGACAATCCAAGTTTGGGTGATTTTTGTTGAAAACAGAGTTTTTGGAGTTTGAAATAATCCGAATGTCGCTAGATCACAAACCTATTTCCCAACTTTGTCTTTTTTATCTTTATAGGTCCTTTGGTAGGTGGCCAACAGTCACCATGTCATCTATCGAAAGCAGTCCTGACCATGCGCGGGATGTGCCCTGTAAACTAGAGCCACAGTCCCCGCCACACAGCGATGACGAACCCACAAATCTCGTGATCAACATCAAAGAGGAGCCAGCGGATGAGGAATACCGAGAGGAATACCATGACAATAGGGAAATCGTGGACGAAATCAGCAAAGATCATCAGCAAAATAACGGGGAACATGTCGCAGAAACGGAAGCAGAGTATTACAAAGAGATCAACATACCCCAAATTGTTGTAGCCCCCAAACCGGAGATCAACCAGACTAAGATGGTGTTATCGCCGTGTATTTCAGTTCCTTTAGCCAATGGAGGATCTCTAAGACCCATCAAATCTGGTCGAGGTACATGCAGGGATCTCTCGAGCACCCCAACGCCACCGCCTATAACCTCAACTCGCCTGGTACCGGTGAACATCAAGGCATCCGGGCCCATACCGATTGCTCTGACACTGAGCAAGCCAGAGGTAGATACGAAGACTAATACGTCAACATTGGACAGCCAAGCACAGGCGCATCACCTAATGACGCTAGCAACAGAAGCAGACAAGATACTGAAAAAGCAAGAGAAGCAACTGAGGAGGGAAGAGGGAATGAGTTCTGACCATACTGCCAAAGTAAAGCTTTGCATCAGTGAGGAGGACAATATGTGTTCGTCGTCTGACTCCAGTGGTGCTGGTATCGATTCTTTCTTGAACACAAACGATCAGACTCTTACACTAATTCAGAGACGAGCTGCCGAAGCGTCGCTGTCTAGCACGAAGAAGACTAAGAGGAAACGAAGCCAACTGCCTGACGATATGAAGGACGAAACTTACTGGGAGAGACGGAGGAAGAATAACGAAGCAGCCAAGAGATCCAGAGATGCCCGACGGGCTAAGGAAGACCAGATTGCCATCCGTGCTGCCTTGCTAGAACAAGAGAATATGAGACTTAGGATTGAAGTAGCTGCACTCAAGGAAGAAACAGTCAGGTTGAAAGGCTTGCTGTATGAGAAGTGAGGAGTTGACATAACACCGCCTGTCCTTGCCCTAGTCACGTCTATCTGGTTTAAAACCTGATCACTGAAAACATTTAAGCCTGTTTTTCTGTCATACAGTCTCTAGAATAAGTCGCCGAGGGTTTTCTAGACATGAGCCCATCGAATGGCTGTCATTTGTAGAAGGCCAAGCTGTTTGACAGTTTCTTCAGAACTGTTTCACAGACAATCGTTTTAATGGATAAAAAGATTCTATAGCACTTGCTTGGCCTGAAATTGGGTGCTGTTAACGCTGCTGCATATTTATAAAGCTTCCGTTGGAGGTCTGGTTCCATAAAGTTCAGTCGAAAATAATACGTCATAGAGAATGGACGAGGACTGTAGATACGTGCAAAGAATTGCACGAATCTACAGTTCCAAGTTCTATTCTCAGACTAACTATTTCCCGCTGTTGCACGAACATGGAGTCCCCGGTCTATGACGCTCTCTCTCTCTGTTAACCCTTCGCTTGACTGCACACCCTTTGTTCCATGACGCTCTCTCTCTCTCTGTTAACCCTTCGCTTGACTGCACACCCTTTGTTCCATTTGTGCACGGGTTTGGGCTACGTGAAACACAGAGTATTCGTGCAATGAAATATACCAAGCAAGATATGGGACGGAGAGGTACCCCCTCCCTTACCTATCCAATCCCTATACACTCTCTAGACTATTGTTACCTAACACATCCCCCCCCGAGAAGTCTGTAAAGAATTCCTGAGATTCCATCAAACAATGATCAACACAAAGGCGGGGGGGGGGGTTCTCTCCATCCCATATCTTGCCTCAAATGTAATGAACACCGTCAGTGCTGGATACATACTCACTTCTCTTTCTTTTGCACCTTGCAATCATTATACGTGTATAATTGCAGCCAAACCTATCGGGCTAAAACAGCCACAGGACTCGATGAAATTGAGGAATTCTATTTCAACTTCATTAAATAATGGTTAGCACTTTTCGAACCACTTTAGAAACTACTCAAAATGAGGTTCACTGATCTTATGTACGAAGGACATGTTCTTATGTACGAATCATTCCGAAAACCCACTTACTACGTATTGCTATTTCGTTTGGAGAGCAATCTTGGATTCAAATTGCGATGAAGACTTTGGAGTTCAATGATAACAATAAAGATTATTTATAAAGCGCACATATCCACTCAAAATTGCTTATAGCGCTACAAAAATGAACAACACAAAAAAATTATAGGCTAACTCATTAAGCAAGATTATACAAGTATGTTTGATAGCCGTTTGAAACGAAATGAGATAAATGTGCTAGACCGCACACTCAGGGAGTAATAATCCTGACAGATCTGTCACCTCAGGACCGATATTATCTTGGTACAACTAGATATACCCACGTAATCTAGTTGGGCAATCTCGTTACGAAACCACAATAATGGTAGCTTTGGTACGGATTTACAATAAATGTAGATTCCTTACAAATCTACAGGTAACTGTAGATTTACAAATCTACAGGTAACTGTAGATTTGTAAAAACAATCCGCACTTTGAACAAAGGGGTGACTTCACAAAAGTTTAAATGTAATTAGTTAGAAATTTCAAGTACTTCAGTATCCATACTCCACTATTAATACTCACCATTGCAGCCCTTGCACGCGTAATGATGGGACATTCAAATTTCCAACTCCCTACTCCAGATTTCTTTGACTTTTCTTCTTACACGTTTGGACCAAGTCCTGTTTTCCGTATATTCTTACGGTTATCTGCCTTGCTACAATTTTTAAGTTATATTCTTCGGTAGAATCGTTTTCTTGAATATTAAAGAACTATAGCGGAATCGTTACCCTGATAACAATCGAGTAATTTAAGCGAGATTGAACAACTCAATCGAATCACCGGAAACACTGTGAAGTGTTATGTATCATTTGTTTCATTCAGCAAGGAAGGCTCGCATTTTATTCAGAATTCTTGTTGTTCTAGCTGTACTAGGAGGAACAACTAGGGTGAAGGTATTAGCCGTGTCCTAACAAGGAGATGGTATAAAACGGGCTGGAAAGTAAAGACATTCACCTGTGGCATTGATGAATTAAATTCAACAAGTGCTGTTTTATCAGGTGATATCGAGGAACACTCTTTGGTGGAGTGTCATTCGTGGATATAAGTTACATCAGGGGAGAGGAATATAGTCAATATAGAGGAGCTTGGCATTGCTAGATTTAGGCGGGATTTCTTAAAAAGGACACGTTTGTTCGTAACCTTTATGCCTTGTAACATTAAGATAATCGTTTCAGACAATGAGCAAGTATTCCTGACGTGTAAAGTCTATGCGCCTTACAATGATGTACATTGGTCACTGTTTAATATGTATTATTACGTCTTGGTCAGGTAGCTTTTATCTTTCAAAAATCATATGCGCCACTCTCGAGAGTTGCTGTACATTAATATAACTGGCATTTGAAGCGGGACACTAGAAATTAATAATCTAATTTTGTTGCTGATGGACTTGATTGTGTGGTGTCTCTGTGGAAAACAAAGCAGTTCGGTTTGGAAATCGTTGGTTTTTTCAGCATTCCATGCTCAAGGCACGGGCGTGTGAGCTGAATTAACCTTAACAGTCCCCAATCCTTCACCTGTTAGAGGACTGAGGACTGTCGGGGTTAATCGAAGAGTTTCCTCAACATGCTGGTATGGTATTGGACTTGGCAAAGGTACCAGTACATCGTCAAGCCTTCATGCCTGTTTTTGGTCAGGTAACACAACCACACAGGGTCAAAGTGGTGGCGTTTTTAGGGTCTTTATGGTATTAACTTATGTACGTGGGATTTTCGAATGTGTGTCTTACACACGAGTACCTTGGAAATCATGAAACCTTACTTTATTTGGACTCCAAAACATTAAACAGCGTAAATTTACAGTGATTGTGTTAAGTCAACTCGATGTAATTTTTTGAAATAGCTGCATGTAAATACAGCACTGATGAAATTATTCATTTTGTCTGAATCGTATACTGATTTTGTTCTTGCTCCTCTTTGCCATTCTTAAAGACTTCTGACAGAAACGGAAAGCCAGCTTGATCTTTTTCATGTCGTACAAGATGAATGTTGAAAACCTATCCCCATCTTACAAGGGGCTACAGTTTCGCAGAATTGGTCCATGAGTCGTCTGAAATCGAAGTAGTTTGTTCAGTTATCTCAGTGGCAAACAATGCACAAAGTAATTACATCTGTCTAGGAATGTGAAGGTCGTTTAGAACGGCCAAAATTATCGTTCAAACTTTATTTTAGACCGCAACTAGATGGGGGAATACATGCATACCATTTAAAGATAGCTGATCGTGCATTTCAAAATATCAAAAGAAACAAAACTTTGAATATGCATGGCGACATTTACTTTAAAGGTTTGAATTCAATGTCGACATTTTTTTGTGAGTTTGCTTGACATCATCCTGGTGTGAATTTCCATCGATTATTACATCGCGTTTAAATTTTCTGCGCTCCACTTCTCGGATCATGCTATGATTAGTTTTATTTACTCGCTAAAACGGATTCCGCAAATGTTCACGTTTTTGTGTTCTCACCGCAGAAAACGGATTTCTCCCCCAAAGATGGAGGGTCTTGATCTTTTTGAAACTTGACATGTATGTAAAAAACAACTTGAGTACATCTGTGCAGTTTTAATTCCTTCCTCCGTGGTCCAATGCAGTGGTTGCTGTAATTAATAGTTTATGTCGTCACACGTTTTGACTCACATGAATTGAGGACATCAATGGGAAATGATTGGCTGACTTACGTCAGGAAATGGGCGTCTGGCGAGAGTGGTATGCCCGATTGTCACAATATTAATGTCAAAATGATTTGAGACATTACTGGAAGCACCTCCGATGGTTTGGCACGAAAAATAGTACTACGACGATATAGGAGAATGTTGTGTGGGTGTGGCTGTGCATAGCTTCCATCCTATCTTCAAGATTAAAATGCCTTTGTGTTTGCTGTTGTCAATGAAACGTTCTTAGTACATTTCGAGCAGTATGACGTATCGTTGAAATTTTAGCTGTCACTCTGCGGTTTTGTACAGCCTCATTTCTAAATGTTAGAAATATACCGAGACCATTGAAAAAATGTCAAAGAGCAATGGTCATTTATTATCATGGAATGTGTCCTCTTTAAACCATCTTTTCACAGAGTATTAGATGTAACTGCAAAGAGGCGAGATTTCATACAGCCCTTTTCTTAAGAAGCACATTTTCGGAATTCTTTCCAAACCTTTAGATTCTTTTGCAAAGTTGTTTGTTTTGTTAATTTATTTCACCGAGTGCGGAGAGGAAAACGAATGACGATATTGTTGGTGTTTGGGTACACTGTGTGTGCAACTAGCGCCCCCCCCCCCCGTCACAGCATAGGACTCTTTGGCACCGTCGTCTTCATGGGAACAAAACACCCGGGACCTTTCCCATTTTTTTTCACGCATTCTGCCTGTGAATTTACACAAAGAGCTATTTTGACATTATAGTTCAGTTGTATTGGGCCCCCACATTTTCTGCATTAATGTACACCGCATGCAAAGCAATCCGGGCGCTCAGGTTTTCAATGGAAGAAATTTATACTAACATCAAAATTAACTTTCTCTCTGTTGTTTATTGTTGTGAAAGAAAAACAAAGTGCCATGGGTAGTTGGTCTATGTCCGAAATGAGCTACCTGGGCCATGGCTACTCGTGTTGTGAGCATGTCCTTGGGTATTTCAGATGGACGAAGACACCTAGCTCTATGGCAGTTGTAGCTGCTGTTCGCTAAGGCGAACAGCAGCTATAGGGGCCGTCCACAAAGTACGTACGCACGAAATGCCGACTTTTCAGACCCCCCCCCCCCACGCATGCGCATCTGGAAGACACTGTGGGTCTTTCTTGTGTCACGACTCATGTTGCGGTTTACAAACGAGGAGTGTTGGCAGGGGAGGATAAATGATGGGGTGGACGCTGAAGGATATTCTGTTTGAATGTTTTTTCCCACACAAAAAATATGATTCTGGTATTTATTTGTATGAGGAAAATGTATTGATATGCTGAAAATGTACTAAAGGCAAATTCTGGTTTGCGTATACGGTACGTATTGGCTTGAACCCCCTCCCGTCAGTACGCATGGTGTACGCAACGGCACCACCCCCCCTTCGCTTCGTGCGTATGTGCATGTACTTTATGGACGGCCCCGCCCCATATTTGATTGATACATATTCGGCCTGAGAAAAAGTTCAACGGGGGAAAAAGTTAGGCTGTGCCACTTCATCCAGCAATTGTTCTTCGGCTGCACAGCTGTGGATGAATTTGGGGAAAAACACCAAACTGTTAGGCAATAAAAAGCTAGCCCAACAGCGTAGGCAGTAGATAATTCCACCTTCTTTGGATAAATATTGGCCATTTTTTTTCCCAAATAATACATGTGTGGTTTTAACTTTCGCCTTCATATCCTCTTCGCCTCGCCTCATTTCACCCCTGATATTGGAGTTTTTAGGCAGTAACAAGTCATGTTTTGCTTGAAGAGGAATAAGCTGTTTTATGTTGACCCCCAAATAAACGTTTTTCATTAATTTAGAACATTATGAGCATAAAAGCAATTTGGATGTTCAGAGATGAAACCTCTCACAAGGAGACAAAGCCAGTACTTGTCCCGATCCCCTTGAAACGACCAATCAGCTTTGATCATTAATTTTAAACAACGCCCTCGCAGCCAATATTTCGTAATAGGTCGCAATTAATAGCCATTGGATGGACGATAATAAGAGGCAGTTTTTGAACACGGGTATGGACTGCAGCGTATGCAATGTGTGCCACTGGATGCTTTGAGATCCATAAGTCAGTTCGAAGTTTCTGCCAAATGTCAGTTTGAGTTTACAAGAGTTCAAATTCCCCCTTCCGTTTCAGTGTTGTGAGCCTAGCCAGCTTGGTTTTGACTGTCTTCCAATATTGAAGGGGGCAAGATTTTGTATGCTTATAATATTTTGATCCTTCTTAAATCGCACTTCGTATTACCTCTGAGTTGGCAATTTGTGATTTGTATGAAAATACATCTGACTTGTTCTACGAGAAGTCTGATAACCAAATATAATTTCCAAATTTTGACGTTCTGTTGGGAATATATTTTAAGCTTGTCGTTCCGACAAGTTTGATCTACCAAGTCCACGATATTGGTGTATCCCACACTGCACGGTTATGTCACACCATGCACGTGCAATCAGTAGAGGGCAGTATGCAAACATAGCCGTTAATTATTAGTTTATGTTTGTCTGGGTTGGTAAGGGTGGCGCTGGAAGGGTTCCAAGAGAACAAACCTCTGATGGAGACAAAGCCGATACTTCCAGTCCCAAACTCCCTTAGGATTACGGATCATTAATCGGAAAAAAACGCCCTCGCAGCCAATTTGTCAAATTCGCAACAAGCAAAGACAGACACTGGGCGTTTTAACGTAGGTGTAGAGCAGTTTCATCACTTAGAAGTGTCTTGTAATTAACAATACAGTCTTGTCTTAATGTTATGATGTTAAGTTGTCTTGAATTAATCTTGGTGTTTATGATATAAACTGGTTGTTTTATATTTGTTATTTCAAAGTCTTGTGGGACGAAAATGAAAAAGCCTGCATGTCGGCCTTTTGAGGGGTAGGGCCCTATCAGAGGACGGTCAAGTTTTCGGGGACGGGGCAAAAAAAATTGGGAATTTCAATTATAACCTTTTGTGGCCTTTCAGAGGAATTATGCCAGATTTGGGGGCTTTCTGTACGCGTTTGGAAGGAAAGCACATGAAATAGTCCCCTAAATCACCTTTCTCTCAGAAATCTTCAAAAAGTAAAATATTCTTGGCCCCCTGTTGACACCCTAGATCCGCCTTTGAACAATACAATAATCTTTTACTTTCTTGCTTTCGTTTTTATTTCACTTTGTAAATTGCTTTGTTTTGTGTGTATACATGAATTGACAAACACTCTTCCAGTATTTTATAATTAGAATAGGCTTTTTTGCAGGATCCAAAGATTTAAAAAAGTATTTTAGGATATTATAAAACAAAAAAGCAAAATAATAAACAAACTCGTTACGAAGACAAAATATTTTAATGTACATGTATATCAACGTAAATGCAGGATTCGTATACCATTCGTATATCATCATCAATTTGTAAAAATACAACAAAGAAATTATGCCCTTGATGATAATAAATTATAAATATTTAAAGAAAATCAATAAAACATTGAAAATAATCGGCAAGGCTACTTTTTCTTTAACTGAGAATAAACTGTTTGAATTTAAAATTTGAAATTGGACTCGGATGCTAAACTTTGCAAGGATTTATTTAAAGAAGTCTATAATTGGGTCCTTCAAATTCAACGCTTTTTTGACAATGGAAGTTTGGACAATAGCTAAGAAGAAATGGGGGGGGGGTTAAAATGTACACGAGCATCACTGTAGCCTCAGGCTGGCAAGTGGCAAGTAGTTTTTGTTAACTTGAACATGAAAAGTCCAAGCTGAAAGTGTGTCGCTAGCTTTTAGTATCTTCTCATTGAGAGAAGGGAAATCATTAAGAATTATGGCCGTATTTTGTTTCACACGGATCTGGATCACGATCAGTGAAAACAAATATAAGAAATTCGGTGAAATTTGTTACCAAAGTTAGTACATGTAGGCCTACATGTATTACCAATAAACGTAAATGTTCTTTGGTAAAGAGTTTGACATATAAATAAATAATATTCAGGTATTCCTTTTAATGTTAAAGATCTAATCCAATTAGAGGTTCGAACGAGATCTTTGTTAACCATGTTAATTAAAATATTTATGTCTTCCTGATTGTAAATCAGATTGAGTCGTCTGTAAATACAGGATAAATGTTTACTGTAGCATTTGTAAAGTCATTTAAAGAAGTCAGGAAATGTCAGTTTTCCAATAGTTATTTTCATTCCAAAAACAATTGCTATTTCCTCGGCAATGCCGAAATTCTATCTTTACGTAATTTGTCATAGTAGCCTAAAGTTGCCTTGACACACTTCTGAACGTCTTCTGGTAATGTGTCTATGACAGGTGGCGGTTCGGGCTTCAAGAACTCTGTACTCTCAAAAGCTGCTTTGTAGAAACCCAGCAACTTGTCACCTTTCACAAGATACTTAGCTATCTTCCACTGCTTCACAATGTCACTCCCTGCAGGCCAAGATAAGAGAGCGTCACTATAAGGGATGCCCGTCTTCTCGCAATAGACAGGTAGGATTCCAGACGGGTCAGCCAGTAGGTCATCTGTATCAACAATGGTTGGGGTGGGATCCAAGTTCAATCTGACGTAATCCACCAAGTCACTGAGCTCTTTGTAGCCGAACCCGGATGGAAAAAGTGGCAGCTTCAGCAGGTCGATCTCTCCACCGTAAAATCGCGTAAGAAGTATCTTCAGAGACATGTAGACTTTAGCAGGATGCCGAATGGCAAAGCTGTACTTGAATCCTTCGGGAAGCATGTCGTACTTTCCTGCCAGATGATGAGCGACATCTTTACAGAAGATGATCTTCTTATCTGGATAATGTTTCTCTGACAGCAACTCGTCTTTGATCCAGCTGAAGGTGCATGTCTTCTCGTCGAAGCTTTCTCCAGCGTCCACGGACGGATCTAACACCTCGTATGTTCGATCGTCAATCATTTTCTCTTGTTCAGTGGGATTTTGTGGTTTGTCTCTCGCAACATCTAGAAGGAAGGCACAGAGGTAGGGTTCGTGCACAATTTGTATTGCATCAACAAAGCTCATGCATTTTGCGAAAGCCGTTGATACACAACGCGGAGTACTCCAGAGGAACACTTTGTTCACTCCGAGTTGGGAAGCCATGACTGAATTATTGTCATACATACACGTACACTACTGTTCAGAAACGTGTGAACTGTTACTGAAAGGAAGTGTGTTTTGGGATAGTCAACCAGTACTCGAATTTGATAATGTACATGTACACTGACCTTTAAACTTGTATAAATAGTACTTGGGCGTTGTTGCTACAGGCCACTGGAGCTGAGAGGGGCGTCAGTAGGCACAAGTATGCAGTACCGTGCAAGAGTACATCTTCAGTATGTGGTTCATGTGGAAGTTGGATGGAATAATGTGGGTATAAGAGGTAAAGAAGGGCGACAGAAGGAAAACAGTTTTAAGCGCATGCTGCTGTGGCCATTGTTAGTAACTTGTGCCAACCTTTAGAAGATTGTAAGCGCGGGTCAGCTTGACAAACAGCGATCGTATGTTATTATGTTTGTTATCCCTTTTGTATCGGAATTGCTTTGAAAAGGTGATGATTTTACTTGATTTTGCCCATTTCAAATTATTGTAAGTTTCAAAAAAATTGTACTTTCCGGCTTCATTATTACTTTCTCGCTCAGAATGTCCAAAGAAACTGATGTATATCCAACAAAACAGGTTTCTCCCCTCTGGCTGCCGGATTATGTATACGGACACGCTGATAAAATCTATTTCGCAAAATGGCAGAACAAAAAATCTCAATTGTGTTGTCTCCACCATCATATTCAGCCGATTCTAACGTTAGATCTGACGATAATCATTCTCTTCTGATCCGGAGAGTTAGAAGTTAGATGTTGCGTCAAGCAAAAACGAGGAAGAAATCGCTTTGGGGACTCAACCCTACATGGAGCCATGCAATCCATTTGCGAAGCACGTCGGCTCAAAGTGGTCACTTCACAGGGCCAAGTACAAACTGAGTCCGTCCAACTTCGCCCTGGTAGTCGTGACTTTTGCTGCCTGCATTTTCCGTAAGTTAGGATCGGTAGCAAAAAGTGTAGACTCACACCATCCTTAGTAGTTTTGTTGCACGTAGCAGCAGCACACCTCGTTTGCATGGCAAAAAACTGCGGTTTGGACCCAAATCGTAGAATACCTTCACGCAACTTTTTGCGCTTGCTTCTGCAAGGTCGGACCGGTCAGAAGGCAAGCATGTGCCTCGGTTTGCGTCATACCCCTCGCGAAGATTTATGTCAATTGGGTAAAACTCCGTAAAATTGGGTAAAACTATTGGTTTCTACATGAATAATGCAACATATACCCCTTATCATCCTGTCTATAATGTTTTGGGTTTACTACTTGCAAAAGGTAAAAAAAGCACTGTTCATATTTTTTTACAATGGTCAAAGCTTAAGGGTACAGACCAGTAAATAGGCTGCCATAGACAACAGTGATAAATATCACCACTTCCAAAAATCAGGAAAGAAACAACTTTCGTAGGTGTTCAAGACACATATCATATTAAATCTCACTTCCCCTCTTTCATTTTCTTTTCATTTTTAGTGGCTTAACCGACGGCTTTTGAAGATATTTCTCTCCAGAGAAAATAAAAAGCAGTCAGGAGGCCCATCGCCATTTTGAAATTGGTGCCCTACACTCCATTTCAAAATAGAGCGATTTGGAAGGCTTCGTTTGGTCCGATACTTTCAGGAATACAAGCTGGCAGTCCTGTCCCTGGCTTTCAACCACTTTTTTAAACAAACCCTATAGTACACGTGCCAAGAGAATTTGACAGCAACTTTGGATCTATTTACTGATCTGCAACCTTAATGTATCTCTCACCTGACTGATCGACTGACCAACTCACAGTCCACAGGGCGTATTGCCAAAACAACGCCCACGCGAGGTCACGAAGCTAGTAGAGTCCCCTTACGTGGCAAACTTCGACTTTCACTTCACTTTCCTCATACATGCCAAACGTCTCGGAAACCTCAAATTCATTTGGTTAAATTTTACTGTATCTAGTCTGGTAATGTGACCTTCATAATACATGCTGTTGAACCAAGCCGGACAAGAATTCAGCCGAATATTCCCCAACGTAGCGCACGTGAGAAAAATCTGCAGTTACTGACGTTACCACAAGTTTGTTAGACAATTATTTGTGTACTTTTGAGTCATTTTAAAAGAGTTCATTCTGCACTTCAGAAAGAAAATTCGGGAAATTGAGCCAGAATAAAGTTTCATAGGAACTTTGCCGTTAAATCGAGATTTTTAAACAGAATACATGTATTTGGATTTTTCACTTGTGGTGAACTCTGAAATAAAAATACTGCTTCAGCAAGGCATTAGAGACAAAAACCAAAGTGCGACACATTAGGGTAGGCCTACACCAGAAACGTAACTACGCTCGTGAAGGTGTTAAACCCGCTAGCGGTACATCTGCATTATAAGAATAACTGAAGTAATGTACGCGGTCACACAAGGCTGGGTTTTCTTCCGTTCCATCCTTTCAAACACCTCATGGTTTATCTCAAGGACTATCTGACAGCGGTGCACAAAATTCCACGTCAGTATTTCCTTCTTCCATTTTCATTTTTGATTCAGAAAGATTTTCCCTCATCCATCAGTTCTAATTGAAAAATCAACATACCATGAAATTCAAGTCAGAAGTCAGAACATATAATTTAATGCTTGCCTCCAAGTGATTAGAGGATAGGACGAGAGCTCACCTTGACGAAACTGGGAATTGTTTTTATGCCCGTTGCTCCAATTTATTTTCTTCCTCAAATCTCGTTCATAATACACGGGAACATTTTAGTTGTGATCTTTGTTTCGATTTTCTTTCACAGACGTCATTTAAGTAAGATTTTTTTTAAAGCATTTTTAGGTGTGTCAAATGTTTCACACAGTGGCTTAGCCCGCCAACGGTATTTTCCAACGACCGTTCACACGGATGGGCGATCGTTTGAAAACGTATGAATATTTATTTTTTCTTCAAACTGACAGTGCTTCTGGCAAAAAATGTCACTATTGTCTGACGCAGTTATTTCCTTAAGATATTTAAATATAGTTGCCAAAAAGCCCCCGACCCTCCCCCCCCGAAAAAATTGCGAAAAAGTAAAAAAAATTGAAAGAATGCCGTTTTTACAAAAGAACAAAAAAAAATCTTACGAAAAACAAAAACTGTTTCGCTGAAACGCCGGAAAGGCTAAAGAACACCTTTTTCGCAAAAAGCGGAAAAGCCAAATGGATGTAATTAGTCCCAAATCAATTATTTATTTTGTGTTTAAGACTTGAACCGTTCATTCCCATGACTTCACATTTTGACAATGACTCCCCCGAAGTTACAATGTCGTGGCTTTTGTTTTCCAGATTACAATCATATTTCTCCTGTTGCATTTAAACCTAACAAGAAGCCATGTGAATCTATTTCCATACTTTCAAGGCGATTTTGACATTTGTCTCAGATGCAGGGCTCCAACCAGATGGAAGCCAAACTTTTTAATGCTGGCTTCTTATACCTGAAACCGACCAATGCAACTATTAATTTTGGGAGCGAATTTGGATGACACCAGCAAGAAAAAAGGTTCGTACGAGCCTGATCAAATAGTAATGAACAAGCTACTTCGGGATAAAAATTCCAGTGTGGATATCAAGATACTCCCTCAGGATCTGTTTCCGTTGGCCCCCGACTTCTTAAAACCCATCGTGGCAGAAAGCAAAACACAAGACTGTGGTATATCATGCCGCTGGTGTACAAGTCCACCTAAAAAAAAATTCAAACATTTCAAGAAATTTGATTTATGGCTACTTAATGGCACAATAAGCTCAAGTTAGGCCGACTAGTAAAAGAAAGATAGGCCTGAAGATATTTGTGTTGTTTTAGAAGGTGTACAAAATATTTCGTTTTGTCACAAAGCATTTGAATATTTGAACACTGGAATCTAATGCAGTTCTCGTTATTAATCTTTTATGCCCCTGTAAACTGTTTTTTTCGATTTTTATTGAGCCATTTGAAAGGCGGTATGATGCCTCATCATTGTTATTCTGAGAAAATTCATGCAAATTTGCATGTGCATGAGTAAATTTATAATGTCATCCAAGGCAATAACCTTGGTTTACAGCTATTCAACGAGATCACTGGCCAAGCTTTCATTACTAGTCGTTTGGATCAATGGGTTGCTCTATGGATTGCCTGCTTGTCAACAGCCTAAGTTACAGAGGATCCAAAATTCGGCGGCAAGGCCATCGATTACAAATCTCCCCAAAGGTGTCATATTACTCCCCTTCTTAGTTCATTGCATTGGCTCCCGATCAAGCTGTGCTGGTTTTTAACCCCTTCAGCACCACCGTGCCAAAAAGGCACAAATGAAACACCCCCTTTTCATGCCACAGTTTCCAGATGAGCACGAAAAATTACAACCCCGTCGCTACCGACGCGCCCTTCAGGAATAATCTAACCGGTAGGTTGTCGAAAGCGTAAAGACGCCCTCACTTGAAAACCCACTTCTGGCGGGCATCCTTTGCTGCGGTAAAAGTTTAGCGTGGGTACGCGCAGCGTTGCCACTTTTTTTCACTTACCTGACATGTAATGTTTCACACAGCTAATAAACGAGCAATCACATTTTGCACGAATTGTTGGCCGATAGCAACTCCGACATGTCCTCCAATGCTCGCGATGCCAGCGGAATGGACGACGGTGAAGATGATTTATCGGCTGCAGCAAAGCCCGATTACCGGCGTGGGTGGACCAAAGCCGGACCTTCATGGCGGAAACATGGGGAGACATGTCAGCACCCGAATCTATGGTGAATAGTTTGATGAAGATGTCGTTAATTTCCACAATTTCCCACCTCAATGCTCAAAACAATGCATAGTTAGCTTCTGGTACAGTTCATGGATGTCAATGCCGAGGGGTGGGAACTTACCCCCCCAAAAAAAAAAAATTAAAAATCACCCATCTATCATTCAGTAGGCCTACCTAGCACAGAATAGGCTGCTGGTGCAATAAACCTTTTTGACGTTTGCAAAGCATTATGTGTTTGGATGACAAGAAGAGGCCAGCCCTATGAGAGAAGTGTACTTGCAAAACATTAATCTATTTCCATTTTGTTCTGTACTTCTATTCACGCCATCCTCATCTGACAGTGTTGCATTATTAATTTGAGATGAAGATATTCATAAACTTCAAAGTTGGCAGAAAAGGAAAGTTTAGGAAATCCCTTCCGACCATACACGTTTTGTCATGAACTGTGCTTCAACTAAGAATGTGAATATTAATGCTTCAGTATCGTCCAATCAAAATCACGACTTGTAGCTCATTAATCCCGCGTTGACCAGTCACGTTTAATTTCAACCTGTGCAGTAACTGGTGCCCTAACAAATAGTTATACGGTTAAACACAGAATTAAAAGAGAGCATTGTTAATACACTGCTAAATTAATTTGTGAAGTCCCAGAGACCGTGTTTTAACAGTGTTTCACTGTAATTAAGGGTGATTTCTTCTTCTTACAAACACGTTAAAAACAGTCGTATGAAAACAGTTTCTTGTATGATACGCATCTAATGATCAGCAAGAATAGTCCGGGTGTTCGCTAGGCATCCGTAGATACAACCCTAATGCAATACATGTTCCTTAACAACTTGATGAGTTTTCCTTGTTTCTCTCACAGGCCACATTGGAGCAACACATTCTGAAGAATCGACAGACTTCACGCGAGTGCAGATCTTCCAATTATTTTTCTCGCAAGTGGTGTGGGAGCTACTGGTCACTGAAATATGCAAACTGAGCCGCATGCATACAAGTCAACGCCTCCATGTTAGTTGTGAGAAAAATGTGGCGATGACGTATGTGAAAAAAAGTTGTACTGGATGGCGATGACGTAATGGTGGCGCACGAGCCAATCAGATGCCATGAAAGTACACTCCATTGCGATGATGTTTGGGGAAAAAATCGCGGCCCGGTCGACTACTTCACAAAAGGGTGGAGACATTTCCGTTTCCTGAGATTGGAAACGTTGCAAGGGTCCTGGTTGAGCAAGCGATCACTCGGTTCGACACTCCCCTAGAAATCCACACGGATCAGAGGCTGACATTTACCAAGGTGATTGCAAGTTCAACATGCACAAAACCAGCACCACGCCATTCCATCCCCAGTTGGATGGCATGGTATAGCAGTAAGAATGATGCTAATCCTATTTGTTGACGAGAATCAGGACAACTAGGTCGAACAGCTCCCATATGGGATGATGGTCTACCGTTATTTTCTGCACGACAGTGCGAAGGTTACGCTGAACATTGCTCGGTCGGGAGGTAGGGATCCCATTGAATCTAGTGGTGGGCCAGTCAGAGCCGGCAGTGGACGTTGAGGCATACAAATATATGAACGGGATGAGGGCAAGGATGGAGCGCCCAAGAGCTAGTGTATCAGAAGCGTCAGCACGATCGCCTAACGATAGGAGTCAGGTATGAGCCTGGACAGCCAGTATATGGTCGAAGAAGGTGGGCCGTTGGAGGGCCAAAGCCAAAGTGGTCCCCTTCAACCGTCCGAAGCCGTACTTTGGTGATGTGGAGGTGGACTGGTGGAAGCATGCAGCACAGAAACCTCTCGAGGAAGGGATTTACCTTCTCCCTCCGGCAAACAAGCGGCCCCGTAGCCGAGCTTGACAACCGAGCAAACCAAGTATGATCCTCAGGCTGAAAGAAGTGATCCAGTAGTTGAGAACGGCTTGACCGCGGGTCCGGATCAGCGCAAGACACCGCCGTCTGGCATATCCACTCCGGACAGGCGGAGTGTTGCCGGACCGGGGTCTTGCACTGAGCCCTGTAGGGTAAAGAATGACCCAAATCCGGTTCGGAGCCAGCCCTCAAGATCTGGTGCAATCCCCGATGCATAAAGTAACCCACCAGGGCGGAAGATAGTTCGATCCAGGGTCATGGCCTCCGATCCTGTGAAACCAGGGGCGGAGAGTTTTCTTCCCCCCCCCCTCCTTCAGCTCTCCCGGCAGGGGACATCAGAGCCCCCTCCTCTCAGAACTTACTACGACCGTATACGGATACGTTCTCACCGTCAAAGAAGCGACGGAACTTGGATCTGTTGGTTGAGATGTGGAGCCATGACCGCTCGGGACAGGCACTCTCCAACCCTGTCTCCCGAGCCGTCAACCGGCGAGTGCAGCCCCATGACAGAAGAGCCGTCGACACTTGAAACAGCCACCGATCTATTTTCTCTCCAATACCGAAATTCTGTCTTTGTGCAAATGAACGTCTTCACGTAATGTGTCCCTAATAGGTACCGGGCGGTTTGGGCTTCAAAAACTCCGTACTCTCAAAAGCTGCTTTGTAGAAACGCAGCAATTCGTCACCTTTCAAGAGACACTGAGCTATCCACTATTTCACGGTGTCATCCCCTGCAGGTCAAGCTTTGAGAGCAACACTAGCGATGCCATCCTCATATGCAGCAAGGTATGAGACGGAGAGAACCCCCCTGCTTTGTGTTGGTCATTGTCTCGCAGGAATCTGGGGAATTCCTTTCAGACATCTTGGGGGGGGGGGTGTGTTAAGTAACAATTGTCTGGAATGTGTATAGGGATTGGACATGTTGGGGGGGGTACCCCTCGGTCTCATTTCTTGCTGGGTATACCCATCCTCTCGCAATAGATAGGTGGCATCAAGTAGGTCATCCGTGTGAACAATGGTTGTGCTAGGGTCGAGATTCAATCTGACGTACTCCACTAAATCGCAGAGCTCTTCCTATAGCCTCACTGCGATGGAAATAATGGCGACACCAGCAGGTTGATCTTTCCACCATATGAGAAGTATCTTTAGAGACAATTGGACTTTGTAATGGCAGGACATCTAGTAGCAAAGCTACAAAGTAGTAGCAAATCCTTTGGGAACTCGTCTTTGATCCAGCTCAAAACTTTCTCCAACGACAACGACTTTCTCCACGGACAGATGTAACACTTCGTAAGTACGATAACCGACCTTTTTCTTTTGTTCATGGCACAGAGTTAGGGTTCGTGGACAATTTTGCATCCCATTCTCAATGTCATTCATGTTGCGAAAGCCGCTGCCCCACTGCCCCACACGGCGTGCTCCAGAGGAATACTTTCTTTCAATGCAGGTTACGAAGCCATGATTAAATTAATTTTTCCATACATTTTAGGATGGAGAGCAGTAATTCAAGCCCCATTGAAAACTGTTTAATATATCTACGAAGTTCAGGGCTGCAAGCCGACATTACTCGAGTTTCTCAAACAAAAATCAAATCATTGTCTTGTCCTTGGTCTTTCCATTTCTTTTCAAGTTTTGGTGAACTGTTACATTTTTCATTATTCACACGAAATAAATTCACTCCCAAAAGTGACAGTTCCTAAGCCTGCTCGCAGCCATTTTAAATTGCACCCCTTTACTTTATGGGGCACTTAGGACCGTTTCAACCGTAATTAACTGTTCCCTCAGATGGAAGTCCCTAAACCAAGGGAGTCGATCCTTGCCCATATATCCACAATCCTTCCGTTTTCTCGGCCAAACAATCTCCTTTAAAACTTTAAAAAGGGAAACTATGGGGGCGCTTTTTATGCTAATGACTCAGTAGAAATTATCACTTGAATCAGTGGACTGCACCCTTGTATGCGACTACTCATAAATTTTGTAGTCAGTTTTTGGGTCCACTGCCAGTGAAATTGATAACGCTCGTAACCTTTGCCCGCCAAATGAATACATGAGAGGCGTACCGTTGTTCTCGTGCAGACTGTACGGGACCTGGGAAGGGCAACAGAGGACATTGGTCGAATAGTTTCTCAAACTGGAGTTTACTTGAGAATTAATTCACGAAATGTCTTAATTGTAAAACAAAATGATTTTTCACCAGAAAATTAATCCGACGGAGATATTTTTTGTTAAAATCATATTAATCGTCGAAGACACAATGAAGATATAAACAGCCTTTAATAGATGCTCCTGATCAGTTTTAAAATGAATTGAATTCTTCAACTTGAAGAATTCTAGCTTTCTAAGTTTATAGAGGGAACAGGTACCAGCTCCAAGTATTCATGACTAACTTACTCATAATTCAGAACTAGAAGTTGGTATGGGTCACATCGATACCGAGCAAGTTTCGAAATCGGGAGAAAAAAAATCGGGAAAAGGTCCCACGCATGCAGTGCACTCCAACATTATTGTTGTCATATCTGCATGACCCATATCTAACATAGCATCGGACCATCTGATCGACCTTACACAACGCTGGCGCCTAGTGACCTTTGTCTAGCTGCTGCCGTAAGCTCTCTATGTACGTAAGCAATGGTTACCGGTAATTGTGGAACACTTTACAATTTCTTCATGCTACAAAAATAAATAAGTGAACAGCACCACTTTGTACGATTGTCTGTGAACTTTGAAGTTCACTTACTGCGTCAGTCACGAGTAAATGAATCAGAGTGACAATCATAAAGAATATGTATACGCAATAGAAGAGCACATAAATTCGATTAAAAAAGAGTAGGCCTAATCTTCCACCAAAATCTACAGCTATTGGTGTCGATGCTGATGTATCGAAGATGGTGTATTTCCAACTGTCTTTAGCTTACGATCAATTAAATTCAGCTTTATTATCCCAGACGGCATATTCCATTCGGTCATTCACATCAAAACAAGTAATGAAAAAGTTAAACATTTACATGTACAAGTAAATATTGCGTATAAAACAGGGAAATATAACAAAACTATGACTAAATTTCAATCAATAAGGGGCAAAAAACATGGAGAACGTGTGAAAGTCCATGTGTGAAACTCTGCAAAATAGCTTTGACATGGCAGGGAACCACTGAAAAACGTGAAGTGCAATCCCACTATACTCTCATCTGGAGATGCACGCAATTTGCATCTATACGTACAGCAGTATCTTTTTGAAGGCTTAAATTACTATTACTGGGCAGGGCTAATCATCATTAGTCGCGTCCGTCCAACCTGCATGCTGTAAAACTCATTGCACTCATTTGCATATACGGTCTCGTTTTGTAAACACATGGTTCTTCTCTGAGGTTTGTAGCGGTTGATGGATTGTAGACCTTGACGTGTACGCCTTGGCTGTGATCGCTGGTTCCTTTCAGTTATCAGCTCCTCCCCCCCACCCCACCCCCGCGCAGAATCCTGGCTACGCCGCTAGTTTCTGCTCAGCTCAAGAATGGTGAACCAGTTTACTACAACTCGAAATAAAACTTGAATAGGGCCAAATCCTTTCTCTCCTGCTTAAACTAATTATTAGTAACTTTAAATAGGCAGATTGGCGAATATGGAACGTCATTATCACCAACATCAAAAGATGAAACTTCATTATATTTTTATTGATTAATCAAAAACCCTCATTTGATTTAAAAACATAATATGCCTAAGTACACATGAATTAGGCGTTCATATAGGAGTTGCATACTGCAATCAATATATTTCTCTGGTCAACTTATTTCGTTTTATAAACCCAATTAAGTGCTGTGAGTGGCTAGCAAACTTAAAAGACATCTCTCAGGGTTTGTATGGGCTACCCAAAGTTTGTGGACAAATCTCCTTTGATATGCGATTTTCCTCCAAACTGTACTTTTGCCCCATTACTGTTAAAAGAGAGGGCAACATTTTCACTTAGAATTTAGTAGTAATATGGTTTACATGCACTGGTAGGAAATACATACAATAAAAAATAAATATAGCGAAGCGATGGTAACAACCTCGTAAGTCTATCTGACGAAACTTCACCCTGCCAAATTTTTAAAGCCACAAATACGGGCGATTCACAGGAGTGCGCCCCGAAGAGTTTGCAACGCGTTGACCAATCACAGTGTGCAAAATCTGTCGACCCGATGCGCGTTTAGAAAGCGTCGACAGATTTCGTGCACTGTGATTGGTCAACGCGTTGCAAACACTTGGAGGCGCACCACTGTGAATCGATCGTCTTAAATTCAAAATGTTTTGGGGCAAAATCTCGGAGGGGAGCACGACGTTCGACTCGGATGAGAGACACTATAAATTATTGTTTGTGTTCCACTAGCGGATCCAGAATTTACGAAATGAAGATGGAAACCGAACAATCGAATGAAGCAATAGTTTCTCGTTATCTGGTCAAGTTTGTATCTGTCAAATGGGGCATACGTCGGCTCATGTGATTCTACCTCCATGGTCGGCTGAACCCCGACCCCGCGACGACGATGTCCGGCGAGCATTAATTTTGTTTTACACAGCACGCTGGGGTGAAAAGACTTGAATGAAGGCTAATATGTGGGGGGGGGGGGTGATTTTTTTTCAAAGGAGATATTTCCACCACTGATTTCTATAATAAAATCTTTCCACAAGAGAAGCGCCCTCAGGGTGTGAAAAATAGTCTCCTCTCAAAACCGACAACTTTTATAACTCTTGTGTAACAGAAAAAGAGTTCAGTGACAGCCAATGTGCACCCTTTTAACATTTTGATTCATTGTGTCACAACATGATGAAATGGGCCCAACCCATACATGTCATCGACGTTCACCCATCAATGGTCTCTGGTTTTTTTCTCTCTGAGTTAAATTCAACGGAAAACAATCATCGATGGGATTCCCCAGAATACGATCTTCTCATTGGCTACATTTACTCACGTGGCCTTTATACCCAATCAGCAAACGATTCAGTACAGGGGATTCCCCAGCTTGGCCGGCGCGGTGAATGCAGGATACGTTGCGAAGATCGACAGTTTTGTACAAGGAATTCAGCGTGACAGACGTGCTCATTTCTGGTAGCAAACTGCGTCGTTTGTAAGGAAATCTGAGTGATTTTGTGCTTTTTATATTATATTGCTGACAACTGCCTGGTCTTCAAAGTTAGCAAAGTTAAACGAACAGAACGTACGGCTGCTTACCATTAACTCACAGCGGCCATTTTGCTTGTTTCGTTTCTCTGGCGTCCAGCTTACAAATTGTCCTGAAAATGTCTCTACCGTGTGATGTTGAGACAGATTGTGCTATGGAAAGTCCGGCCGAAGCCTCTAGTAAAATGAAGAATCTACCATTCGACCCTAAATACCGACACCTGTCTGGAGTGGGGACAAGCGACAGGTTTGACTCACACGACTCGGGCATTGACTCGTACCGCTCTGTGGATTCTTCGTTTTGTTTCAGTACTGACTCCGGGCGTACAGAAAGCCCTCTTACATCGATAAATGAACACGAATCCCCACTCTCACAACGACTGGGCAATCTTCACATTTCGTCATCATTAGAGAGGTGCAAGGATCAGGAATCACGGACAGATACTAAGCTAAACACAGCAGTAGATGACGAAGCTTTTGTCGATAGCCCAGCAACCGGGGAAGGGATCAGTCACCTCAGTGGTGTAGAAGCCTCAACGGTAGTTCCAACGGATGAAACAGACCGTTCCGGCCACGGTCGGTATCTCACAGATGATGCCTATGATCAGGACCAGGAAGGAGATACGTAAGTTAAATCTTAGCATTTTGTTCAGTACGTGTAGGCCTATGTGAAAATTTTGGAAAGATGGAACTTTTAAGGAGTCAGGAACAGAGATTTACAATTTTCCAATTAGCAAACTAAATTGTATCAATGTTACATTTTTATATCTACCTTGCTTTAATGATTAAGCCAGACATGACAGAACTTGTTGAATTTTTATTGTTGTAAGTGCATCATTTCTAGGTTTTTCTCCTATTGCCAAGTCAGTTAGTTTTAGATCTGTAAACCTTCAGCCACATTGTTGACTTGCATGCGAAGGGGAAAAAACCCAGGGATTTCCCCATGCCACACACGCAGTTCTCAATAAATGGGATGTGGTGTTGTGTAGAACTGCCATTTGTCACAATGAGATTTATGTGGGCGGTACTTCCAATGTATGCGCATTATTAATCATGTTCATGCACGGTACAGCTAGATGATTTCAAAGCACTTGTAATTTTCAAGTCATGAAAAAGAGTTTGCTCTTAAATGGACTCGGCTAAAAGTTGCATTTCATTTTATAAGTCATTTTTACAACCCATGTAGACCAATAAACCTGTGAAGGGACAAGAGTTCCATGTTACACCAGTTGGTACACTGAGCACAAATCCTATAAGACTGGTCAGAAAAATTGTTTTTCCGAGTAAATACCTCAACATTTTTGCTGCCAAATTTGACTTTATGGGACATTTTTGTTGCCTCCAGATGGCTAACAGGTCATTACAGGGAAAAATTGTTGGCATCTGTACATGGATTTCTTTCCGTGTAAAGTTATGAAATGTAAGTGTCATTGAAAGTGAAGGTTGAATTTGTAATTCTGTTTATGTCCCTGGATGTGTCTAAAAGTGAAACAGTAGATTGACAATTTAATCGAAAGTGATCAGACATCTCCCTGGAAACTGAACAATAGGAAATTCCACAGGAATTCCCGGAGAGAACCTGACATTTTTTTCTAAAGTTTAAACTGGTGAACTTACTGGATGGAAGTTTTCACTGAGAAATTCATTTCACATACATTGTGTTGGGGGGTTGGGCTAGAACAGAGTTACACAATTAAAACTCTATTAGCCACAAAACTTTGCATGTTCCCTTTCATGGGAACTGCAAATATCAGCTTCATGTACCATAAAATGTGATGAAAGTTAAGGCATGTACATGTAGGAGACAACTTGGAAGTCTTTGGGACATTGATTTTGATATTTTTGTGAATTATTTTATCACAATAGTAAGCTGTATTTGCTGTTTTCAGTGATGCAGTGTCCACGAAATGAGTGAGCATACATGTTACATGTTGTAGCATACACATGCACCTCTTGTACTAATGCGTGCTGTCCAGGAACAAAAAACACATCAATTTTCTGATCTATTTATTTTCCCTTCCTTAAAGAGCATATTAAAAGCCTCGAGGGGGGCCTTAAAAGGTTACACCCCCCAAGAGAAATGGGTGTGGATCTGTCTTGGAGTTGTGTGCTTCAATAAATATTCGGATTATAATGCTCAAACAAATTTAATAAAGTTTTTCTATTTGTGAATAGGCCACTTCATCTTGCAATCATCCATCAGAAAGAAGACATAGCTGTGAATTTCATCAGATTAACATTGGACCCTGACTTGTTGAACATCAGAAATGATTTGGCACAGGTATGTCCGGCATGATATTCTCTTGTTAACAGTCATTGTCAGTATGTTTTAATTTGAAAGCAGACTCACCATGTTTTTTTGCTACTAAAATTGACAACCTGCATTTTCTATAGTTTTTACCACTCCAGAGTTTGCCTAAATGAAAGGCGTAAGGGACCTCATAGTAAAATCATTCAGAACTAATTAACTTGAACCTTGTTTGGCCTATTTTTTTCTTCACAGACTCCTCTGCATCTGAGTGTGTTGACTAGACAGCCGGTAATCTGCCGGGCGCTCATTCTTGCGGGAGCACAGGTAGATTCCATTGATCGCAATGGTGACACTCCTCTCCATATCGCTTGCAAGCTGTCCGATGATGGATGCATCCGAGCGCTCACCGAAAGAATCTCACCACTGGAGTTGCAGAAAGGGATGGTCCAGCACACTGCAGCCAGGGTACAGCAACTACCACAGGATTTGGAACTGAGAAACTTTGAAGGCAAGTTCTTTCTTGTTCCTTTCAATAACTTGACTTGAAAGTGGATCATTTTCAGGGTTCCAGCCAGTGGAGGTTAAAATAATAGCCAAGATTTGGCCAAAAGCACATTTTTTAGCCATTTTGGGTTTTTGTTCGCAATGCAGGGTACATTTAAAGTCCACCTTTTTCCTGACCCGTTGCTCAAGATTAAAATCAACGTTTGTAGATACTCACTGTGGTGTGATGGGCGGGGATGGGGCCACCTCCTTAGTAACCCTGCACCATTTAGGATGAGCACCCCCACAAATCAAAGTCATGTGATTTCATGTTACTTGTCCAAGCTGCTACAAAAAAAACCCAGAAATCTTGCAAAGATTTCTACATGTAGATGCAACCAATTCATTTGATTCAGTTTTAGGGAAATTTGTAATACCAGTGTACTGCAATGGGTCTGTAATTTCCAGACAGGATGTACATTGTAAAAAAGCTTTAACAACACATGTAGCTGTTTGGAGGAAACAGCAGTAGATCCGACAATAACTGGATGTCACACTTCCTTTTTGGGTGGATCACTTACAATATTAACAGTTAACAGGTTACTGGAGTTGAAGGTGAGGAGCTGCCGCTAGGTCCAGTTTGACTTGGGGCTTGCTCACCCTGGGGATTTTCTTCTGTGGGGCAAGTGTTGAAGGATATTTACACTGATTTGGAGAGTCCCTGGGAATTCACCCTGAATTTTCTGGAACATGCAGCAAAAGATATCACTGACACATTGTTTCTCAGGAGTGGAAATCCCCTAACAGGAGACATGTTCAGTTGAACACCTTTGTTTCAAGGGATGACGCTTGCATGAAAATTCCCTAATAATTGTGCATGCACGTTATAAGTTGTATGATGGCTACATCAACTACTGGAAATTCATCCATGAATATGATAGTTTTGTGCATTGTTTCTTTATCCAAAGTACACACTACAGACATCTAAAAGTTGTTATTCGTTACATTGCTTAAGGTCAAGCTGTGCAGTAAAATACTATATTGTTGTGGTATCAGTGCAAGAAGGTCGCAACTTGGGTTTGTTTTGTACATGAACTATGACCTTGTTGCACTGATGTGGCCTTTTGTTTTTTATTTTACAAGTAGCCTCAGTACTGGATGTTGATATTTCATGCTCACCAGTGCATTTTACTGGGCTATACATAGTCTTAGAAATGTTTTATTACTTTAATAACCCCTAATCTCCAACCATCTGTCTCCTTTCAGTGGACTTTATTTTTCTACCATCAAACTCTTGAAATTCAAATTTCATGTACTTGTTTCTTGGGAGTTCAGACATTCCTGAGTCTGCCTGTAGGTTTAATAATGAAGTTAGCTACATGTATGCTGGTGTTTTTGAAAGCATAACTGGACACAGCTCAACGCTTCAAGACCCTGGGAAGACCTTTAAACAAAAGAATTTTGTATTGCAAAACAAGAAAAATCCCCTTGGAAAGCCCCATGTGGGAACCTTGGAAAAACCCATGCATTGTAATAGGAACAACTGATACCACAACAAAAAGCAGTGGTGTATACTTAACAAACATCTGGCATTCTGCCCAGTTGGTTCAAAGGTCAACTGTTGAATAAGCTAAAGATATTAACAGCATAGGGGAATCCCCTGTCAGACTACCCAACTAAAAAGAAGCGGATTTTAGTCAGAAAAACCCCGGGAGCATAATTGGGTTCACTTATTTATGATTTTTTAGTTCCCAGATGAAATAAAAAATACGAGGAAGTTTTATAGACTACATGTAGATACTAACGAGTGAGTGGTCTGCAAATTAATTTTGTTAGTATTTTGTTACATCTGATTGTTCCATGCTACTTGTACATGTATCCGTGATATTTGTCTGATTCAAATGAAACTTCAATGAATACTACAATAATATATGAACCTTGGTGCATTTTATGAACTCACTACATGTTTTAGCTGTCATCTCCAAGTTGTTTTGGAAATGGCTAGCTAGGGTTGCAGGATTCCTAGGAAATATGGATACAGCAAATTTCCCTGGGTTTGTTTTAGAGCTTTTGCCAGAATGTTGGGATTACTCAAGTTGGAGAGGGATTTTAGAACTGTTGATCTTATTGAGGTTTCCCAGCAGCTTACTTGATGCTGCAAAAAAAATGTGCTTTTAATTCAAAATTTGGCAGAAAGCATTCAATATAAAAAGATTCATTTTAATGAAGCATTTTTTAAAATCAACAGCTGCATGTTGGCATGATTTATGAGGTGTTAATGTGTGTGTAAGATACAAAGTTTTTCTTGTAAAAAGACCTAACACTACATGTACATCCTTTCTTTATTTTGTGCATTTGTACAAGTGTACCATAGGATACATAACAGTAGTATTGGACCTTTGGTTCATTTGCATATGATTTGCATAAAGATAGATAAAGTCACACAAAACAAACATTGCTGACAATGAAATTGGTAACTAATTTTGAAGAACCTCCTATTATGGCTGGGGTAACATGTTGGGTTATAATATTCAAGGTAATAAATATTTATAAATATAATATTCTTTTGCTTACTTTTACCAACTTTATCACGGTTGTCTCATTACAGGGTTTACATGCATCCATATCTTGGGGTTCCTTGGTGATTTGGAACACCTGGACTACCTAGTCCAACTAGGTGCCAACATCAATGCCCCAGATGGCAAAAGTGGCAGGACGGCTCTTCATTATGCTGTTGAGATGGGCAGCCTCATGCTCACCCATCACCTCGTCAATGTGTTGGATGCTGATGTGGATGCCATGACATATGACCTCTGCACACCTTTACACCTAGCTGTGGGCCGTCAGTTGAAAGCCATAGTAATGCTGCTCGTTGAGAGTAAGGCTGATACAGATGTTACCAACTTTGAAGGCGACAGGCCGTGTGATCTCTCTGATGACAGTCAGATCATGATGTACGTGAAGAAGCACCCTCATGATGACAATGAGATGATCTATTCTGACATCAGAATACAGGGACAGTAAAGAGTGAATTCCTCCATGGTTTTTCAGTCTTGACTAAACTGTGTATTAATTTATAAAATGCTTTCTTTTCAGAGGGTTGCTGTGCATGGAGGAAGCATTTGAGGATTCTTCCTGTGTATTTACCTGTAACTGAATGTACATTAATTAAGTTTGTATTAAAACTTCATTACAGTTTTCTGTACAGTTAGGTGTTAATTGCATTGAATAGACTGGCATTTGATTTTTCCTTAAACAGAACCTTTGTCTTTTCATTGAATCATGAGGAATCAGTACATTGAAGGACATGCTAGTTACAGTAGCATCATAGGCTAAAGTTGCTTCAAATAGCGATACAACAGTAGAAGATTCCTTGTAATTTATGCCAGGTTCAACTGCTTGATGTGGGCACACTTATTCCGTAGTAGTTAGCACAACTACTTTGCCATCCACTAACAGTAATGCTGTACAAACACTTTTCAAGACTCACCAACTCAGGCTTTTTGTCCTCACAGATAACTTGAGGTAACATTGCCCCTTTTTCCAAAGAAGGCTTTATGTCATAACATAAAAAAAGCCAGATTTTGGTCCATGATGTTAACTGCAAGGCTTGCTACCACAAACCTTGTTCTTAATGTGCCACCTTCACCATGAAAGTTTCCAAACTCATTATACATGATGCTCTAATTGATTACATAAGACAAAAAAACAAACTCTGTTGAAATCAGCAGTGCACCACCTGTAACCTAAAGTACACTTTCACATATTGGGAATTGAATCAGTAAAAAAGTAACAAACACAAAGTTTGAAAAAGGCCGGTGCTGTAATAATACAGCACATCTATTTCTATATAGACCGCTCTAAGCCATGCAAAGATGCAGTTTTGGTGTACATACCGGTATAAAGATACGTAATGGTGGTATGTAATGATATAAATGAATTGTATTCGTAATAAATAGATTTTGGGTTTTGCTTATATATGGCTCACTCTTAGTTTTCCTTTTCAGTCATTGACAAGTTAAGCATTGTTTTATATATATATATTAATTGAATTTGTTTCAAACTGTATAATTCTTAATTCATAGAAACTTTTTGGAAATTACATTGTACATGTCGATGTGGATTACTAGGAGACAGTGAGCTAGGAGTAGGTTTATGGTGTTAATCGTACAGCCTCATTCATGTACGTTTGATTGGAGTTTTACAAGTTTCTTGTACTGGAGGGAAGTCTGTCCAGAGTAATTTGAGAACCAAATTTAAGAATTCTTTATGAAAAAGATACAAGTGCGTATATTAGTGATTTAGATGTATACTAACCTGCAGTGTTAAGACATCAGACAGTAAAAGCAAAACTACTGCATGACAGTCGATCGCATACCTTGTATTTGACACAAAAAAACAGTTTTCGTCTTGCTGTAATATGGAAAGCCTGCCGCATTTTGTTTAATTTTCACATAAATATGACAAGGAAAACAAGAAGCGAAACTGAAGGACCAAGTGGGTGTAATATTGAGAGCTGTCTGAGTCACAGGGATTTCCCTTGTAATTTTAAGCCCCAGTCTTCTGGTTGCATTTCCTCCTAAACCAGGTAGTTCCGAAATAATTGTCCTAGTTTTTGTTCCCTGCAAAGACAAATTTATATAGGTAATTTCGAAGGTTCTATGAAGTTAACTTGGCCATAAAGGTTCCAGTCATATCTAAAATTATTTCAAATGAAGTTGGCGTAAATTCATGTTGTATTTCTGTTAATCCACGAGTGTACAAATTAAAGTTGTAGGCCAATTGCATTAACACAAATCATTAATATCAGGAGAAGACTTATCGATAAGAATTAAGTAATTTAACGTTGTAATTTTTGTTCACAAGAGCTCATTGTTTTACCCATATATTATAATTTCTGTATCGTTAATCCGGTATAAATGGAGTTTTACTGCTTATTTTGTTCAGAAAAGTCGTATATTACATTTATTAAAGCACCAACATGCCCCTTGCATGTCCCAGTACAACAGCTGAGTTTTTCCTGGAGAAGAGCGCGATTCGAACTTCAATACACGTGACAGATATATTTATTGGTGCTAGTGCCACGTGTATTGGGTATTGATGAAATTGGCGTCGAGGACCTTTTTGTTGTCGTTTAATAGCCGAGTGCCCACTGACAAATCTCCAAACGGAGCAATTCGAATTCCAAATGGATAGACACTGTACTGGGAGTCCTGGAAAGTGCTGAGATTTATGTTTAGTTTGCGATGTAAAAATGTTCATAACTGACGTTCTTTAGTATAATAAAGTCAATGGTGAGACAGTGTACGACTACATGTACATGTAGTTAGTGTAATTCTGTGTGAGGTTACTTGCCATTCAAGACCAGTGTTTCTTTCAGCACCAATTTTTCCAATGCATTTTACTAAAATAAATTATAATTATGACCTAACAGTGCTAGCAGAATCTTAAAATTCGTCAACTCTCTAGCCCTATCCGACCCTCTCTTCAAAGTATTTGCTGATGTTCTTTCTCAGGTAGAGTGAGTTTCACCATATTAATTCTACCTCTGTGGTTTCACCAACGCCATATGTAAATGTACCAACCTGTCCTTGGATCGACCTACGTGCCTTTTGTCACTACGTGTATTTTGCAAGTAGCAGGCAGGGGGTGTCGATTTTTAAAAAAATTAATTCCACGTACTCACCTTTTTGTTTCCAGGAATTTTGTATACGGTGTGTCTAAACAGCACGTGTTGGGTACTTTTGTTTAGCTGAATAGAGGTCAACAGAACGAAGTCGCAGCTTGCATGATGCAAATCCCTTACAAATTTCCCTGGAGCGATGACAACACAGTACATGAAAAAGGGAATGATCATTTCCGTATTTCGCAGAAAAATGTTTCCCTTCCGTATTCTTATCAGTACATTATGTTTGGAGGACTATGATTGGTCGTGAATAGTTTAGGCGTGGATTTCTTTCAATTTGAATAACAACAACAATGTTGCAGACGATTTTCTTCGAGTATGGTCCGATATTTATTGCGCAATGGGTAAATGTGGGCCGTCTGGAAAACACCCATGCAAGAAAGGGGACCTTTTGACCTCAGATCGTTTCGAATTTTATTCCATAACTATTTCGAAATAATTTTAATTTTAAGCAAAATTTTATTTACCGTACTACACGCTGAAGATCAAGGAGATCCAACTTGAATAAAGGCTATAATCGTGGCTCTTGAGGGATTTTTTTCGAAGGGAAAGAAAGTCTAACCATCAGGGGAAGCTTCACGAGGCATGAAAACTAGTCTGCTCTCAAGAACTATAAGAAAGTACATGATGTGTAGTTGTGTAATAAAATAGGCCGGTACGGTGAATTATGTAAAGGTAAGACATCCCTGATTGGTTTATTGTGTCAAGCAAATACTTGTCAGAGCCTGTGTGGCAGAGCCAGAAATGAGTATGTTATCAAATACACGTTTTACACAGAAGTACTTCCCCTTTAAAAAATCATGTGTTTAGCTTCAGTTCGGAGTTCTTGATTTTTTAGCAGCCCCCCCCCGTTTACTTGTTTAAGCCCCAGCTTCCCCTATACATAAATGTAGCCACATGGACTGGCCACACTTAATGTAGCAGATCAGCAGAGACTGGTCCACTTGACAAGTAGACCTATTGTTCCTCCTAACTGGAGTGTGGTTTTCTGCTTGAGCCCTAGTCTGCTACAAGTCAGTGATTGAAGTCTGAGTGTAAACTCATAAGGGCCATTTTACACGCTGGGTTGGTTTTGGTTTTTAGTCCTTTGAAATTTTTTTTTATTCTTATGGTGTTAAGTCCTGAAGTCCTTTTGTTTTGTTTTTGTTTTTTTACATTTTTTCAGTGCTTTCTTATTAATAAATTCGTTTGTGTCCCCTTTGGAAGTCAAATATTTGTGTCTGAGTCCTTATTAACTCAGTTTCCTGCGAGTTTTCCCTCAACAATTCTTGGTTTAGTTGGAGTTTTTGTTTTGCGACTAGTAGTCCCCCATAGTGTGCCATTTTTCCCTCTTACACCGCCTGATATAATTTTTTTATAGCTTGAAACCCTACGGTTCAAAATTTCTGATTAAAGAATCTTCACATCAGTCACACAACATTATAATATTCTTATACGGAGAAGTTAATATGGGGAATTTTTCACTCAAACTCTGCATCATCGTTTGCGTCTCATGCCGTCAGCTCCGTCCATTCTTAAAGCGCGCCCTCTTGAGGTCATCTCTCTCTATTTGGCGCTGGCGCGTTTTCTTGACTCCTGGAATTCGGGTAACTGAATGAGAACTGTCTGTCTTTCAAGCACTTTTCTCCAGTAAACAGAGACAAAATGATGGCCACATCCATGGTAACCGAAGATGAACTGGTTCAGGAGTTCGAAGATTTTGACATTGAGCTCACCGATCCCGACGTAGTCGATAAATGTGGGTACTCTGCTGGTAGGCCTAATGTAATGATTAATGCAAGCCTAGGCCTATAAAATATAGCATAGAGGAAGGACACAGAAGGACTTGCAACACTGGCACTTCAAAGTGTTCTATGGTCGCCGCCAAGTCAGACGAATAATAGAAAACATTCCAAAAATGCCTGATCGCTGCCGCATCTTAGCCGGACAAGTGAGACCAGCAGTAATGCTAATATCCTAGCAAAAGGGCCTAGCTAGGGGACCTACTTGTATTTTTTTGCTTGCAATTAAAATTATACAAATTATTGTTGTGACCAGAAAATAGAGAAACATTCCTGATATTAGACCTACTTTTGGCATCATAAATATACTTTTAAAATTTTGATACATTGTTCCATTACCCATGCAAAGTTTGTAATTTTATTCTCCTCCCTCCAATACATCAGTGTTCAAAGACTTGGTACGAATTTGGCTAAGACTGGCCAACGTCAACAAAATGTTGACTTTTACTGGAAAGTTAAGTTCATAAGTAACAAAATGCGCTATTTCATCACAGGGAGTAGTCTTGGCCCAAGATGTCAGTGATCGATAGTTGTTTTATTTTTGTTGAAGAGTGCCCTCACACAACTAGATTTTACTTACTCTCACTAACAGTGACTAACGTCTTGGGAATCTTGCAGGAATGGGTGTGTGGCAGTTGTATGCAAACGACCGATCTTAAATATTTATAGCCTTGGTATTATAATTATGTACATGTACTTTGAAGTTCGAACAACATGGCGGCTTCACGCGAGCAAGTACCCTGTCAATAGTGTCTGGTTTGTGGGAAGGGATTAGTGACATGTAAGACATATTTTCAACTCCATACTAGAAATGAAACTGCTACTCTTCTAAAAGATATCGTTGGGGACTACAGTTGTGCTGCATCACATCACGTTTGCGATGTTTGTGGCAGAAAAATTGGGAAAACAAAATCGCAAGAAATTCGTTCTCGTTTTTTTTGCAACTCACAATGAGCATGCTGCCTGAGGCCAAATTACTCACAAGCGGCAAATAAACCTAAACATGCAGCAAGAAAACGACAACCAACTTGCAGTCTAGGTACTCCGTCCTTGAAGATTAACCCTAACCCTCCTCAATCCTTCACCTGTTGGAGGACTGAGGAGTGTTAGGGTTAAGGTCTATATGGTCTCTAAGGACGTTTTAGTTAGCTTGGGAGGGCATACTGACGGTACATGATTATGGGTGAACAAGGACAGCATCCTCTGTCATAACCTAGGCCTAACCTAGTTTGAGTATCACCCGTTCTACTCCGTGCTAACTCTATACGAACGTCTGTGTTGTCGCGTCTGTGTTGACGGGACTGCAGACAGCCATGATGCATGTGACCTTACCATAGTGTATTATTGAGGTCATCAAAATTTATTATGCATGCAATTTAGCGAGTGCTGATAGGTTCCCTTGGAAAGCCGAGGGAAAAATAAAGAACAAGTTAAAACGCTGCTGCAAGATTCCCAAGACGTTAGTGCGAGCTGGCGCACAGTCTAATTGTGAGTGGTTAGGGGGGCACTATACACGGTGTCCGCTATCAAGCACTAACGTCTTGAAACAGGGAGTGATCATGAAATCTCATAAAATACTCCTTGTGCAAATGCCCTAATAAAAATGATTCAAACAAAACACAAAATATTGTGAACAACCACGCTATTTAGTCTCAAAATAACTCCAGAAGAAAGCGCTCATTAAGGGCAATGACTGCACATACAGATTTAGGGTATACAGCATAATGCAAGTAACTGCACAAGCATTAAATTTGATGTTGTCATGAGATCATATCAATCACCAACCAATGCATGAATATTCATTGTCCTATACCTCAGTGCACAAAGTTTTAAGGTTGTAGATTACATGTACCAGTGACAAATTGCGGCCGCGATCATAGGGTACAAAGTGGTTTCGTGGTTCTGAAACAGATGGTGCGTAGCAAGCATTTGCTGCGCTCTGGCTATGGACATACTGGCCATGACAGAAAGCGGTAATTGGCCAGATGTTACAGTCTGGGCAGTTCAAACTCCTGTGTCCTTCCTCTGTGGTATTAGTAAGTTACCATTTTGCATGGTTATTTTGTGAGAATAAATGGGACTTAAAAAGAGTTCCATTGGGCCAACGGACAACATTGATTTTCCCTTAAGATGTTACAACAGCCGTCAGAAAGTTATAAAGTATTCTAAAATGTGAAATTTAGCCAAGAAAAATTTGAAGCATTTACTAAGAAAACACTTAATAATGTTGTGCGTGGTATAGGCCTACATTATTACATGGTATAGGCCAACATCATTACATGGTATAGGTCCGTCAGTTGCCAACGCCAGGTCCCTAATTTCGCCACCTTGGCCCTAGGTTTATTGTTAAGTTGATTGATTTTCACAGTAAGTGGCAAAATTGGAGACCTGGCGACTATATCGTCATGCACTTTATGTGACTTGGTTTTTTTCAGACAGGTCTCATACTGGTTAGTAGTACACAGGGGCATCAAGTGTTGTATGTACATGTACATCTATACATGTAGGTCTATATGGCCATGGAACCCTTTCTTGGGATTTTTTCCATAAAATAACTTCAATAATTCTGTGAGTTGCACTATTACTAGGTGTGCACACAGAAAATATAAATGGACATAAAGCGTTGTACTCTTGTATGGCAGTGAGGTGTGACACAATCCATCAAGCCACTTTAGGAAAGTACACGTCGGCCTAAACAAAATGTGACATTATGTTTTACATGTACATGTAGGTCTCTTCTGGGCTGTTGTGCTATTCAGGATTATTATCATGTCGAATGCTTTTATTTTAGCCTATTATTATTATTAAACTTTTCTGGTAATGACACCAAGGATTCCTCAGAATTGCTCTAGGTACTGTAGCTCATAAGCCTGCAGAAACCTGCAGAAACCTGCAGACAGGAGATAATGAGAAGTTAAATTTAGAGATGGGAGGAAACCCCAGAAGAATGTTCTTGGCAAACCCACAGAATCTATCAGGTAGACACTGAAAACCCAATTCATACATGTATGTGGACTGAGCCGGGAATTGAACCCAGACTGCAGAAATGAAAGGTAAGGAAAGAACCAACTCTCCAACTGATTCCCCTGATCATGACAGTGAACTACGGTAATTTGTATGCATCAGTTGTTACTGAGTGATTCTTGGACTTAAATTTCCCCTTCAAAGAATTGACTGGAGCCACGAATCAGAAAGCAGGTTTCTTTGATGAAAAGTAAGATTTGATTTAGAATAAAGCTGAAGGGATCCCATGTAAAGAGGTTTTGAAGGTTTATAGTGTCAACACAGATGGATAATGCTACTTTTCAATGTTTTAACCATAACCATTGAGCAACAATGCAGTAAGGCCTCATATGGTGCTAGTCTAATATCTGAGATCCATTCACTGATCTAACATTCCTACAATGCACAATTTGTTGATATTTATATGCACAATGAGCTATGTATTAAGCCAAGCATTAGCAAGAGGACTGTACATGGGAGTGTGATGTAGGACTGAGGACTGTACATGGGAGTGTGATGTTAGCCTGAGGATCGTACATGGGAGTGTGATGTTAGCCTGAGGACTGTACATGGGAGTGTGATGTTAGCCTGAGGACTGTACATGGGAGTGTGATGTTAGCCTGAGGATCGTACATGGGAGTGTGATGTTAGCCTGAGGATCGTACATGGGAGTGTGATGTTAGCCTGAGGACTGTACATGGGAGTGTGATGTTAGCCTGAGGACTGTACATGGGAGTGTGATGTTAGCCTGAGGACTGTACATGGGAGTGTGATGTTAGCCTGAGGACTGTACATGGGAGTGTGATGTTAGCCTGAGGACTGTACATGGGAGTGTGATGTTAGCCTGAGGACTGTACATGGGAGTGTGATGTTAGCCTGAGGACTGTACGTGGGAGTGTGATGTTAGCCTGAGGACTGTACATGGGAGTGTGATGTTAGCCTGAGGACTGTACGTGGGAGTGTGATGTTAGCCTGAGGACTGTACGTGGGAGTGTGATGTTAGCCTGAGGACTGTACGTGGGAGTGTGATGTTAGCCTGAGGACTGTACATGGGAGTGTGATGTTAGCCTGAGGACTGTACATGGGAGTGTGATGTTAGCCTGAGGACTGTACATGGGAGTGTGATGTTAGCCTGAGGATCGTACATGGGAGTGTGATGTTAGCCTGAGGATCGTACATGGGAGTGTGATGTTAGCCTGAGGACTGTACATGGGAGTGTGATGTTAGCCTGAGGACTGTACATGGGAGTGTGATGTTAGCCTGAGGACTGTACATGGGAGTGTGATGTTAGCCTGAGGACTGTACATGGGAGTGTGATGTTAGCCTGAGGACTGTACGTGGGAGTGTGATGTTAGCCTGAGGACTGTACGTGGGAGTGTGATGTTAGCCTGAGGACTGTACGTGGGAGTGTGATGTAGGACTGAGGACTGTACATGGGAGTGTGATGTTAGCCTGAGGACTGTACGTGGGAGTGTGATGTTAGCCTGAGGACTGTACATGGGAGTGTGATGTTAGCCTGAGGACTGTACATGGGAGTGTGATGTTAGCCTGAGGACCATACATGGGAGTGTGATGTTAGCCTGAGGACTGTACATGGGAGTGTGATGTTAGCCTGAGGACTGTACATGGGAGTGTGATGTTAGCCTGAGGACTGTACATGGGAGTGTGATGTTAGCCTGAGGACTGTACATGGGAGTGTGATGTAGGACTGAGGACTGTACATGGGAGTGTGATGTTAGCCTGAGGACCATACATGGGAGTGTGATGTTAGCCTGAGGACTGTACATGGGAGTGTGATGTTAGCCTGAGGACTGTACATGGGAGTGTGATGTTAGCCTGAGGACTGTACATTGGAGTGTGATGTTAGCCTAGCTGATAGAACTTAGGCTTTCGATATGTAAACACCTTAACTTTGTCTTGATTTGTTTGGTTTCAGTGAAGGAGCTGTGTGTGGTGTATCGATTGGACTGCTCCAGTATTGTATCCGAATGGGTCGCTTACTCCATCAGTCGGAACGACCAAAAGATGACAGTGGAAAGTCTGGAAGAAATGGAACAAGATGTAAGTATGTGGTGTTGAATATTCAAATGGATAATGAATGCGTCATCCCGTGACAGGTGAAATGTTTCATTTCACGTGGTGAATACCATTGTACAAATATGAAACATTCATTATTTGATTTATACAATACTTGCATAAATCCTCTTATATTAGGAAAACAAATGGTCTCCTCGTCTTGATATCTGCCATTTTGTAAAACAGATTTATGTCTGAAATGCCACTGACAAGGACCGGTACTAGTACTGTGCAATGTTAGACTTGTTTTTGTCCCTAATCTATTTTCCTTTTTCTTACTGGGACTGAAATATATGAAATGGTGGCAGGAGCCAGTCAAGTGAAATTAAGCCCAATTAACAGGCATCATGAAATATAATGAATGATTCAATAAAATGTGATCAAGGATCCACCAATCAGATGATGGGGATTTACATGTATGCAGGTGTTGTGTAATACAGACTATAGCACTGGAATAACACAGGATGCTAGATGCAATTTGGTACATCGATGCTGTACCTTGTCATCCTCAATTTTTGTTGTACATTTGAAGTACTTTCAAGGCTACATGTACATCATAAATGTTTCAAGATGCTGTGTTCCTTCATGTATCAACTACTACCCAATTTATGTAATGAAATTTGTTCAATACGAGTGGATTTTTAAAAAAAAAGCCTCTTTTTTATGCTCAAATTTTTAGAGAATTAGCAAGAAAAAGAAGAAAATTGCCAAAACCCCAACTGTGACCAGTCCAGCACTTTTCTCTTCTGATCCAATCGCTGAGGAATCTGATGATCTACTGAGTGCCTATACCCCCGCTGGAAAGGTAAGAGTAGTGAGTTCCAATGATCCTTGATTTGCATACGAGTAGCTATCCCCTTACAGTAAGCCTATGCTCATGTCAAGTTTAAGTATTTGAGATGGTTTATAACAACCAAATTGCCATAGAGAATAATTGAAATAATTAAAAAACCAGTTTGTAGTCAGTACGTATGGACATTGTCCACAAATGAGGTTTTCTAGGGTGTCTGGTGTTTATACTTTTCCTTTTGCTGGCACAGTCATACCTACTGAAGTGCAGCAAGTGTGAAATCTGTCACTTGGGTCAAAAATATGTGACACTTATGATTTACATATTTATGCCGAAATTTCTGTCCACACAAAATAGCATCCAGTTTTCATAAAAAACAGAAAGGGTTAAAAGAGTGCTCCACGTTACTGAAGTAGTTTGGTTGAAACTTTTGCAATGAATGGCATATTTGTCAAACATGTTCACAGAGTAAACACAAGCGACTTCATACTACACCAGAGAATCCTCCTAATAAGAGACTGCAGGGTGTACATCGCCATGGCAATATTCCATTCTCACCTGCCAGTTTCTCTCCACCAGTTGTGTAAGTATACAAACTGTAACAGCCAACAGAAAAAAAGATTGATATAGGTCCAACCTGTGACTCAGCTGAAAGATGGTAGAGTTGGAAAGTAAAGCTTTTGCAATTTTGTGGAGGATAAGCATGGAATCCCTTAAAAGCCATGGGTCATGGCTTGATGGTATGGCAAATGTCACTCCTTGACATTGTCGTTGGGTTTAAAATAGTAACTATGGCAAGAACTTGTTCAAGAACAGCTCCTTGTGGAATAATACCTTTGACAAGTGACTACATTGGTCTTGATTTATGGTTATTTACTGCAGTATTTGCCATGGAAGTAGATATAAATTGATTGGAATCATCCAAATAAAGTTATTTACACATTTTTGTACATTTTGAGTTTTTAGATGCCATGTGGTTCTAAATTTTCTCTGTCACATATTTTCCTAAACTGTGCTTTACTAGGGCAACTCCATCCCAGAAGTACAGCAGTCGAAGCAATCAGTGTGAGGTGGTAGCAAGTTATGGTCCAACTAGTCGCACATCTTGGAAAGGAACAAATGCTCAGACATGTTCAGTGCAGTACTTCGATGAAGACAGTGCTCTCAAAAAGAATTACAAGTATATGTTCCATAAATTCACCGACAAAGCCAGTGGTAAATGAAGATTTCTAAATATTTTTTTACCTTACGTAGTAATCACCACCCTCTCTTCCCTATTAAAAAGAAAAATACAGATTGCAGAAAAAGGTATAGACAAAGACATGCCAGTTGAATCAATTGTGAATTTTGAACCTAAACCACTCAGAGTTTGTGAAAGGTTACATTCCATTTGAACAATTAGGACTATGAAGCATGATTGAGCTTTTTGGTTGCTTATATGTAATGGTCATCCCAAAAATGATTAAGAAATGCCTAAACATGCTATGTATTCAACTTGTTAATTAATCCAGGGAATTCCTTGTGAATAATCCGGGTGCTAATTGTGTGCGATATCAGGGGTGTAAGAATACAGCTTTTTAGCTGATTTTGGGTTTTTTTTGTTTAGATGTTGACCCTGCATTTCACCTGGTATGTACAAAAGTATGGGAACCTTTTACATTTCTGCTTTAATTTTACGTGACCACTTGCACCCCTTCATTATGTTTGTCCATCTCGTGTGAATGTACCACAAGGCAAATTGAAGTATAGATGGCATTATCGAGGGAAAAGAACGGATCAAAGCAAGATGAAAAAACAAGCCGTAGAGTTTTGCAAATGCATAGATGGAAAGCCTGCATGATTACGGGAACTTTTTCATGTCACAATAATACTGACACACTGATGTACAGACATTTTTCCTGTGTACCTAAAATTTGAGGCAAAATGGTCAGCCCATGTTTGATTTTCAAGCGATTAAAACAATTCCCTGGTTTGGGTTTTTTTTTTGCTTTGTTTACAGTTCTGAATGATATGATAGAAAGTATGGCACAACAACTCCAAGAAACACATGGAATAGAAAGTTTCTCTCATCTTGCACTTCCTATCCAGGTATTAACTTTATTATTTATCATTTCTGGTAATGACACCAAGGATTCCTCAAAAGGTCCCCAGGCACTGTAGCTTGCAAGACTGAACAATCTATTAGAGAGGAGACAGTGAGAAGCAGGTACAGTTTTAGAGGCGGGAGGAAAACCCTGAGGAATATTCTGGGTAAAATTCACAAAATCAGGTAGGGACTGAAAACCCAATCCACATGTGGACCGGGCCGTGAATTGAACCTTGGCCACAGAGGTGGAAGGCAAGGAATGAACCACCTCACCAACCTGACTCCCTTAAAGGTAGGTTGATGTCAAATGACATCATCAGATATACCAGATAATATGGCCTGAAATACGCATTACTCGGGAACAAAACTTAGAAGTCTTGTACCTTAAGTGTTTCACAAATTGAAATTAAGGCTTTTTCTATGGACTCTATGGATTCTTTAAGCTGAAATGTTGTATGGTGTATCATATTACTGCACATTCATGTGATGACCATTCTACAAAAAAATTGATGTCTGAAGTTTTACCTTTGAAATCAACTTGGGTCTGGTAGTCACTGAAAAAAATACCATAAGGGAATTGAGCAGCAAAAGATTCCTTTTCAAATCAGAGGATTGTTATTTGAATGCATTCAATTCCTTGTACTTACATGTTGGAAACTTAAACTAGTTGTATCTCCCAGTGCTGGTCAGGTCTGAGACAAAAAGACAACTTGGGTTGTGACGAGTGTTCAATGGTGTGCAAGACAGGGTTGAAGGGAGATTGAATGACCTTGCCGTGTCGCAATCTATGGATGAGAATGTGTTGAGATGAGTCCAGTTTCACTCTCGGGAACACATCTTGCTGGTCTTACTATTGGGCTTCAATCTAATTACCAGCTGTTGATATCACCCTTTGTTTTTTGTTTGATAGGAATCAGTCACAGTCGTCGGTCGTGTTTGTTGTGACACCAGCAACGGTCGTCTCAATGCCCAGTCTGTTCTCCTTGAAGGATCTGTTGAAACTTCCTCTGGCAAGCAAGTAATGCTGAGTCTATCAAACATCAAAGAGTTCTCGTTATTTCCTGGACAGATCATCACATTGGAAGGCATCAATAGTACAGGTGTCAAGTTGGTGGCTTCAAAAATCTATGAGGTTAGTCAAGCAAGCACTTTGTTCAAAAATTTTAGTCTCAAGTTGGGCTTCGTATTTTTGCACTGTAACCCTATTTTTCACCCAGTTACTTTTATTCTTATGACAGGTTTTGTGTCTGGTCAGGTGTCTGATTGCAGGGTTTCCCCTTCCTATTCAACTGTGAGGCAACCCATCTCACAGATTTTAGTGACCACCTCAGGCTTTTCTGTTGAATTTTACTTCCTTACACTTAAAATAGACGAAGATGGAAGGAAAACCAAAGTAATTTAGATATTTTGACATACATCAGTTTCAATCATACGGAATGGTAGAGAGGAACACAGAATACAAGATTGTTTTATATTAGAGTGGAATTTGAGAGTGAATATGCTGTTATACTATACATAATTTATTGAGGCCGTCTGAAAACACTCACTTTTGTTTTAGGTGCTAGAATATTGGCAAAATCTCCTCAAACATATCAGTACTCAAGGGGTAACCCTGTCTGGTTGTACATTGGTGTCAATCACATCGTGATGTGTACGTATGCTCCGCAAATTAGGTCATGTTTGCTACTCCCTCGGCACCTCTTACATGTACATCAATAGACCCCTCTCATGTTACCTACCATTTCTGTGGATGGCCAAAATTTTCAGATATATCACCCTTGATTGGTTCCAGGATTTGCCTGTAAAAGTATATCTGCCCCATTACTTTTAAAAAGGGTCATATTTTGCCTGAGATTTTCCAACAATGATTGCACTGATGGCCAGCTGTAATTTTACCCGCCACTGGTTGGTAATAATTTGACTGTGACATAATCAGAGAAAGATTAACATGAGGAAATGCTGAGGGACTGAGTGGGCTATTTTCAAGAATGCTGTTGGAAAGGTAAGAATCAATCATATGGCATTGGTTTTGAGTGATCCTGTCATTTATTGTCATTTCTTTGCACAGAGTATTGCCCTGCCTTTGAACCAGTCAGAAGATACCTCACTAGCAGACTATGGTCCATTACATGTGATGACAGCTGGTGGGCCATACACAACGGTCGATACACTTAGCTATGAGCCTTTCGATGACCTGATACGGGTAATGGTGCAAGAAACACCTGATGTTTGTATTCTTGTAAGTAAACATTCTTCTTGTATAGAACTACTGAAGAACTGAAATCTTACTACTCTTCAGGTCCCAACTTTATAAACCAAAGCACAACAAGACCAGTTGCCCTCCTCCACTTCGGTGTAGTTTTCCACTCCTCATGTCGCCAATAAATTTGCATGGTAGCCAGAATATCTGATAACATGCCAGCAAATGTACCATATGTGAAATTTAAATCTGTTAAATTAAATTAGAAAAAGTATTGACAGTAGCCGGACCTGAATGAGTAAACATCCAGAAATGTTTTTCTATCAACTGAGCTAGTCTGCCCCTGTCTCCTACAGCCTAATTTCAAGGAGCAAGTGTTTGACAATCAAGTTGCTGTTTTCTGGTTTTCTTTCAACAGTTTGGTCCATTTGTTGATGCCAACCATGCCAAAATAAAGGTAGATTCTAATTTTAATCCTAAAAGAGCTGAGGGAGGGAGGATTTTTTCCAGTATTACCTCGGTGTATATTTTCACGAGCCAAAACTTTTTTCAGTAACTGTGGGCATTGTGACACCAATTTTGTGAAAATCAAGCTTGCCGTTCTCAGGCAGTACCCAATATTCCAAGACAGGTCAGTGGAAAATGTATATACAATGCTGTGCTTAATGCACACAGGGTGGCACTTGTGTGGCTTTGATCTTCAAATGATTGAAGTTGAAACTTCATATTTGTGCTGTTAAGGAGCGTTTTTCCACGCAGTTTAACAGAAAGTGGGAACGGGATAGCCTACGTGTAGTCCTGCAGGGTGGTTCCCCCCCCAATGGTGAGATGGTCCAAAATAACCAGCTCTTTCTAATAAGGTTTCGAAAAAAAAAAAGTGAATTCATTTGAATGATTTTTTATAGAATGAATTCAGTTGTAGAAGGCTTGTATTTGTTGACAGTTTGGTTTCTTGGCATTAGGATTACACTCAAGATCCTGCGGATCTCTTCAAGATACAAATGATGAAACTTGTGGAGGCCACAAAAAAGTAAGTATGAGAACATTCTCAAGTTACCTGGTTAGTGCACTACGTGTGGGAAGGTGGAGCATCTTAATGTCATCTTCCTATTGGTTAGTGCACTACGTGTGGGAAGATGGAGCATCTTAATGTCATCTTCCTATTGGTTAGTGCACTACGTGTGGGAAGGTGGAGCATCTTAATGTCATCTTCCTATTGGTTAGTGCACTACGTGTGGGAAGGTGGAGCATCTTAATGTCATCTTCCTATTTGACTTTTTCACAAATATCTTGCGGAAACGTTCCATAGCTCCCTCTTAAGTCTGTTTATCTGGGTTTTTGTAACTGAGAGTTCTGAAGTGGCATATTCAATGGGATTTTAAAATTCTTGTAAAATGTAGTGTGTCTGTGATCATGTGTTTTCTGTGCAAGAGGGCAAAAGCTTAAGTGGTCTGTTGATTGTGTGTGTTACATTTTCTGGTTTTTGTACAGCACTCGCAGGATTCAAAATTTTCTTTTCAAGCGGCTAGTTTACAAACATACCTTATTATGTACACACTCCCCAGTTTCTGTATGACATGCTGTTAGGAAAACAGGGATTCTGCCTTGCTGCTGTTGCCAGCAGCAGGGATTCTGCCTTGCTGCTGTTGCCAGCAGCAGGGATTCTGCCTTGCTGCTGTTGCCAGCAGCAGGGATTCTGCCTTGCTGCTGTTGCCAGCAGCAGGGATTCTGCCTTGCTGCTGTTGCCAGCAGTAGGGATTCTGCCTTGCTGCTGTTGCCAGCAGCAGGGATTCTGCCTTGCTGCTGTTGCCAGCAGCAGGGATTCTGCCTTGCTGCTGTTGCCAGCAGCAGGGATTCTGCCTTGCTGCTGTTGCCAGCAGCAGGGATTCTGCCTTGCTGCTGTTGCCAGCAGCAGGGATTCTGCCTTGCTGCTGTTGCCAGCAGCAGGGATTCTGCCTTGCTGCTGTTGCCAGCAGCAGGGATTCTGCCTTGCTGCTGTTGCCAGCAGCAGGGATTCTGCCTTGCTGCTGTTGCCAGCAGCAGGGATTCTGCCTTGCTGCTGTTGCCAGCAGCAGGGATTCTGCCTTGCTGCTGTTGCCAGCAGCAGGGATTCTGCCTTGCTGCTGTTGCCAGCAGAAATATGAACTCAACTTGTGGTGCCATATCAAAATTTAACTACACAAATGTAAAACGTTAAACACATGTCAACTTTTGCTGTGAATGCTAAGTGACGTTAAGATTTGTATTCGCATTATGCAACATAAACAACCTGGAGAGAATGCAATATAATTCATGCATCATCTAATATTGATTACTATGGTCAGCTCTTGTATGAAAACACTCGTAAAAGGATAACGGTTGATAGACACTGTGCCCCCGCTGATCATAACATATTGTGGAAAGTAGGCTACTGAGTTTCGTAGAAAAACACAGGTAAAACAGAGTATTTCCAATTTCAGGATTGGAACCCATTTGGTGATAGTTCCTTCTCTGCGTGATGTCCATCACGACTTCATATATCCTCAGCCTCCCTTCCAAATACCGGATAGTCTTCCAGACAAGGATGTAAGTGCTGGCTAGTGAGCATAGACAAAATATCCTAGATTAGCTGAGAGCTAAGATTTTTTATGAGTACTTCTGCCCTTGACACAAGGAAATAAATGTGTAAGAAATTGCAACAGTGTCCCCTGGACATTGACTGACAGTGTCAACCTTCCTGTCTGGAGCCTTGTTCATGTCACATCTTAAGGAATTTCATGTTTATTATATTTTTGCTCACTGTTGCACAAATTGGGCACAATATTAAAAGATCATCTCTAAGAAAAACATGTTTTCTCTGATTTTATCTGTTTAAATTTATATGGAAGCATCCAAATCGAACATGTCATTTGCCTTCAGAGCTCATTTATAACAATCTAAAAAGGTTTTATTTTTGGTTCATGCTAAGGTGCAAATTCTGAATGTAGACTGCATCATTCAGAGAAAACGAGGGGAACCCTTGCCCTGTGTTCTTAATGGATAAACTCTCGTGCATCACAATGCATGTAGCCATTGTTTGTAGCCATTGTTAGGCATGGACAAGGGTTTATCCACTACAAACACGAGGGTTCCCCTCGTTTTCTGTTTACTCCGAATGATGCATTCTACATTCCGAATTCGCATCTTGGCATGAACCGAAAAAAAAAAACCTTTTTAGCTCGTCATAGTTGAAGCTCTGAAGACAAACGACACTGCATTCGCTTTGGACGCTTCCATACTTATTTGAACAGATAAAATCAGAGAAAACATGTTTTCCTCAGAGGTGCTCTTGAATTGGAGTGACCATTTGAAAGCAGTCTCCTGTAGGGTTGTGTTCACTGTTTTTCTGTTGGGATGAAATACAAAGTTTGTCAAGAGGCAGATGCTGAATGCTGGGAGTAGCTTTACACGAGTCGTAGAAGGACCACATGGTAAATCTCATGCAGAGCCAGCACCCAGGGATTATCATACCACTCTTGAGGTGTTTACTTTGATTCTGATGGTTCATTTATCAGTTTTTATGGCTTTGTAATGTTTGTCCTTTTTGTATGTCTAGAGATTACACTTTGTGTCTGACCCTTGTACACTATCCATCAATGGTGTTGTGTTTGGCCTGACATCAAGTGACATTCTGTTTCACCTTGGAAGCGAAGAAATCTCACAGTAAGTAAATTACTTTTTGCTAGTTTTTACTTTTATGGTGGTTTCTTTGTGATTCTTTACAGAACTATTACCTGAGATTACAATAAAAGAATGGGACATTACCCGTGGAAAATTGCATCACAAACAAGTGCTCTTGACACCATTTCATTTAGTTTGAAGAAGCAGTTCCTGTTAAGCCTAACCTGGGAGCTACTGACATTAAAATTGGAATCTTGTTCGATTCAGATGAGAATCCAAAACCTTTTAAAAATTTCCTTACATCTAAGTCCTGATACAATAACACATTAAAAGATAGAGACGTGTGGCTGTTGTAAAGTTCTGGTTAGCAGATATGTTTATGCCTTCAAATGGAAATTGTTTCTGCTTAATAGTGGCTATTAACAATTGAACACTTGTGTTTACGCTTGCAAACCTATTCAAAGAAGAATACTGACTTCCATTTTATTGTTAGAATTTGTGAAAAGTCTAAAAGTGCAGAAGCGTTCATCTTTTCTCTCTTTCATATCTTCAGTCCACCAGGTTCATCAGATCGTCTAGGACGTCTGACGAAACACATCCTGACTCAACACAACTATTACCCTCTCTACCCACCCCCTGAATGCATGCCCATTGACTATGAACATTATGAGCAGTTTGCTCACATGGAAGTCACTCCTGATGTGTTCATTAGTCCGTCAGACCTCAGATGGTTTATCAAGGTGAGAGGACGTACTGTAGTTGTATGTCAGAGGATATAAGCCCCAGCTGCAAAGTAGGAAAGACATCCACTTGTAATGGGCCTGTGAAGACTTAAAACATCGAAGACATTCTGGTTTATTTTCCCGACACTTTTCTTGGGTTGAATACTACAAGGAGAGGAAGTAATGTGGACATACATGTGGGGCATCTATCTTTTCAGAAAAGAGCCAAAGATTTTTTAATGTCTGCTTAAATTAAAAACCTTCAAAGAAATATCCTCGAAAAACAGCTACACTAGGTATAGTTTGGTTGAGGTTATGTCATTTTTCATAAGTTTTTTAGTAAATTTGTTGTTTTTTATGACAGGAGGCCTGTGGGTGTCTGACTATCAACCCTGGTCGTTTGACCCGAGGTCAAGTTGGTGGTACTTATGCAAAGCTGGTTATCACACCATCAGAGAATACCAAGACTGTTGGAGTAACTGCCCTGTCTGCTGCTCAGATACTCAGGATTTAGACAGAGAAAAGGATTTATAAGGAGGAATTGTGATTGGTATGAAACCTCCTCACTGTAAATGTAACCTGCCATTCATACCAAAGGGTAAAAACAGATTAAGGTAATTTGCTTGAACTTGTAACTGTCCTTTGGTTATGAAAAGTAACTGCAAGAACAATTTTTAGTGGCAATGTTTTTTAGGTAGTTTAGTAGTTTGACCCTAAAAGAGCCGCATAATTTTTGGACCATCTCACAGCTGGGAATCAGCTCAACCCTCCAAAGTCTTTTGTCCTATGTCTGATTTTTTTTAAAACTTGGCACGCATGTCACGACATTCATCTATAAGAATGTGATGTTTCTATGTAATCTTACATATGCCTTTTTGTTGCAGTTATTTGGTCTAGTCCACACAAGTGCATCAAAATGTCTGCAATGACTTATTAAAATATGAAGGCTTTGCTCGTGAAAAAACTGCACTGCAGCAATGTCAAAAAATGTTAAGGGGGGCCTTCCCTGGGCTCTGTCAGGATTTGCTTTAATGTAGCATGATTCTATGATGTCATAGTTGTGCCTTGGGGATTGGTGGTTTCTTTGTGTAATTTCCTTCAACTGATGAACTATCATAAGACACATGTACAACAAAGCCTAGCCTAGGCCGTATGTAGTAATGAGAGGCATTGTTTATCTTGCATTCCCATTGATGGTACATGATCAGAGAGCTATGTTCCTGAAATTACAGATTCCTGTGTCCTGACACTTGCTCTTGTTTTCAAACTTTGATTGTCAACAATATTCAAGTCATGGGAAGGATCTTGGATGTGTTGAAACCACCATGTGTTGTTTCTTACCAGTAGGAATGATAAGATTCAGAGTATTTATAACAGTTATTTAAGGTTTGTGGACACAAAGTAAGAACCAGACATTTTAAGAAATCTTTCCAAAATTTTATGCACTGCAAACTTGGAAAATAGTACAAACAACAAATGTGTGCATATCGATTCATAGATATACATAAAGACACTTGTCATGGAGAAAGTTCTCTGTTCAAATGGAAACGGTCCTTACACAAAATTATAAGTACAAAATTAAGTCTGATATTTTGATGGTTTAATATATGTCATACAATACAAGTGAATTACTTCAAGGACATCAAGTTGTATTATCCAGTTCCTGCCGGGGATTCCGGACACGTATGCTTTATGTGTGGGGCTGGGGTCTCCGAACTCGGACAAAGGGCCTTGTAACAAAAGACTGTACTTTGAAAAAAAAAAACCAGGCTGCTAGGAATTACCAACATTTTTTCACTCTCAAAAGTGGTGATAATACAGCCTTGTTTTGGAACAGTATACCGCGGTTCGGGGCATTTAGAGCGAGCGGATTACCACCGGCGACAAAAGCGCCCCACCACCGCAGCGATGAGCCACACAGTACCGCTGCATGCTAATCTGGCCCCTATTGAAAATAGGTCAGCAGCACATTGAGTCAGGTTCGTGAACAAAAGAATGTTATATAACATCGCACAATCTGGGCTCTTTTTACAAGGCTGCAGACCTGGCTGAAATATTCAGGCGTCAATAGATTTTGTCTGTCTGGCTAGATTGGAAAACCAGGCAGTCCTTCACGTGTTTGTAAGTGTCCGGTAAATGAAGATAGGAATTTTTAAAGGATTTTGAAAACAGAAAAAAATGATAAATATCCCGGCCCAGCATCATCAACATTGATAACTGCCCCAGCAGGAAGTGGTTACAGTCTTCCAAGTAGAACTCAGTTTGTACATAAAATGAATAAACACTGCAACTGTCCAAAAATGGCTTTTGCTTATTTTAAAGCGAGATTAGGACGGATTTGAACATGGACGGAGAATGAAATTTTAATTTGAGACAAAGAAAAAATAAAAACTATCTCACGAAAACTGCAAAATGTGTCCATTCTAGCACTTCAGATTTCCTGTAGTAAAACTTCCACAAATTAAAACCAAACGATGCTGGATTTGAAGCAACTGCAACCAGAACTGAACACAGTTTCTACACGTAACTGTGCAAGGCTACTTGCTGCCTATCTGCATGACCTTCTGACCTTGACAATCTCTGTGGTCAAGTGGCAAAGACATCTGTGCTAGTAATTCCAGGGATGCCAGTCGGTTCTAACTCCAGGGCTGGAAAAGTTTGAAAGTGGGCATAAATTCCCAGAAAAATTAGAAGCTGAACTTATTTTTTCCTCTTCCATTAATTCATTTTAACCACTTTCGACTTCCATTTTGATACATTTAGAACTCCAAACTTGATGCAATGTTTAACTGTGACACATGAAATGATGTTTGTGTATAGTTAGCCTGGCATGTTATGTACATGCTCCAAGCACACGCTCACAAAACCATTTGACGCACAAGCATAACAGACAAAGTGGAGTTCCTGCATTTGTATTTCAAAGGACACAATTCACACAGTGCCCCGTGCTATGTGTAAATCAATTTTTTTAATGTGAATTAGAGCACGCTGAGATCAGAAATTTAAGCGCTGAATGCTTTTAGAGTTTTAGGAAAGTTGCTGTGTTAAAAATGTTGTTCTGGTACACAAATGCTGAAGGCCGGAGGTTTTCCCAAAAGGTGAAAGGTGAAATTCCAGCATTTGCCAGAAGTCTGGTATCCTTGTAATAGAGGTAATGCTTATCAATCATCTTTCCTGGTCAGTGTGGGATACATATTAGTACATCTTTTGTGCATACTCTCCATAACAAAGGCACTGACCAGAAAATTGGCTGCCTTGTTCATAATCCCGTGCACATTACTGAGTAAACATTATTTATTATGAGTCACAGACAGGCAAAATGGCAATGTAAAATTAGCAACTCTCCAATGCAGAATTACAGCTTATGGAGACATCTGAAAACATTTCCTTACCTGACCATTTAAATATTAACACAGGTTATGCATGTTAAAATACAGCCACACTTATGGCAAGTTATTGAAATAATAATCGAAATTTTTTCATGAGTAAAAATGGTTTCAAAATTTCAGCAGAAATATCTAAAACAATCCTCAGAGAATGAATACAAAACAAAGTAACATTTGAATACCAAACCTTTTCCCTACAGCACTTGTTATATCTTTGATGAGTTACTCCCTCACAGCCACATCTTAAACTTGAAGAAAGCTTGCATATCTGGGTCGTCCACTGACTTCTTGTTCACACCAGCAAACACATTCATCAAGAGTTTGGTTTTAAACTTGGAGTCTAGAATTTCAATGTACTTCTCCAGACAACCTTTGAAAGAGAAAAAAATGGAATTTATCAAGACTGTACTACAGAAACTGATTTCTGAATGCCAAAAATCAGCATGAAAAAATGTTGATATGGTTCATAAAAAGCATACAAAACCATCTTCCCGGTGAAATTAGTTTGGTTAAAAGAGAAGTAAGATTTTTAAAGGTGAATACAATTTTTATGTTCATTTCATGGAATATTAATTAACCACTACCTGCGGGGCGACCCGTTTTCGAGTACATAGGCTTTATATGCAGAGCCGGGGAGCCTGGAACTGGGACAAAAGAGTTGGGCCTTATAACAAAAGACCATGCTCAGCACAAAAGACTGAGCTGCTGAGCATTACCCAAATTTTTTCTCTCTCTATAGTGGAGAACATCCAGCCTTGTTTTGAAACAGTATACCACGCTTTGAGACATTTAGCGGGAGCGGATTACCACCAGGGACAAGAGCTCTCCACCACCGCAGTGATGAGCCACACAGCACCGCTGCACGCTAATCTGGCCCCTATTGCAAAGAGGTCAGCAGTGCACTGTGCCGGTTTTGGGAACAAGAGAATCTTACGTAACACCGCACAACCTTTTTCCAAGGATGCAGGCCTGGCTGAAATATTCAGGAGTCAATGAATTTTACCTGTCAGCTTTAGAGTAGTGCCCAAAGAGTCCTTCATTTTGGTATAAACGGCCTTTAAATAAAAAATTTTGAAAACGGAAAATCTTGAAAATGACCCGGCATCTTGTCCTATAGCAAGTGGTTAAAATGGATAGACATGAGAAATATTCCAAGGTAGATCTAGGGGTTAAGGTGGTACCCAGATCTAGGTGGTTAAAGGTGGTATCCATATCCAGGTGGTTAAGGTGGTACCCAGATCCAGGTGGTTAAGGTGGTACCCAGATCTAGGGGTTAAGGTGGTACCCAGATGTAGGTGGTTAAGGTGGTACCCAGATGTAGGTGGTTAAGGTGGTACCCAGATCTAGGGGTTAAGGTGGTACCCAGATGTAGGTGGTTAAGGTGGTACCCAGATGTAGGTGGTTAAGGTGGTACCCAGATCCAGGTGGTTAAGGTGGTACCCAGATCTAGGTGGTTAAGGTGGTACCCAGTTTTAGGGGGTTAAGGTGGTACCCAGATCTAGGTGGTTTAGGTGGTACTCAGATGTAGGTGGTTAAGGTGGTACCCAGATCTAGGGGGTTAAGGTGGTACCCAGATCTAGGTGGTTAAGGTGGTACCCAGATCTAGGTGGTTAAGGTGGTACCCAGATCTAGGTGGTTAAGGTGGTACCCAGATCCAGGGGGTTAAGGTGGTACCCAGATCTAGGTGGTTTAGGTGGTACTCAGATGTAGGTGGTTAAGGTTGTACCCAGATGTAGGTGGTTAAGGTGGTACCCAGATCCAGGGGGTTAAGGTGGTACCCAGATGTAGGTGGTTAAGGTGGTACCCAGTTTTAGGTGGTTAAGGTGGTACCCAGATGTAGGTGGTTAAGGTGGTACCCAGATCTAGGTGGTTAAGGTGGTACCCAGATCTAGGGGGTTAAGGTGGTACCCAGATCTAGGTGGTTTAGGTGGTACTCAGATGTAGGTGGTTAAGGTGGTATCCAGATCTAGGTGGTTTAGGTGGTACCCAGATCTAGGTGGCTAAGGTGGTACCCAGATCTAGGTGGTTAAGGTGGTACCATGCCATTCAGTTTGGTGGCTGAAATCCCAAAGAAGATTTTAAATGTAGTCTGATGAAAAACTTGCAAATGCTGAGTTTGCATGAGCTTTGGTGATTTTGGATGCAGAAAAATACTGGAATAATTGTTGAAACAGGTTTGTACAAACACAAACAAAAAAAGTTCGGAACTGTCTTTTTTCAACTCCAACTGCCTTTCACATCCTAAGAGCAACACTCCTTACCTATCCCCATGACACGTCCCCAGGATATCAAGTGTTTCTCCAGTCTGGCATCATCAAACTGTTCGTGTTTCATGAGAAGTCGTACAACCTCCCCATGAAGGTAGGCATCGTCAAATGAAGATTCCTCAGGGAATGGGAACTGATCATACACGTCTACCGCCTTCAAGGGTTCTTCCTTGACTAGGAGATCAGCAAGCTCAATGTAGGCATCGTGGATCTTAAAATGAAATAGAGTAGACTATGACAGGTATTTGAAGGTTTAAATGTTTGCTTGCAACCCACGGTGTTATTTCTCTGAAATCCTTAAATCATGTGTCAGTGTTGTATGTTAAAATTTAAGGATAAAATCCTTGAATAAATGCTCAGATAGCCTTGAGTTTTGGGTACAAAGATACTCTTCAGGGGCTCTAAATACTTTTGATCTGTTGATATCTTAAGGTACCCTTCTGTACCTATTATTGAAGA